>NC_045439.1:141750259-141847626 GCF_002776525.5 Piliocolobus tephrosceles | reverse complement strand
TCCCCAGGCTGACTGTGTGCCCTCAGGCAAGCCCCTCCCGTCCCCAGGCTGACTGTGTGACCTCAGGCAAGGTCTTCCCCTCTCCTCCCCAGGCTGTGTGACCTCAGGCAAGCCTCTCCCCTCCCTCCCCAAGCTGAAGGGAGAGCAGGCAAGGCTCTCCCTTCCCCAAGTACTGGCTCCTCATCAGGACACCAACTATTCCCAAAGTGGGGTCCCAGGTGGACCTTTACACGGTTACAGAGATAAAGTTAATTTTAGCCAGTCATGTGTTTCTTTTAAATTGCTTTAGAAAAAATATAACTTGCATGTCAAATCCATGGTTCCACAGATACTACTGCTAATGAGGCTAAGTTTCAAAAAGTGAATCAATTCAAAGAAAAATACAGTATGAAAAATATAGTATGGGTGGTTGGTGGACCTGGCAAAAGTTTAATCTGAAGTGAGGACACTAGGTATTGCTCTGCCTTTTCCACGCAGAACATTCTTGATGCCACAGTTTCCACACAAGAGAAAGGAGGTGTTCAGCTTGCTCACTCCAACCTCCTGTTTCTTGCTAGTGCAGTTCTAGCTTGGAATGTCTTCTCTGTGCAGCCAACTCTCAGCCTTTAAGGCCCGACTCACTCTGATCTACATAGCCCTCAGTGACCTCCTTGGAATCCGCAGACAGCCGGCACCTCTCCCCAGGCTCCTAGTCTAGAGCTTGTCCTAGCCTCTCCCATCCTGGGGGTGTGTCGCTGCTCTGTGATGGCAGGAAGTGACACCAGGGTCTTCTGAAAGGGACTGAAGACTAGTGTGCCCTTTTCCCAGGCAGCCTAGGTGAGTCTTGGAGGCCATGGGGAGACCTGCTGGGCAACTGACCTGGTGGCAGGCCCAGCCCATCCATGAAGGGAGTCCAGCTTAGTGGGGAGACAGATGACACAGTTCAGCATCCACCAGAACCCAAGGCTCAGGGAGCCACAGGGATGGCAAGTTCTGTCTCCAACCCCAGCACAGCCTGTGGCTGGGCACCGGGGATGGTCTGCACAGGCCTGTTTCTAGACAGAGTGCCCAGTTCTGTGCTCTTCCCAGTGCAGACTTCACTGCAGGCTCTCCCTGGGGGACAGCAAGGGGAAGGGTCACAAGAACTGGACTGAAAGCCACGCAGACCTAGACTCAAATCCCAACCCTGCTGTGTGACTTGGGCAAGTCACTTAACTTCTCTATGCCACCTCCATCGACTCCCATATTAAAGAGGCTAGCGGGCATGGTGGTAAGCACCTGTAATCCCAGCTACTTGGGAGGCTGAGGCAGGAGAATTGCTTGAACCCGGGTGGCAGAGGTTGCAGTGAGCCGAGATTGCACCACTGCACTCCAGCCTGGGCAACAGAATGAGACTCCATCTCAAAAAAAAAAAAAAAAAAAAAAAAAAAAGAGGCTAGGCCGGGTGAGGTGAGTCACTCCTGTAATCCCAGCACCTTGAGGGACTGAGGAGGACAGATCGCTTGAACCCAGGAGTTGGAGACACTAACCTGAGCAACATGGCAAAACCCCGTCTCTACCAAAAACGTACAAAGTTAGCCAGGCATAGTAGTATGCGCCTATAGTCTCAGCTACTTGGGAAGCCGAGGTGGGAGGATGGCTTGAGCCTGGGAGGTGGAGGTTGCAGTGAGCTGAGTTGCACCACTGCACTACCCGCCTGGGCGACAGTGCTGAACCCTGTCTCAAAATAAATAAATAAATAAATAAAATAAAGGTGGCTAATCATCCCCATCACCTCCAAGGGCTTGGGAGGAGCCAATGCCAAGCTGCTTGCCATGTGCCCAGCACAGGACATGCTGACCTGACAGGCTCTCCTGAGCCCACCAGGCAAGGTCCACACGTACCCCAGGTTCCCCAGGTGGAGCGCTCAGCGGCCTGCAGTTTCTGTGCCTGTTTTCCCATCTGACTTCACCCCTTCCTCATCCACCCTCCCCCTTCTCCTTTTCCCTGCTCCTTCTGCTTCCTCCCACTCTCTGCCCTTCTTTCCTCTCTCTCTCATCTCCCCATCTCCCCAGTCCTCAGGGTGTGGACACAGGAAGGAAGCATCTGTGGTGAGGGCTCTGGTGTGCACACTTGTGGTCTTCTTGAATGACTCCTTACCCATCTCCTTTGCCCTCACAGCCCAGAATGACTCCTTACCCATCTCCTGTTGCCCCCACAGCCCAGCTAGCACTTCTGAACTGGATGCTGCATCCCAGGGGACCACAGCGCTCAGGCTCGCTCGGGGTGAGCAGGCATGTTCTCCCACTCAGCGTGTTCCCGGGGACGGGCCTGGGCAGGCCCTAGAATGAGGCAGGCCTGCTTCCTAGGAAGAATGGAGAGTGTCTGTCTCTCAGCAAGCCTGGGCTGGCCTCTCCACCGTGGCTGGTAGGCTGGGGCTGGATCTCCATGGAGATTCTCTCTGCTGGGCCTTGGGAACGGCCAGGGGAAGGGAGGTCAGGGGCTGCTGTTGATCAACGGCTCCATATCCCTGGGCCTGGAGCTCCACTCCACGTGAACCTATGCACAGGTGTTCACACAGGACCCTGAGCTGGGAGTCTGCAGTCCTGGCTCCGCTCCCTATTCAGACTCCTACTGACCTTGGGAAAGACACTTTGCTGCTCCAAGCACCAGCTGCTCCTCCCCCTCTACCCCATCCCTTCTCTTTCTTTCTACTTCTGTGGAATTATGGGAAAAGAACTTGCAAAAATCATGACTCCTGCCTCCTTATTACTTCCTTAAGCATTTCCTACAAAGGAGGGCAATTTCCTTAGCACATCACCATCATCGCATCCAAGAAAACTGACCATTCCTCAATACCATGTAATGCCCAGTCCGTGTTTACATTTCTCCCAAATACCTTCTACAGCTATTTTAGTTTCTGAACTAAGATTCAGTGAATCCTAGGTTCCCATGTTGCATTTGGTTGTGAATTATCTTTTGCCTTCTTTAACCTAAAATACTCCTAGCACCATGTTTTTTTTTAAATGGCATTGCCTTTTGAAAGATACCAGCTCAGTCGTCTTATAAAACGTTCCAAAGATTTGTCTCATGATGCTTCAGGGCATTGCTAAGGTTGTTCCTGTATCCCTTGTAAACTTTAAGAGTTAGGTCTAAGGCTTTGATTTGATTCAGGTTACAATGTCTCCATTATTAGTTACTTGGCTTTGGTAAAGCATGAGAAAGGAAAGGAGAGGGCAGAGGGAATGTGTAAGGACACACTTAGTCTGGCTGGTGGCAGTGAGGAGGCCACCTGGCCAGTGCCAAGGGTTTGTTCTGGAAGGTGATGGACAGAGGCTGGAAAGCCAGGCCAGGCACCAGTACACACTGTGGGCCAAAGCTGGGTGTCTGCAGAAGGATCTGCATTACTAAGGGGCTGACCTCATCCCTGCGGAGACCTCAAAGGGAAATCAGTGGGGGCGGCCAAGAGGTGACCTGAAAATCTGGCCCTTTGCCTTTACCCCTGAAGCCCTGCCCAGATACTGGTAGATTCCCCCCGACTGGTTCTAGTGAGAGCAGAACACACTCTCTCTGAATCTTTTAGGACAAATGAGCACAAGACACAAGATTGGGACATATTGGTTTTGAGATTGGTTTTCAAGATCGGTTTTGAACTCCGTAAAAGAAAGGACGTCCTTAATGGTTAGAGCTGCCTAACTTGGAAAAAGAAGCTACCTTGATAGGTAATGAGCTTCCCATCTCTGGGGGGAAGGGGGGGTTTCAAGATTTAGGTGGACGACCTCCTACGAAGGACGATGTGGATTAATGAGTGGAACTAGATCGCCTTCCAGCCCTGAGATAACAGAGTTCCTGTACTTTATTAAACACATGATGTTGGAACAGAGAGGAGCTTTGAGGTCTACCATCCTGGTTCTACCACCCTCCCTGGCTGGGGGTCTTCCTCCTCTATATTTCCCTACCCCAGTTGGGTTGCTGTGACCCTGAATGACAACAGCTCTTACATGGCAATAGCCACCTCCTCTCAGGGCGTCCCACAGAGCTGATTAATGCTTGGCACTTATTTCAAGCTTTAGATATGCATGTTTTCTGTCTCCAGTTACTGGATTGTAAGTTACCAGATCATCCAACTCCTTCTGGCCCCTGCACAGCCCCACCGGACTCCATGCCTGGTTCAGGGCTCCCTTATAGCTGAGCCTCATAGTGACTCTGGCTGAATCACCTCTCAGTACGGTAGGGGGGGAAGAGCCAAGGTCAGGCCCAAGGAGGTGCCTCCTTCAGGGAACTCACCCTAGGGCTGTGACTTCAGCCTGCTGAGGTTTTGCATTTTATTTTCAGGCTGATGTGCTGCCTTGCCCACAGGATGAGGGTCTGGTCCTTACCCTACCTCATGAGCCCTTCCTCTACCACGTTCTTCCTTCTGGTCATGCAGCCCTGTCTCCAGTAGGCTCCCTGTCACCAGAATACCGACACCTCGGAACCCAGTACTGCTGTCAGGCTGAGGCCTAGTGAGTCCCTTGCTGTTGACAGCACAGAATCAGCAAGGGGCCAGTGCCTGTAGAACCACCCTGAAAAGCCCACCCTCAGTCATGATTCTCTCCAGACACCACCTCAGTCAGCCCCACTGCTGTCCAGCAGGCAGAGCTAGGCAGGTGCTACAATCCCATTTACAATATAGAGTGTCTGTGTGGCTAATGGAGGAGTTAAGAGACGTGTCCAAAGTCACAAGCTATCAAAATGGTGTAGCCAAGACTTCAGCCAAGTCTACTTGTCTTTCCAATACAACACACATCTTCTCCTCCTTCAGCCTCTCCACCTCAACTCTTACCCCTCCCCAATAGCTCCATAAATCCAGGCCCCTACACAAAAGTGTAAAGAAACTGTATAGCAGGAAAGGTTTTAGGAGGAAGAAAGAATCCAGTGGTTTCTATCTTGGCTCTGCTACTTGTTAGTTGTACGACTTTGGACTACCTACTCAACCTGTCTGAATATCAGTTTTCTTAAAATGAGAATAATGTCATCCAGCTCACTGGATACAATGAAGTGACCAAATACAAATTCCTTGGCAAAGTGTCTGGCCCAGGATGGGTGCTTGCTAAACACTAGCTCTACCCTCTCTCCTCCTGTGAGGGAGAGTCTCTGACTTCAAATAATCAAATGTTTACTTGGGAAGGTCAGGCTTTGCCAGGAGGAGGAGGACAGGGCTGGGCTGGGCTGGGCTGAGGGTCAGGAGAGGGAGGGAGAGGTTCTGGATTCCAGATGTGCACAGTTGCTGGGCCTGCTCCCTGGCAGCCTCTCCCTGGGCCCAGGGCCATCCTGGTCTCCCTCCCAGATGGGGAGGGCCCGGAAGGAAGAAGTATTCATTTTGCAGCTAAATGGCCCTTATAGCCTCTCAAGAAATGTAGGATAGCTTTTTTTCTCTTCTGAGATAATCACTATGTATACTCCACATGGAAGCAAATTGTATCCTGTCCTCAGATCTCAAAAATGATTTATTGTGGCCAGCGGGGGCATTTTCTAGATGATGACATGAGCAAAATTTAGTTTTTAACTGGAACACAAAAATGTAAGAGAGCATTTTTTTTTAGTTTCTGACTCAGGTGAAGGGGCAATGTGGCCACATTCACATCAAAGGGCTGGGAGTAAGCCCCCTGGAAAAGAGCTGTGTAATGTGGGGAGCCCAGGAGACCTCTCAGATCTGCCCTGGTAGCTCCCATGGGGCAGCCCATCACAATATATGACAGAGCCATTCCTGGGTCATGTGCTGTCAGAGAAAGACTGGCACTTTCCATCTTGTTTGGTCACTAGCTGTGTGACCTGGGACAAGCCACCTTCCTTCTCCGGGCTCAGTGTCCTCTTCTGTGATATGTGGGTATCAACTGACCTGGGTCCTGGAATCTGTATGAGGATGGAACATGAGAACACAAGAGAAAATAATGTGGCACTGTCATGAAGGAAAGACACTGTTATCAACAGCTCCATCTCATCCACAGCATTCTGGGTCGTGAGCGAGAGCTGATCATCTGTTCCTCCTCCACCCAGGAAGGTTGGACACACAGGAGGAACACAGTGAATATTTCCAAACTGGAGGGAGCAGAGGGAACCAGCCCACAGTCCCGAGGGGCTCGCCAGCCTGGGCAGTAATTCCCAGTGGACTTCAAGCTTCAGTGTCCTCCTCTGTAAAATGAGAAAGCCAAACAGACGATGGGAGATGCATGAACTGAGCCATTTCCCTCAGCATAGCATCTCTCAGACCCCTGCCCTGACCATTTCCAAACTTGGTTATGCATCAGAATCATCTGGGAAATGTGTTATGAAGGCATGTATGTGTGGAACCAACATTTGGGAGTATCTCCTCTTGCCTGTGTACCTTAGAGTAGGCTAAAACTGCACTGTCCTATATGGTAGCTACCAGCCACATGCAGCTGTTTAAATTCAGATTAATTAAAATTAAATGGAAAATTCCTCCTCAGACTAACCACATATCAAGAGCTCAATAGGCACATATGGCTAGTGGCTACCATATGGGACAGCAGAGATTACAGAGCATTTCCATCACTGCAGTGTGTTCCACTGGACAGCACTGGGAGAAAAGACATCAATTAGCTCCTAAAAGTCATCAGTTAGCTACTGAAAGTCCTAAATCCTGGAAGAAAAGAATCGATTCAAACCTCCACTCCTGGAAGTTCCTGGGTGGGGTGTACAGGGACTTAGGAAGGCTGTAATTTGGAGTCACTCCACTGTCTTTCTCTGCATCTCTGGCAAACATGGAATTCTTGGGTTCCAGACCAGTTCTCCCACCAACTCACAGGGCCTCTCGGGCAAGCCCCTCATTCTTCTCACCCAGGAAATGGGAATTCCTCCTCACCACCCAGCTCTGTCCTGCCCCCCTCATGCTATCAGGGAGTGGATCAAAGCCAAGTGGGAACAGGCAGGGCTGGGATGGCGCCTTCTCAACAGTCTCTAGAGGGGAGGTTTATGCAGCATACATCCACCACCCAGTGCAAGCCCAGCCAGAGACACGGTCTATTCTGTACCAGGCCTCTGCCCCGAATCCCTGCAGCCTTTCCTGCTCTGGTGAACAAGGCCGGACATGTAAGGAGAAGGCTGTAGCCTCCTCTACCTCAGTCTCTTCAAGACAGCTTCCCACCTCCCCCAAGACGGTCACTGGGAAGTCTTTCCCGAGGCCCCCAGATTTCATGCTGTGCTCCCCTTGCTCCTGGTTCACCACACTGACAACAACCAACGTGTGTTTAGTGCTCACGATGAGCTGAGCATCTTACATTCATTATATCCTCCAGTCCTTAAATAACCCTGAGAAATAGGTACAATTATTATCCCCATTTCCAGACGTGACTGGGTTTGTCCAGGTCACTGAAGTGGAGGAGCTGGGATCTGATTCAGAGCTGTCACCGAGGTCTCTCCTTTACTTGTCTGCTCCCCAACTATCCTGGCTGTTGTTGAGGGCAGGGACTGTACCTCATTCCTCCTATTTTTCCAGGCTTCCCATTGGGCCTAACATCATCTTGATAAATGGTTATGAAATATACGAGTGAGGGAAGGAATCGGAGGGCAGGGACAAGGAAGAGCAACCCAAGTCTTTGCCTCAGGGCCTACAAAAGTCCCCTTGGAGCTCCAGATCGCGAACCTCGTCTATCCCCATGTGCACAGGACCAGATCCCACAATATTCACTCTGCACAGAGAGCCAGGAAAAGGAGAATGTCTGCCTTCTCTGGGCCTAACTTCTCCTCCATGTGGTCCTGACACAAAACGGCTTTGAAGGAACCGTATCCTGTCAGAGCAGAAAAGGACTCATAGGTCCACTAAATCCAGCCTCTCATTTCATAGACCCAGAGAGGAGGAGCAACTCGTCCAAGGTCACACAGTATTGTCTCTGGATGGCTGGTCCACACTGCAAGCTTCCTGCCCTGAGGTGGTAGAATCTGGTGCCGCCACCTCTTCCCTGCAGGCAGATCCCATGGGAGTCTATCCGGGCAGGCAGTGGCAGAGCAGAACCCAGGCCTGCTGGGAAGGATCCATGCTCCATTGAGGTTCTGAGCTCTGTGTTTCTCTGACCAGGCAGAGAGGGGCGGTGGAGCTCAAAACACAGGCCCAACAGATGGTTTCTATTTGCAGCCACTGAGGCTGGTCTGTGCCAGACTCCTGACCTATTTTGAGGAACTGAGGGCCCTGCTGGCTCAGAGATGGCCTCCAACTTGCACCCCCTCAGCCCAAAGTCTGGCAGGAGATCAAATGGGTGGTTCAAGTCCAGTGGGGAGAGGAGTGAAGGTGGAAAACCTTTGAAAATGAGGCCAGCGTGGACGGTCTGCAAGCTCGAGCTCCAGGGGACAGGTCCTTGGAGTGTGAGCCCCAGGTCATCTGCCTCAGAATCACCTGAAGTGTTTGTGGAAATGCAGGCTCCTGGGCCCCACTTCCAGCCTGCAGAATCACACATTGTGGGAATGAGCTAGGGAATGTGCATTTTAACCAAGCCCACCAGGTGATTGCTGTTTGGGGTCTTTGCTGTCCAATGGACCGCCTGTGGACCAATAGCACTGGCATTACCTGGAAGCTGGTTAGAAATGGAGAATCCCAGGCCCCACCCTTGACTCAAATCAGAATCTACGGTTGAACACAGTGTGGTCCAGGTGGTTCACATAGATGATTAAATTGAGAATCACTCTCCAGCCCAGTGCTTCTCAAACTTGCACGTGCATCACAGTTACCCAGTGGGCTTGTGAAAACACAGATTGCTGAGGCCCCTTGTTTCTGATTCAGGAAGTCGAGGGTGGGGCCCGAGAATCTGCATCCCTAACTCACTGCCAGGTGATGCTGAGGCTACTGGTCCTGGAACCAGACTTTGGTCCCTGAGCGGCACTGCAAGGAGCACTGGGCCTTCTGAAGCTTCAGCTCTGTGACTTTGCATCTGTTCCTTTACCTCCCGGTTACTCCATCAGAAAAATTGATATAATTCATATTTTTCCTAGGATGGTTAGGAGGACCTAGTGAAATAATACTGTGTGTGAACGTGCTTTGCTAACCATGACTGCTCAGCAAAGACTATTTTACCAATCAATCTGCACCTTCAAAAGTGCTTTGGGTTTGCCCTTGACAACCACCCTGCCGGCCAGCGAGTGAGTAAAAGAGCTGGGCCTAATGCATCCCTCGAGAGCTTTCTTCTGTATTTCTAGACTGTCATGCACAAGATCGTGCACACAGCAGGTGCTTAATAAGGGCTGGTGGAATTCAACCCAGGACTTCTGGTTTTCAGCCCTATTCTCTTTCCACAGCAGGTCCTACTTCTCACACCCTCCTTCATGGCCTCCGGCCTCTTGGTAGGCGAGGCTGAGCAACTTTTTTAAAAGGCTGTTTCATAGTCAAGGCTAAAGGCTGAGCTGGGGAGATGCCAGGCATAGCTGCCACTGCCGAGGCTTCCTGCCTGTGACATGCCCTGACCAACTCTCAGGATAACTGGGATCCCGTGTTCAGAATGCCTGGCCTGGTCCCCGGTCCACAGACCAAGACCTTGCTCCCTGTCACCTGCCAGTGCAGAAAAAGATGGACTGATAAACTGTTCCCACGGGAATATGGTAACTGGTGATGGGCCTTCCCCTTCCCAAGAGATAATCTATCTACATTACAGCCAGGGGACGGCGTGGAAGAGAAGGACCGTCTGCTGGCTCTGTTGTAGTGTCTCTGTTCAAATAAAAGGAAGCCTATCTCTCAGTGCCCCAAATGAGAAAGGCGAAGCTGGAGTTCTTTATATTACTGCTAATCATTTTGGGTATAAAAAGGGGTAATAAATCAACTTGCCCATAAATAAATAGATCCCAGGCCCCATGCACAGAGCTTATTTGGAGATAAACCCTTTGCACTGTCCACCCTGCGCTGTCCCCAAGCAGTGTCTGTGTGTGTGTGTGTGTGTGTGTGTGTGTGTGTGTGTGTGTGTGTGTAGGAGTAACTATTTCCTCTAGGACTTTGGAAACAATTCAAGGGGCCTCACCAGCTGAGGGTCTAGAAACTAGAGCAGAAACTTGTTTTTTTAATTAAACTTAATGTTACTGAGGAAATCAATGGGTTTTTGTTTGAAAACATCCATGATAACTGTCTCATGATGTTCTCCACCTCTCACTCACTGCCTTGTAAAAAGAATCCAGTAGTTAATTTAGGACCCAGCAAGGAAAGAGGAGTCTTCTCGGGATCTGTGACCAACAGTTCCCCTACAACGCCCTCTGTTCCCCCAATTCACAAGGGAGGCCACCTCATTCTAGGTGATTGCGTAGCATTCCACATGACCGTCCAGCACACAGCTCTGCTCCATAGGAGTGATCCACACTCAGTGGTGACAGCTAAACCAGCCAGCTCCTCCCCTTGAAGGGTTTAAATGTGGGCTACATTGCACCACTAGTTGGTGGCAGAGGCAGAAGCCATAAGCAGAGGGAAGGGAGATGGAGAAGAGGTCAGAGAAGAATGTAAAGGGGATCACTGTAATTTTTAAAATAATGTTAGTGCACTGTTCTGCATTTACTAGGTGTGACCTTCCTGCTGTTCCTCTAAATCACATCCATTTATTGGCCAGGCATGGTGGCTCATGCCTGTAAGCCCAGCACTTTGGGGGGCCAAGGTGGGCAGATCACTTGAGGTCAGGAGTTTGAGACCAGCCTGACCAACATGGCAAACTCCATCTCTACTAAAAATAAAAAAAATTAGCCAAGCATGCTGGCGTGCGCCTATAGTCCCAGCTACTCAGGAGGCTGAGGCATGAGAATCACTTAAACCCGGGTGATGGAGAATGCAGTGAGCCGAGATCATGCCACTGCACTCCAGCCTGGATGACAGAGCAAGACTCTGCCTCCAAAAAACTACAAAAATACAAAATAAATGAATGACATCCATTATCCAGGGAGAGTTCGGACTGTTAAAGCAGGACTCAAAAAAATTTACATTCTGACTTCCAAGATAGGATTCTGCAGCCACAAAATATCTGAAGAGACAGAATTGTTGACAGAGGACTTGTCTTAACTCCCGTCTCTCCATGTTAGCAAATGAAGAGTCCTGTCTGGCTGCCTCCATCACAGGGAGGTCCTGGCTGGACACCAGGAGGAAGGGGAAGTCTCACCCTTGCAGCCTGCAGGACTGTGGGATGAGAAAGGAAGTAGAAACAGATACGTGGATGTTCAGGAGTCTGCTTGGAGTTCCTGTACTTTGGGCCAGAACCTCAGGGGAAAACGTGGTGAGGGTGCTCTGAGAACATAGGAGTGTCTCTCCAACCTACTGGTTGAGATTCTGGAAGGAGAAAGGACACTATTACAAGCAATGGGTCAAACAGAAGTTGGCTTCACTGAATGAGATGGTGAGGGATCTGGCCAGAGAGCCTGGAGCATTCCCTTGAGCCTCCTTTGGCGCCTGGCTGGTGGAGAGGACCCAGCAGTCTCCGCACAGCCCCGAAGCAGGGTGTGGAAGGTCTGACAGCCACAAGCTAGTGCGAGGTTGGCATGGGCAGGGGCAAGGTGTGGGCTCTGAGGCTGTTAGGGAGACAGTTTAGGCCTGGGCAAGACGTAATGAGATTGAGTTCTGAAATCTGCAAGGCCAGCCAGGGCCCCGCTGGGGATGCACCCCACTATCAGGGACAAGAACAAAACGAAGCATGAGTTTGTCAGCTGCAGACATCAGCAGAAGATGCCCAAAGAATGCTCTGGGAGAGGACAGACTAGCCACACTTCAGGGGCATCAGCCAGGACATGTTTAAAGTCCACTGGGGAGCTAGGGCCCTTTTCCTCCATCCCTTGAAGTCGCATGAGCCTGGGCCATCTCTAACCACAGAGGCCAGGGGAGGAGGAGTTCTGAAAGGTGATTCCTTTGGAGTCATCCAAGCAGATGTCAAATTACCCCCACCTGGCACAGTGGCTCATGCCTGTAATCCTAGCCTTTTGGGAGGTTGAGGTGGGTAGATCCCTTAAGCCAGGGCAACATGGTGAAACCCCATCTCTACTAAAAATACAGAAAAAATTAGCTGGGCATGGTGGTGGATGCCTGTAATCCCAGCTACTCAGGAAGCTGAGGCAGGAGAATCACTTGAACCTGGGAGCAGTGGAGGTTGCAGTGAGCCAAGATCACGCCACTGCACTCCAGCCCGGGCAACAGAGCGAGACTCCGTCTCAAACAACAACAACAACAGTAACAACAACAGCAACAAGAACAACAACAAAAATTATCCCCCAAAGGGTGAGCCTTTACATCATAAGTTACTGAATCAGACCAACTCCACTGGACCGAGCTGAATGCGTTTTATCATGGCTACCTACCAGGTGGGGCTCCTGGATGACACCAGACAAGCTTCAGAGGAAACAAACTTGTACCTTCTTTGCACATCTAAGTTGTCAGGGCTGCCAGCTAAGACCTGAAGGCTGTACCCTGCATAGATGGGCCGTGTGGATGAATAGTGCCCAAGGAGTTATGCCACATGGGGGCTGCCAGTGCAGGAGGCACTCACATCACCATCCCAGAGACCCCACTGTGGCAGTCAAGATAACGGAAATCTGGGTACCTGCTAGCTCCGAAATTCCAGGCATCTGAGGCCTGAGAGCCTGGGAGGCCTGGCTGCTGCTCACTCTCTAGCTCAGACTCCCTCCTTACTAAAGGTCAACAGAATCCGTTGCTAGCAACCAACAGAGAGCCCGCTCCAGCGATGCTGAGGGGTGGCATGTGGCCCTCCCTGGTGGCCCTCGGGGCCATTCCAGCAGCCTGTTTACACTGACTGCCAGGAGCATCTCCTCCTCTTCTCCTGGCAACTCAGGAGGGGTTGTCTATGTGCAGGCGTCAGCACCTTCTCTGGTGTGGCTACTGATGTCAAGCAGTAAATGAATTGGCCCCACGGGGTCTCTGACCATCCCATCCCCAGGGACCTACCCTCCCCTGAACACTTGCAGCATTTCCTGGCTGCCACCCTGCCCCCTGGCACCTGGTGTGTACTTCAGGGTTGACTGGTTCTCTTTACACGTGTTGAGATTAACTTCTCCCGGAGGCTGTAAGCTGGGCCCTGGTGTCAGCTCTGAGAGCTGGAATGCACAGGAACTCTAAAGGTTGCCAACTTCCTGACTGAGGTTCTGGAAGGAGAGAGCACACTGTTCCAAAGTGGGCCAAACACAGGATGGCTTCGCAGACAGATACGGGTGTAAATCCTAGTGCCACCACTTACTAAGTATCTATTGGACAAGTTCATTAACTTTTTGGAGCTTGTGTTCTCATCTATAAAATATTATAAAATGTATAACAAGCCCTAGACAAGTTCATTAACTTTTTGGAGCTCGAGTTCTCATCTATAAAAATGGGGGTAACACTGTCTCCTTCTCAGGACAACCTCCATCCTCTTGGTCTTCCTCACAATGCCCTATACATGGAGACTGTCCAGAACCCACTGATGGGCAAGTGACTGGCCTTTCACCACTTCAGAACCCGGCCATCCAGGTGTTCCCTGGGAGCACGGGGACAAGCTCCTGAAGAAGGGAGCAGGCAGACCTGCTGACTGGACTTGTACCTGCCATTCCCAGCCCCATCCCCACCACTGCCCTGCACGACCACAGGAACACCCCTCACCCTTGGGAGAGGGCCCAAGACCCAGTTCTGGCCAGTGAGACACAGGAGGAAGTCGCCTAGGGGGCTTCTGAGAAAGATTTTTGTCTCACTAAGAAGAGAGACATAAGAAAAGTTCTTTCTTGGCATACTGGCACACACCTTTGCTTGCTTCCTGCCTTTGCTTGCATTTGAGGAGGTAAATCCTGGCATTCTGGCACCCATTTTTGTGGCCAAGAGGTAACAAACCTACAACCAAAAGGCCAAAATGATGAGAAGACAGACCAGAAGCACAGAAGAGGCCTGGGTCCTTGATGACACTGTGGAGCCACCAACCAAACCTAGGACCTCCTTCCTCTGCAACTCTTATTTGAAAAACCATGAAAATCCTATAGCTTGAGTCAGTTTTGGTTGGCTTTCTTTGTTACTTGCAGCCTAAAGCATTTCAACTGATGGAAATAAAGAAGAGAGGGAGAGGGTAGCAGATCTCTGAGTCTTTGGACACTGCCTGTGACCTGTCCCCATGAGGTCTCTCTGCCCCCACAGCAAATAACTTTGCTATTTTAAGGAGGCCCAGAGACCACAGAGCCCCACCCAAGCCTAGCAGGCCTGCTCCTGCCAGGAACAAAGAAAACTATTTCGTTTTGAGGTTTTCTCTCATCCTTCAGCACCGTTCCTTGGGAGGTGCTGATGCAGCTGCCTGTGCCTGCCGTGCAGTTGCTGGAAAAGTTGCACAGCTCAGGGGATGATAACAATGACCACTTGGGTCAGGGGGAGCAATAATCAGGGTCACACTGCCTGTTGCACACGACCACCCCACACAGCATCCCCTGGGTCCAGCAACACTGCCGAGCCTTGAAAGGAGATTTTTTCCCTTTTTTTCTTTCTTTATTCCACTGAATGATGTCATTGCTACAGAAACCATGAGGAAGAGGGGTGGAGAGGAAAATGAGGTAATGGATGCAGAACATCTGGCACGGTGCCTGGTGGGCACTGAGCAAACACCAGCACCCTCCCTTTTCTCTTCCAACAGAACGGCAATGCTGGGTGACAGAACACAGCATCAGGCAACTCCTCCAGGGCAGCGGTGCCTCTGGCGGGGGCATTACCTATCTTTTTGGATTCCTGGTTTTTAAAGGACTCTTTCTACTGGGGTGCTTTTCCTTCATGGTGTCCACTTAGACGTAGTGCACGTGTATGCACACAACACACACAGACACACACACGCACGAACACACACACACACACATACACACACACATACACACGCTGGTTTAAGAGCCCAAGCTCCTGACTCCACAGCGAGTTGGTTCCCAGTCATGAGGTCAGGGTTCTCAATTAGCTTCTGCCTCAGCCTCATCCAGGTCCTCCTGATCTGACCCCCACTGAGGCTGCTCCTGTCACTGACCCTCCTGCTGGTCCCCTGTCCATTTCATAAGGACATTCGGAGGCCCTGGGAACTGCTCAGTGCACAGCCTTTCCCTGCACATCGTTTCTTCCCCAGCACCTGGGCTCTTTGTTTGGGCCCTCCTGGTTTCTGTGAAAGTCAAAGCTGTGGTTGCCTGAGTACCAAACCACTGGCATAGTCTGGCCTCTGTCAATCCAGCTCTGGGGATACAGTCTCTCTCCTCACCTCTCCCACCGAGTCAGGACCACTCCAGCCCACAGGGCACTTTTGTGAGAATAGAGGAAGGTGCCTCTTCCTCCAGCAGAATCAGCTCCAGGCTCAGCGAGTGGAACGTGGACTGGATTTCAGACCCCACTTACCCCCTGCCAGGTGCCTTTGTGCAGGGCACAACTCAGACAACCATACACAGCAGACCTGCAATGGAGTCATTCCAATTATTCTCCTGAACTTCTGAACTAAATGATTTTCTCAGACATTGACTCATTCAGAACTACTCCAGAATTTCCAATGTGGAGCAGCCCCGCTGATGGGGCAACAACTTTGCAAAACTCCAAGACACATTCAGCACTCCCCAGCATGATCCCATGGCTCCCCCAACAGACCTTGCTGGCCTCACCTTCCTGGCTCTCCTCTGCTAACTCTAAATAAAGTCACAGCATCTCTGCTGTCCAATTACAATTCATTCCTCCCTGCCCCATCTGGAGGCAAATGGCACATCTGGCCCAGGAGACCTGGTGATCCCTCCCTCCCACATTCTCATCCTGCCCTTTCCCCAGCTTGCCTTATCTTCCACATCACATGGGAAACTGAGGGCATCCCTCTCAGCAGAAAGTCTCCTGTACCCAGCAGTGCTTAGCCTCAGGGAATGAATGGAGAGGCTGGGTGAGCCCATGTAGACTCCAGAGGAGGCAGGAAAAGCCCTGGGAAAAGGCCTTTCTCTATTAGCTACTATTGTGAGCAAGTTGATCTACCTTTTGGGACCCCATTTGTGTATCAACTGTGGTGATAATAATGGTGCCTCCTCATGGAGCTGATGTGGGGATTAAATGAAAATGCATGTACAGTGACTATAACATTACTTGGCTCATACTATGGGCTTAATACATGTAACTATTGTAAAGTCCCTTGACTCACCTGTTTCTATCCCCTCGTTATAAAATGGATAAAGTGATATGTTACATATTTTAATGTATTTGACAGTTAGTGTTGTACTTGCTGCATGTTAGGTACTATTCTAAGCACTTTGCAAATACTGCCTTCCTTAGTGTTCATCACAACCCAGTGAGGCAGACGCTATTATCTTCCCCATATCACAGGGGAGGAAACTAAGGCACAGGCATTCAGTAACTTGCCCAAGGTCATCCAGGCAAGAAGGGACAGAGAAAGGATTCAAACCCAGGCCTTCCACTCCATAGGGTGTGTGCTTAACTGGGCTATGGGGTTTCTCTGTGACTCTTGTGAGAATTAAATGAGGTCATGCCTGCTAAGTGCTTGGCACGTAGAAGGCACTGGAGATTTGGTCATTATGGTAATGTACCATTATTGTTGAATATTTGTAATTGTTATTACTAATATATGCAAAGCCCCACCCAAAGGATGCTGGCCCTTCCCCTTTTCTTCCTCTCTCCAGCACTGATGTTGCTGGGTGGGTGGTGGTGGGGTTGGAGGAGGTGTCTTTATGGAAGGCTGTGTTTCCAGTTTGGGGGCAGGGAGGGAAGATTTTCGGTATAGAATTAAGAGTGAGCAAACTCCCTCAGCACGGAGCCTCATCGAACTGGTACACCAGAAGCTCAGCAAGTTATGTCAGCTACAATATGGGGAGGCGTGGACATGGGGATACACCAGGGTGTGTGGGGCAGAAAGGAGGCTGTACCCGGAAGCCTGAGGGTCTATGGCAGAGGTAAGCAGACAGAGGGAGACGAGGCTGCCCCTGCAAGATTCAGCTCAGCAAATAACCGAGTCACCTAATATAATCGTACAGGCTCAGAGCAGAAGCCATTTCTTGCTCACATCTCCCCATCCCATCCTGCAGATGAAGACCACGCTTGTCACAGTGCGTCTCACTCCACCATGATGCAGAGTCTCCTCTCCCACGAGCTCCTTATGCTATAGCCAGGCTCTCCTTATTGTCCCAGGCACGTGGTTACCTCCACCTCCCCAACCCCAAGACACTCCAAAGAGATGCCTGCCCTCTTCTCTCTGCACCCTGGAATTTTACTCATCTCTCTCCCAACACACACCTTCCCTGACCACCCCCACCAACACACTCTTTCTTCCTGGGGACCCATCTGCACTTGAAGGTCCATAAGCCACTCTTGGGCACTGAGGGCAAGCTGCCCTGCCCTGGTGCATTGCTTTTCCTGTGTTCAGGTCTAACTCCAAACTCCTTGACAGTTGGGATGATGTCTTAGTCATTTCTGAATCTCTCATATGAGACCAACACAAGATCAATACAATAATGAATACACAAACGTAAAGTAAAACAAATAAACAAGTAAAAATAAAATTTTATAGGTAACGCATTTAGAAGCAGCTTATAGGAATTACCTAATTTGGTCCTCATTATCCTCATGAATCTGACATTACTGTGCCCATTTTGCAGATGTAGAAACAGGCAGAAAAAAGGTAAGTACCTTGCTAAGGACCCCCAGCTGGCAGTGGTGGGACTGGGAGCTAAACCCAGGAGTCTCACTACACCTCCTGTGCTCAGAGCTACCCTCTGCACTCTCACTGGCCATTGAGGAGTGACTCAGTGATGACACCTGACCTCTGCCTACTCTTCAAACTCATGACTTCCCCAGGGAAACTGGCAGGGAGAGGTGCCTGGGGGCTGGGGCCTCAGCCTCTGACCAGACCTCCTGGCCTCTCCGGAGCAGTGGTTCTCAGCCCTTACTGCTTAAATTTGCCCGCAGACATGTTTTTTCATAAGTACTGACACCTGGGTCTCTCCGCAGCCAACGAAATGGACTTGATGATGGGGCCTGAGCCTCTGTATTCTTGAGCTCCCCACAGTGAGAATGAAAAGCCACTGCTCTAGAAGCAGTGATTCCTGGGAAGACTCTGAGTCTCTTGCTCCCTCCTCCCCTCACTCAAAGGCTAGGAGTCCTGCATCTGTGTCAGCCAAGTCCCTGGCTTCTCCCTTCTGTCCACATCACTTGTCCCCAGAGGGCACAGGGGAGAAAATCTGTCTGAATCTCTGGCACTCAGGACCACATAAGCCACACGTCATGAGACAGAACTCAATCTAGCCAGCAGCTAGCAGCCAGCACAGTGATTAAGCATGTTCTAAATTAGTTGCCAACATTTTTTTTTAAAAGTCAAGATCTTTAAGAAAAACCCAGACTTCTTTCTTTTGTTAAAAAATCAAAAATCAGAAACTACTATTCACCCCCATTCCCACTGCAGCCCCTTCAGGAGGGGAGGGGATGCTCAATTACACCCAAGCCCCCTCCTGCATTACGGTTCTCATCTGAGCCCTGTAAGCACTGGAACTACGTGCCCTCACAGCAGCACGTAGTAGGAAAATTTTTTAAAAATTGCTGACAAATGAGTCTTTTTGACTTTTGAAGCAGCCCGTGCAGAAAGATTTACATATGAATCAAACAAATTGCATTTCTTGCTAGACAGCATTTCTGGATGAAAGCTAGAAACAATTAAATTACCCCAGGAAGAAAAGCTATGGCACATCGACAGGATGAAACACAAACTCAGCAATAAAAGGAGCAAACTACTGATACCCACAACCCCACAGATGACTCTCAAATACAGTAAAGCTGGGCCGGGTGTGGTGGCTCACGCCTGTAATCCCAGCACTTTGGGAGGTCAAGGTGGGCAGAGTGCTTCAGCTCAGGAGTTTGAGATCAGCCTGGGCAACATGGTGAAACCCTGTCTCTACCAAAAATACAAAAGTTAGCTGGGTGTGGTGGTGTGCACCTGTAGTCCTAGCTACTTGGGGTGCTGAGGTGGGAGGATTGCTTGAGCCCAGGAGTTGGAAGCTGCAGTGAGCTGTGTTCAGACACTCCAGCCTGGGTGACAAAGCAAGACCCTAAGACCCTGTCTCAAAAACACCCAACAACAAAAAAGAAAAAAACCTGCAAGCGGAGTGCACAAGCAGGTTCAAAGGCTACATACCCAGTGATTCCATTGACATAATATTCTGGAAAAAAACAACCTCTAAAGATGGAACACGGATGAATGGTGGCAAGGCCTGGGGGTGGGAGGAAGACCTGATCACAAAGGGGCAGGAGGGAATTTCAGGAGGCAGTGGAGATGTTCTGTATCATGATAGTGATGGTGGTTACACGATTGTTTGCATTTGTGTAATGCATAGAGCTGGACACTAAAAAAGTTGATTTTTTTTAATGCATGTAAATTATACCTTGAAGAACCTGAGTTTAAAAAATTTAGCTGAAGAAACATTTGTCCCCGTTCTAGATACAGAAAGTTGCATAAAATAAACTGTGGAGAAGCTTCAAGTTTAGAGATTCCTAAACCCTGCATGGCAGCTGAGAAGACTGGGTTCCCTCAGCATACAGCAGCGTGCTCGGGCCTCCCACTGCAAGGAGGTTCAGGAACAGCTGAGTGTGGTGCAGAGGAAGGGACCCTGGGCATACAGTCACTTGTCCTGCAGTGTCCTTGACTTTGGGCAGGAGTGGTCTTTGACCACTAGCATTGGAGTTAAAAACAGAGACACGGCCAGGTTCAGTGGCTCGTGCTTGTTAATCCCAGCACTTTGGGAGGCCAAGGCGAGGTCAGGAGTTCGAGACTAGCCTGGCCAACATGGCAAAACCCCGTCTTTACTGAAAATACAAAAATTAGCTGGGCGTGGTGGCGTGCACCTGTAATCCCAGCTATTCAGGAGGCTGAGGCAGGAAAATCAGGAGGTGGAGTTTGCAGTGAGCCGAGATCACGCCATTGCACTCCAGCCTGGGTGACAGAGCGAGACTCCATCTCAAAGAAAAGAAAAGAAAAAAAAAAAAAAAAAACAACCAAAAAATCCAGAGACACCCAGCCCCATCCCAGTTCTAGTGAATTAGAATCTCTAGGCATGGACCCCAGGAACCTTTGGGTCTGATGTTTGAAAAGCCCCTAAGGTTATTTGAATGTACAACTAATACATCACATATTAGTTTTAGGCCCAGGAGACAGTAGTTCCTAACATCAGTTCCAGGCTGGAGGAAACACTGAACAGTACCTTTCACAGACTCATGTGGTGCTGATCACCATTGTTATTCGTGTTGGTAGTTGTGCTCACTGTTGACTCGAATATCAGTTTTGTTGTTGTCATTGGTTTTACAGACGTGGTCTCACTGCTGCCCAGGCTGGAGTGCTGTGGCGATCATAGCTTAGTGTAGCCTCAAACTCCCTGGGCTCAAGTGATCCTCCTGCCTCAGCCTCCCGAGCAGCTGGAATTGCAGTCTCACACCACTGCAAGTCTTGCGCCGTGGCTGATTCTAATATCTGACATTGGTAGAGTGGTGCCGCTAGTTTACAGAGCACCCTGACATGGATTACCTGACTTAAGCTGGGCAGCTGGCTTTAGTTTTTATCCTCATTTATGGGATGAGAAGACAGAATTAGAGGTTAGGTCACCTGCTCAAGACAGCACAAGAGCAGGACCCGCTACCCCAGTCCTTTGAGTCCATCTCAAGTCTCTTTCCATCACCCAGTCTCTAGGGTTGAAAATTCTCCTTCCTGTTGGAGGCTGAACTGAGGAGGGCTGGGCAGAGAGCAGGAGGAATGAGAAAGGGCATCTTCCCAACAAAGCAGTCAAGGAATCTGTGCGACCCATGCTGAGCTGCAGAGAGAAGCCGCTGTAATCCGTGGTGTCGACAATAGAGGGGCTGGGGCTGCTCAAACACACCCGCCTCCAACCTCACGCTTTGCAAGTGGCACAAACGGGGATTACCCAGGAGCCGTGATCCAGCATGCAGTAATCCTCACCCAGCCCTGCCTGCCCTCCCACCCGATGCTGCTGCTCCTGGGAGCAACAGGCTACTGGATGCTGGGATGGAGACGCCCCACAGGATTTCTGGAGCAAAGGAACCTGAAGCTGCCCTTGGCTTCTCCTACCAGGAGTCTATCATACTGCCCTGAGATGACTTCTGGTCCTCCAGCCTCTGTTTACGTGCAGGGTGGGAGAGGCTGACCTCACTCACTTCTGGCTCTTTGGGATGGGATGGGGTGGGGGTGAGGAGGTGGTGTAAACACAGCTGTGGGTGGGGCAGACTGGAGGTCACTCATGTTAGGCTTCCACATGCATGGACACTGCCAGGGCGTCCACGTGACCTTCCAGTGGTGGTGCAAAGCACTCAGGGTCTGCGTCCAGCAGCTTCAGTCAAGGCCCCTGCTGTATCGCTCTGGCAAGTCTCGATGACTTGATTCAAGAGGCAGCATGGGCCTGGGGTTAAAAGAGCCAGGCCGGTTCCTTGCTGTGTAACCCTAAGCAAGAAACATCACTTCTCTGCTTCCTCATCTTTTTTAAATTTAAATTTTCTTTCCTTTTTTTTTTTTTTTTTTTGAGACAGAGTCTCGCTCTGTGGCCCAGGCTGGAGTGCAGTGGCCGGATCTCAGCTCATTGCAAGCTCCGCCTCCCAGGTTTACACCATTCTCCTGCCTCAACCTCCCAAGTAGCTGGGACTACAGGCGCCCGCCACCTCGCCCGGCTAGTTTTTTGTATTTTTTAGTAGAGACGGGGTTTCACCGTGTTAGCCAGGATGGTCTTGATCTCCTGACCTCGTGATCTGCCCGTCTCGGCCTCCCAAAGTGCTGGGATTACAGGCTTGAGCCACCGCGCCCGGCTTATTTTCTTTTAATTGAGACAGATTCTCACTTTGTTGTCCAGGCTGGAGTGCAGTAGCGTGATCTCAGCTCACTGCAACCTCCGCCTCCCAGGTTCAAGTGATTCTCCTGCCTCAGTCTCCGGAGTAGTTGGGATTACAGGCGCCCGCCACCACACCCGGCTATGCTTCTCATCTTTAAAAGAGGGGCGATATTAATAGGGCTCACCTCCTAGGGCTGATATGAAGATTAGATCCTCTAAAGTATACAAAGCACCAGACATGTGCTAAGTATAAATATCAACCATCACCATCACCACCACCATCCTGTTTCCTAATGTGTTCAATGGGATTCGTCCTCATCTCTTCTGCCTACCTCACAGGGGCGTTGTGAGTTAAGATCAACAAAACTATAAACTCTGAGAGGACAGAGCCTGTGTCTGCCTTGGTCCTCTGTTACATCCCCAGGATTCAGAATAGTATCTGGTAGTAGGGGTGCTCAGCAAATATCCATGAATGAATGAATGGCGTGTGGAGGTGAATCTTGTGACTCTGAAGGTGCTCCATGGGGCTGAGCTGCTTTTGTTTCTAGCGAGTAGTCAGTGAGGTCCAACAATAGGATTTGCTGTGTTTGGAGGTTGTGAGTTCCCCATTGCTGAAGGCAATTAAAGAAACTGGAGGTCACTTGGCACAGGTGTCAGGGATGGGACTCACATAGCAGGTTCAGGTCGAACTGAATGACACTGGAGAATCCTTTCCAACTCAGAGTGAATTACAGGCTAACTCATCCCATACCAAATCCCCGTGGCCTTCATCAGCCTCAGGCATGTCTTGCCCAGTCAGCTCACACTCAAGGGAATGTACAACCAACCCTCACATCCTCACGCTGCAGTCACACAGTCCACCCACCTGGGCGGTCTCAAAACACGCCCACGCCCCCACACACTCCACTTCCACACGCAGTCACCCACCCAGCAGCATTGCCACAATTATCATTAATGTACGGAGCACACACTGCAAACCCGGCTATGGCTTAAGTCCTTCTCCAACTTCATCTCATTTACTTTTCACTCTAAGCAAAAGAGATTATCCCCATTTTAAAGATGGAAAACCAAGACTGAGAAGGTCAAATAGTGGCTCACATTTATAATCCCAGCACTTTGGATAGGGAGGATCACTTCAGGGTGGGAGGATCACTTCAGGGTAGGAAGATCACTTGAACCCAGGAGTTTAATAACAGCCTGGGCAACATAGTGAGAACCTATCTCTACAAATAATAAGAAAATCAGAAAAATTAGCCAGGCACGGTGGCATGTGCCTATAGTCCCAGCTCCTTGGGAGGTTGAGGTGGGAGGATCACTTGAACCTGGGAGGTCAAGGCTGCAGTGACCCATGATTGCACCACTGCCCTCCAGCCTAGGTGACAGAGTGAGACCTTGTCTCAAAAAAAAAAAAAAAAAAAAAAAAAGTGAAACTTGCCCAACGTCACATGACTGCCAAGGAGCTGAACTGGGCTTTGAACCCAGGTCTGTATTATTCCAAAGCTTGTCCTCTTGAGTCACATTGCCTCCCTATCTCAAACCAACAACCAAACCAAAGCAAGGCCAATCTGTTCTCACAAGGCTCTGGTAACCCACCCATCTGGAAAGGCAGAGTTATGAAGCCGGAGCCACAGTTCATTCCCATCCCAGGTGCACATGTGCTGGTCTCCAGTTCAGGCCAGTGTGGAACTCTGGGCAGGTCCCCTTTCAGGAATGCCTCCTCCTCATTTCCTCCTGCCAAACCCTATTCAATAGTACGGTACAGTTCAAATGCTTCCTGTGCTGCAAAGCCTCTCTGGTCCCTGAGAAAGAACTCAGCACTCCCTGCATCGCGCTTGCTCCAGGCCTCCATGCTGGCACGCACTGCATTGTTCTGGGGCTAGTTGTTTATGTGTCTGCTTCCCCTAGCCGACTGAGTCCCATGGGGTCGGGGGCAGTGTCTGATTTGTCTGCGCCTCCATTCCAGCCATGAGCACAGGTCCTGGCACCTCCAAGATGCTCAATTGCTCATTAAACGCTGTGGCTAAATTGCTTACGGCCTGCAGGGTCCCTACACCTGCACTGGCAGAGTTTATGGTGGTCACACAGTTGAGAATATTCACAGCTGATCTCATCTGTCCACTCCAAGCTGAGTAACACACCCGTTAATCAGCAGGCAGGGAGAACATCTGTGGCTCCTTCAGAAAGTAATAGCTTCCCAAAGTGGCACAGCGTATAATAGGCCCTGTACCGTTCCCTGTGCTCCCAAGTGGAGCTCGGCCAGCAGACTGCCTTGCATTTACCCCAGAAGACTTTCTACTCTTTGTTGGGGGATTTCATCACAGAAACTGGCTCCCCGCCCAATCCTGCCTGACACACACAGTAGGAAGGCCTGGAAACCTTCTAGCCCTGGTCCTGCCTCGGCTGGCTGAGTGACTGGCTGAATGACGGCAGGCACATTCCCTCTCTGGGACTCAGTTTGTTTATCTGCAAAACAAAGAAATAACTACCCTACTATAGCTGCTTGATAAGACTCAGATTTAAGAAAAAAAAAGGAAGAGAAGGCATTTTGGAAATATAAAACTGATTCAAAAGCAAGATATGGGACCAGGTGATCCCTAAATGCAGACTTTTGAATGAGGTTGGAAGGGGAAGACCCTCTTTACTCCTGTGGCTTAAAATAACTTATCAGACTCATGGACAAGTGTTCTGTCCTTTCTGGGCCTCAGTTTAGTCATCTGTCAAACAAGAGGTTGAACGGAATCGGTGTTATCAGTGTTTTCCAAACTTCGTAATTTGTGTACCACTGCCAACATGTTCTTGCCATTTCTACAAATCACCCGAACCATATCTATTTTAAAATTTTCTTTAAATTGGCTCTTTCTAACATTTAAATATCTGTACAAACATCATTCTAAGCAATTTAAGCCATGTCATCACAGTTTGATGTCCCAGCCACCGTTTTTCCTAAAACACATTAAATAAATACACAACAATTAGGCCGGGCATGGTGGCTCACACCTATAATTCCAGCACTTTGGGAGGCCAAGGTGGGCGGATCACCTGAGGTCAAGCGTTCGAGACCAGCCTGGCCAACATGGTGAAATCCCATCTCTACTAAAAGTATAAAAATTAGCCGGGTGTTGTGGCGCATGCCTGTAATCCCAGCTACTCAGGAGGCTGAGGCAGGGAAGTTGCTTGAACCTGAGAGGCAAAGGCTACAGTGAGTCAAGACTGCGCCACTGCACTCCAGCCTGGGTGACAGAGTGAGACTCTGCCTCAAAAGAAAAAATAAGAAAAATATATAACTCCACTTTCATCTTCTATAAAATGAGAGTGATGATGCCAGTACTGTCCACCCAAAAAGGAGAGAACACAGCAAAGAAAGACCTAGGGTTTATCTGGTCCTACTATTCACTCTGAGTTTGCTGAGAATGAACACGTGCACACACACATGCATGCACACACTCATATATATGTACATATATATGTATGTGTACACATACACACACAGACACACATTTACACCCAGTATTTACAATTACACCCAACCATGTTTATTCAGGCCCCACTGAGACTATCTTGTGTACGGCTGGTGGTCTATGTCCATTTTTGAGAAGCAGAGGGAGACAGGACCCTTTGGAACACTTCCAGCGCCAACAGTCCAAGGTTTACATCCATGTGATGCACACACCTGGCACCAGCGCCACGACGGAAGCCCCAGGGGATGATAAGACAGTCTAGCCCTCTAAGACCTTTCCATCTTGCACACACAAAAAATGCTCTCCAATTGCTTCAGTGTGTTTTATTTGTTTTTTATTTAAATCCTGCATCATACTAAAATGCTAAAAGGCATCATACTAAAATGCTAAAAGGCATCATACTAAAAGGCATCATACTAAAATGTATACGTTGCAGCAGGATGAAAATCTAAGTGATAAAATTCAGGCTAAAGGAAGGTGAGGGTAGGAGAACTAAGACAAGGCAAAATGAGTATATAGAAGGCTAATAGCTCTTGAATGCTTCCTGGAAGAGTACACAGATTGGGGCTCTGAGCTTCCTAGCAGTCAAAGTAAAAAGGAAAGCATGACTCATTCTCCTTTCATTCTTATTAATATGTGATATATGAGCAACATCCTTAATTGCATCCCAAAGATAAATACGATGTAATCGTATCTGGGGCTGCTGACCTGACTAGGGAGATGCTGTTACCATCTTCTGATAAGTATCCCTGCCTCTCCTTGAGCCCATCTTCTATGCTGATGCCGCTGTGATCCTCCCCTAAATAAATTTTTGACCATGTCACTTCCCTTTCTCAAAATCGCAAAATGTTTTCCTCTTCCCTACAGAATGAAATTTTAAATTTTCAGGCCTGTATTCAAATATCCCCTTGAACTAGCTCAAAGTATTTTTAGGGCCACATCTCTAGGAACCTCATATTGAGATCACAGTGTAACTGCCTGAATTCAAATCCTGGCTCTACCACTTAGTAGCCATGTGACCTCGGGCAAGTTACATAACTTCTCTGAGTCCCATTTTCCTCTTTTGCAACATGAAGAGATAAAAAGTCCCTGTCTTGTGCTCGCCTCAGCAGCACATAAGCTACAAAGTCCCTGTCTTGTAGGATTATTGAGAACCAAGTGTGATAACCCAGGAAGAGCGCTGCTCATGTGCCAGGCACATCAGTGCTATCTCCTCAGCTGTGCACTCACGCCTCCCAGCCTTTGATTGCACTGTTGCTTCCATCTGGCTGCCTTTCCCCTTTTCCTGTTTACTCAAATCTTTTCACACATCTGGACTCAGCTCAAGTGCCACTTGAACTGGGAGCCTTCTGTGATTCCCCCAAATTAATGCATTTTTTGCTCTTTTTCCATAGCATATAATTTATATGTAATACAACATGTGTAATATATGCAACGCTCAATCCGTGTTTCTCACACGGAGGGTCACCTCCTACTAGTAGGTTATGAAATCAAAGTGGTAGGCTGTTACCAGCATTTTAAAAAAATGAAGCAGAGTAGAAAAGACTAGAAAATAGAATGCATATCATGACCTTTGGTTTTGTTTTGTATACATAACATGTATTTGTGTGTGTGTGTGTGTGTGTGTGTATTGGGTCACAACAAAATGATTTTTCTCACTAGCAACTATAGCAAAAAAGTCTGAAAGCCACAGCACTAACTGGGTTGCTGGAGGGCAGGGACTGACTCTGTTCAACTCTGTCCCCAGCACTTAGTAGGAAGCTTGGGACATAGTAGATGCTCAATAAATATTTATTGAAGTGAATTGAAAAATCTAGTGATCCAGAATGGCATGTTACTATGGCATTCCAGTAGCCTAAGATTCAAATGCAAACCCCCATGTTCAGCCACCATCTCTAAGGGCCCCATTCAGGCACAGGACTCACCTACTGGGATAACAACCACCCACTGGGGATTTCAAGTTGAGGTTCTTAGAAGTGAGTGGAAGAGCATAGTATGGCTTAGTCCCTGCTTACCCAGGACTCCCTCTTAAGACTCCACTTTCATCTTCCATAAAATGAGACTGATGATGCCAGCATTGTCCATCCAACAGGGACAGAACACAGCAAGGAAAGACTGAGAGTTTATTTGGTCCTACTATCCACACTGAGTTTTCTGAGAATGAACACACACACACACATACCCCCAACCACATATATATAGTCACAGACATACACATACACACACACACACACACCCCCAACAACACATATATAGTCACAGACACACACATGCACACACACACAACCCTTCATTTTATAGGTGAGAATGTGGAGGTCCAGTATGGGCAAGTGACCTGCTCAAGGTCACACAGCTGGCGAGTAGCACAGCTGGGACTAGAACCAAGTCCTTTGGTTCCCAGATCACCAGTGAAGGGAGGACAAAGGATACATTAAACAGAAAAGTGCTTGAAAAACACAGAATAGTGAAAAGTGGTGTGAGCCTAGCTCCAAGATCTGCAGAGACAAGAGGCCACAGGCCACAGGCCACAGTGGCTGATGCACTTGTCTCCTCCTCATTGCCTCTGGGTTCCCACCCATTCCCAGTCCCCACTCCCCACAGCCACCAGTGTCAGGATATCACTCGGCCTGCTCCGTGGAGCCCAAGAAAGCCAATATTGTTGGAAAGCAGGGGCTTGAAGGCTGACAGACCTGGCTCTGTCTCAGTCCCAACAACTCCTGGACCATTTTTTTGACCCCTCAGAGCCCTGCTTCCTCATCTGGTAACCAGGGTTACTACTCTCCATATACATGGTTCTTGGGAAAATTCAATGAGACAAGGCAAGTTAAATACCTAGTGTTTGCAAATTTACTTCCTTCCTTTCCCTTCTTCCTTTGAAACCCTTTATTTTATCCTCAGGTTTGTCTTCCAAATAAAACAAAACTCCGATTCTGCAAGGCTTCTCAGATTCATGCAGTTGGAATTAGTCTGGCTGTGTGTGTTTGGTTCCAGAACTAAATCCAGTTCGGCACACAGTGCCATCCCTCTGCGCACACCTGTCTGTCTCCCCCATGAGGCCATGTGCACCCAAGAGGCAAGACCCAGCTCTCCAGGCCTTTGGTAACGCTAGGTCCTCACCCATGGGAGATCTCGCAGATGACATGGGATTGCCTGCTTGCACTGGGGCCCACGCGCTGACACAGCTGTACTCACCGCCTGTCAGAATCATTTGACCGCGGCCTGGAAGACTTGCACGATGGCCCACGGCACCCAGCAGGCGGTTTGAATCTGGATCCAGGGCAACTGCCTGCTTTTAAGGGAGTGCAGCATGGCAGTAAGGCCAGCACACTGGGCAGCAAGAGACCTTGGTGGGGCTGTGTGACCTTGAGCAAGACCTTTCCCTTCTGTTGGAGTCATAGTAAAGTTCCAAAATCTATAAATAAGACTAAAAATAACACTAAGTACTTTTCTGAGAAGAAACTAGGATGACCAGAGAGCTGTTTAAAGCTATACATTTCCTGCCCAAGATTCTTAACCCTTTATCCCCCCAATAAGTGCATCTGAGGTGATGGGGAAGAGGTAGAGGTATTATTTTGAAAAGGCTCCAATGATAATTCTGATTAGCCATGTCCCCAACAGCAACCCAATTATGCCCATCATTATACTGTTTACTACAAAAGCACAGGCCATAGTGTCAGTCCTTGGGCAATTACTTAACCAGTCTGAGCTAGGTTCTTCCATCACAGAATGGAGAAAAGGCTTCATGTTGGACAGGGTTGCTGGGAGGAGGGAGTGAGCCGCTGCATGTAAACCACCCAGCAGGTCTGGCCTACAGTAGGTGTTCTATAAATGGCAGCCTCCTCCACCCTGCTCATCTGGGCGAAGTCTATGTCTCTATCAAGCAGTAAGCCTCTAGGAAGGAAGGCTATGGTCTTCCTTCTTGTCTCAGTCCTTTTAGGCTTCTGTAGCAAAATACCATAAACTGGGTAGCTTATGAACAATAGAAATTTATTTCTCATGGTTCTGGAGGCTGGGAAGTCCAAGATTAGGGCACTGGCAGATTTGGTGTCTGGTGATGGCCCACTTTCTGATTCACTGATGGGCTTTCTAGCTGCATCCTCACATGGTGGAAGAAGCAAGGGCCTCTCAGGGGTCTCTTTTATAAGTGAACTAATCCCATTCATGAGGCCTCAACCTTCACGATTTATCATAAAGATGACTGGTGAATGACCAATCACCCCAAGGGCTCCACCTCCTAGTAACTTTAGGGGTTAAGATTTCAACATGGATTTTGGAAGAACACAAACATTCAACCATAGCATTTGTGCTTCTCATCTAAGCCTAAGCCACGGCCACTGGCTCAGGAATGGGCACATCACAAATACTTGAAAACCCTTTTGCATCCCACAAACATTCACTGTGTGATTGGCCTACACCAGGCGCCCTGGGTTAGGGAGACGCAGAGAGGAGCAAGACCTGGCTGCACCCCTCAAGAGTCCTGGTCCAGGGAAAACGACTGATTCTCTGTCCACTTTGATTAGGAAGGATGACATTAGTCCTTTCTCATGGGTGCCCTAGGGAATTACTAACTAATTGGGGTCACGGTTAGTCAGAGAGCCCCAGTTAATGACCAGGTGGTGCATCCTGAGTTGGCCTAGGAGCCCTGGGAGGTGGAGGATCATTTCTCTGGCTGCCTTGAACCTGAACTAAGCCATCACTCCTGCTTTAGCCAGGAAAGCCTGTTGTGGCACCCACAATGCCCTCACCTCTCTCCTCTCAGAGGCGGCATTGAGAAGCCCAGCTCCTGTACACAGCTTCTCCACCATCCTACCCTCTCGCATCCCAGTGCCTGGTAAACAGGACTCTGTGGGGAGTAAGCCCCCACCCCACCCCACTTCTACACACAGGAGCTTTGTCCCAGCTGCTGCTGCATAATACATGGGCGCAGGCCCGGACCAGCCTCGGGACCATCTTGGACAACAGGCCCGTCACTAAGAGGCTGTGAGGGGCACAGCCAGGACACAAAGCGCTCCAGTCAGAGCTGAGAGGAGCGGATAAAGGGCCCGCTGCAGCCCTGGATCCAGCCCCTCCCCCAGCACACAAGGCCGGAATGGAAAGGAAGCCGCTTCACCAGAGGGCTCCTGGGAGTCCTGAAATCCTCCCAGGCACTTTCCAGCACAGCCTCCAGACACATCCTTGACCGTGAGGGCTCAGGCGCTTTCCTCTCATAACCCTCTAAAGTCATTCAGGAGCTCTCCTCGTGTTAGTCCCCACGTCTCTTCTTTAAAATAGTTTCTCCAGCAAGTTACTGACTTGGCAGGGTCTGGTATGCTCCTTTGTGTCTTAGTGGTGGTTTCTAATCTTGGCTGGCCCAGAGGCTCCTAATCTACCTATACCCAGGCATCAGTGGGAAAACAATAAAGAAGAATAAGAGAGGGACATTATGAATCACCTCCCAGGTACTTCCTAAAAGAAGCTATGCACGATTTGATGTGCTAATACGGCACCCTCCTTTTGCAAGATACTTAAATAGAACAAATCCACATGCAACTGTCTCTACAGAAGCAGAATTGGGGACTTACATGTATAACTGATTTAACAGTAAAGGTCTGGATGATTTGTTTCTGAATCACTCTGATAACACATTAAGATGTGTTCACAAGTTCTCACTGGCATACAGGCATATATTCTAGGGACCACTCCCAGAGATTCTGATTTGGGAGATCTGTGTGAGAACCCAAGAATCTGCATTTTAACAAGCACCCAAGAGATTCCAATGCAGGTGGTCCACTGATGACACCTTTAAGGCACGGTGGTGAATGAAAAATTCCAGGCTTCAAATATGCAAATAGGTATGACACACTGGTGGCTAACTGAACCCACAACAAACTAAATCTATCATATGGAAGCTAAACTCACAGCAATTTATAATTGAAAAGCAAAAATAGCAGCAAATGGACTTTGGAGCTAAGTTGAGATGACAATGAGAACAAAGTATTCTTACTAAGACTTTCAGGAGTTTCAGCTATCTATATAGGTGTACATAGTAGGAGCTTTGCCAAGGACTGCAAAGATGCCAGCCATCTTAGTAGAATACTGATTTCAAGGCCCTGAAAAACTCTAGCGATGTGCTAATTTAGGTTTACAAATGCCATGGTTTGATAACCCCTGTTTAATTCAGGAGGATATCTGTAAGCAGCTTTTGGTTGTATATTAAAAGTCTATGGCATTGTGCGTCATTGATTCTTAACAAGCCAAGGAAGTGCTTGCAATTCCAAATCTGTTCTCAATCCTTCAGGGAGAGCCTTGCCAGCCACCAGGGAACTGAAGACTGGTCCTTCAAGATGTACCTCATGGAAACAAAGAAGGGAAGTCCTGACAGTTGAGATGGGGAAGAAATCAGGTTCAATCTATTTTGATGAACCTCAATTTGATAAGCCATTTTGATATGCTGCTACTACTGTCACATGGATTTTTGGAGCCCTGAAGCTCCAGGTTTGAAGATCTGTTTTTTGCAGAAATTGTTCATTTCCCGTTCTTCTATTCTGGATTCTGTTCTTCTATTCTCCCTCATGGTAATAGTCTTAGTTTTTATCAGGGAAAAAAGACTACATTTCCCAGGTGCCTCTGCAACCTAGTATGTGGTCACGTGATAAAGTGTTGGCCAATTGGATGTAAGCTGTAGTATAGTGTGGCAGCTCCTGGTCATCTATGAAGGAAAGGGGAGCCTTCCCCTTCCTTTTTTCCCCCTTTTCACAGGTAAAAACATGGACATGGTGGGGAGCCATCTTAGACGACAGAGCAACAAGAAAAGGAACCTGGGACCCTAACAACTTGGAATAGCTGAGCCACCTTCACAGCCCAGACGCTTACATCCAGACTGTGATGGGAGAGAAAAATGAACTTCAATTTCATTTATGCCATTTTGGGTCTTTATTAGAGCAGCCAAAACCATATCCTCACCAAAGCCCTGTTTTAAACTCCGATTTCTCGCTCTTCCATACCCTCAGGATGGGAGGCAGGGAGAAGAATTTCTGACCCCTGATTTTGAAAGGAGTCACTTAAGATAAAAGCACACAAACTAAGACTAAAGGCTGCTTCCATTACATGTCTCTTCTGGAACTCTCGGGAAAGACAGAAAGCAGCAGGTTTCTCTGAAGGGCCATCAGGAGTTTTGGTGAAGTGAGAGAGGGGAGTCCAATGTCATGCTGAACCTGGCTGTACTGATTCCCTGTGCAGTCCCATGGGAGTGAATAGCTCTGATGTCCTGGACCTGGGAAAGGAATTCCAGAAAGTTGTTCCAGGCCCTAAGGAAAAATGAGCCACAAGGAGCAGGGGAGCTGGGGTCAGTTACAAACCAGATATTGTCACCTTTCTCTCCCCAAATGCTGGGAACTCGCAAGCTACAGATTTGCAGAGCTGATGGAATCCTAAAGATCTTCCAGCCCCATTGCCTCATTTACAGAAGAGGAGACTGCGGCGTGAGGATCATGAGTTTCTTCATGTGAAGTCATGAGTTCAAGGCTGGTTAGAGAGCAAGTTATCATCAGCAGACCAAGGTGTGAACTCAGATTGCCTGGCCCCATCCAGTTCAGTACTCTTTCTAGATTTTGTGCTCCAACTGCTGAACAGCTCATCTCCCAGGAACTCAAGAGTGTGAAAAATCTTACCAAACAACCTCCTCTCAACCCAACAGCTCTCAGTTTTCCTGCTTTACCCCAGACCTCAGATCTCTCACTTCCACATCATCCATACCAGTATTCCAGGACTCCTCTGTAGTGCTGGACATTTCTCTTCTCCTTTTCTCTGTCTCTCCTTTCTCTGCCCCTTCTCATGCACACCTCCTCTCATACATAAATGCAGTCATTCACTACTGATTTGTCCTTATGACCATCATTTCAAAGTCTATACACAAAGAATGCCACAGAAAATAAGAGCTTAATAAGTATAGTGCCCATCTCTATCCCTCCATATTCACATAGAGGGACCTTTTCAGTGTGTACATGCATCTGCATCCAGAGCTTCTAAGATCCTCATTTGTTTTGTCTCATTCTATCTATTTCTGTGAATCTACCCCAATAAACAATGAGCAGTGTGGACACATTTCATGTTCAGAGATGCTTCTTAAAAGTAGAAAGTTGAGGCCAGGTGCAGTGGCTCATGCCTATAGTCTCAGCACTCTGGGCAGTGGAGGTGGGTGGATGGCTTGAGCCCAGGAGTTTGAGACCAGCCTGGGCAACATAGCAGGACCCAGTCTCTTGGAAAAATACAAAAATTAGCCAGCATGGTGGTGCACACCTGTAGTCCCAACTACTTGGGAGGCTGAGGTGGGAGGATCACTTGAGCCTGGGAGGTTGAGGCTGCAGTGAGTCTAGATCATGCCACTGCACAGCAGCCTGGGTGACAGAGTAAGATCTTGTCTCAAAAAAAAAAAAAAAAAAAAAGTAGAAAGTTGGAACCACCTAAAAGTCCAATATAAGAGGCTAATAAAATATGTTTACATTCATATGATAAACTATTATATAGGCATAAAAATCAGGCTTTTGAAGCACATTCCATATCTTATTAAATCTAATTCAATCAACTGTAGAACTGACTGTTATTTTACATTCATTTAGGAAAAAAAAGTAGTAATTAACTGTGACATGCTTTCAGTTGAAGATATATCCAATCAGAGATAAAAAATTTGAAATATTATAATCAGTAAAATACGGGATAAATAATACAATGGGGAAACGCTCCTGATACAGTGTTGTAATATCAAAGGCAAAAGGTAGGAAATTGTCATATACGATCATGGGGGAAAAAAACAAAGAAGTGAAAGGAAAACACCAAATGCAAAGGGTGGTATCTTGGGAGGGTAGGATAAAGTGTGATTTCAAAATTTCATCTTCACACTTTTCTGATTTTTCAAATTTTCCAGAATGAACGTAGATCATTTTTATAATCTGAAATAGACATTGTTATTTTTTTAAAAATCTATAAAAACGGATACAACAGAACAAGAGAATCACGGAGCGTGTTACTCCAGACTCTGCATTCTTCTTTTCCATCATCTCCAACATGCGTGTACATATAGAGAACTGGTTCCCACGAGTCATGCTCAGTGGCTCAGTGGTGAGGCGCATTGTCTCATGTTGATGGACCGAGGCTGGATTAGCTTAGTTGTTGTTCAGTACGTGAAATGTTTCCCAATTGTTTTGCTAACACACACAAAGCTTTGTACAGAGTACTTCTTTTATTTTCCCCCTGGGATTCTTTCCTTGACCGCTTTCAGGGTGTGGAATGGAAGGTGCTACCTGCCATCAGCGCTGGGTGTTAGTTCACATCTTTGTGAGTGGGAGTCAAGGGACAGAGTGGTGTCTAAGGTTCATTTCCACGCTGATGCTCTGTTTCTCTCTGTGAATATTCTGGACTAGCCTGATGCCCTGTTGGCCTCCCAAACCCGCCTCACAGAAACGGAAATTATTTGGCTGGGCCTCAGAGCACCCTAGTCTGCAAGGTGATAAGCCATTTTAATAAGTGAAATCAACACATCAATGCCTTGGGAGTAACATATACTCAGGTATAGAAGGCAGATGTAGGATCTAGTCTGGGACCAGGTTTCTACAAATTTAAATGCGCAGGATGCTGGAGGAGGGGCTTGGTGATGGAAGGATGGGAGAACAGGAGGGGATGGAGGATGTATGAGGGGGGGGATGTGAGCAAAAGAGCAAGGGGTCTGTTGTTCCTGGAACAAGGGGGTCTGGAGATCAGGGAGGAAAACAAGCCTGGGGCCAGGGAGCAAGGGGTCTTAGATGTTAAGTTGGGGGGTAAACAGGGAAAGGATGCATGCAGGGCCCAAGCCAGCCCCCAGCCCTTCACTAGGCCTTAAGGCAAGCGCAGCACTTCAGGGCAGGGAGTGGTTCAACCATTTGCTTTGTAAACGAGGCGCTGGTGAACCTGTCTCGTCCTATGAAGTCCTAGCTCCTCTTCTGGGCTGCATCCATTGACTTTTAGTGAGGGCTGCTGACACTGGAACCAGAGGGCTGCAGGGTCCCTGAGGATGAGGCCCATTTCCCCAAGATCTCTGCGTCATTCAATGCCTACTACCTAAGAGGAGCTCAGTGATATTCACCTAGTTAATTCTCAATAACACATGGAATCATCGCCACATCCATTTTCTCTCTGTGCCTGAGTTTCTGGCCAGGTTTTATCAAGAGAAGGAGGGTGGGTAAAGGGGAGAGGCTGGTTGCACAATTACAGGGCCCCCTGGGGATGGGCTAGCTGGCCAATGTGGATGATTCATGCGGATTCCAGGTCAAGCTAGTGTACTGAACCAGACCGCTTCGTGCTCCCCTACCCCATCCCACCCTGCCTGCCGTCACAGTCAGAGACGCAGCCCCAAAGGGCCATCCACAGGCTGCTGTATGGTGAAAAGCAGCCCTCCAGTCCCAGGGCATGGGCTGACCCCAGCTCACCCCTGGGCAGCCAAAGCAACGGCCTTCCATCAGTAGCTTTTATGCCTTTGGTTAAGTCACAGGACGTCCTGGGAGAAGAATGGCAGTGAGGGAGCAGTGGGGAGGGGACAGCGGGCTCAGGCCTGGCAGCGGAAGGAGCTGGGAGACCAGCGGCAAAAAGAGATGAAAACCCCATTTATGCCCTCAACTCCAAGGGAGATACGGATTTGGGACGGAAGGCCCCTGCCCTGGAGCTTAGACATTTCCCTTCCTTTTCCTCTCCACCCAAGTCTGGGACAGAGGCTCATTTCCTCACACCTAGATGCTTGATGTGGGCCACAAACTAACGCCCTGCCCCAAAGCCTCCACAGCCATAGCCCTCTTCTAAAATACAGGCCCTGCTGGGAGAAATAAGATGGTCACTAACAGCCTGGTGTGACTCAGTTCACCAGATCTTCTTCTCCTTTGCTAGATAAGGCTCAGACAGGGAACAATGGGGGAGGACAAATTATCTTGACAGCACATGTGTCCCTTTCAGGTGACCATCCCCTCCCCCCACGAGGCCCCATGCCCATGTTGCTCTTGTCACCTACAATCCTTTTCCCTCTCTGCCCATCTACCTAACCCAAATCCCAACCATCCCCGGAGGCCCAGTTCCAATGCTGCTCCTTCCTTCCTGGAACCCAGTGCACAGTGCAGGCAGCCGGGAGCCCTGGCCTCAGCATTTCTCCAGGCACGTGGCTTCTAATTGCAAGTTGATTTCCTCTCTGCTGCGCTTTGAGGATAGGGTCTGAGTTTGAGTGTTCATTCTCTCTCTCTCTCTCTCTTCCTAGTACCCAATGGAGGTTTTGATAAGTACTTGTTGAATGGGTGGATGGAGGCTGAAATAGCAAACACAGTGGAAGGGAATGATGATGCTGATGATGACGGTGCGGAATTTCAAGTCCCCTCCTGGAGTCCCACAATTCTTCAAGCCTGAGAAAGGGCATTCGGGAGTCTGGGCAGGGGAGGGGCAGAGAACAAAGCCATGAGGCTGCAACCATTCAGGATGCAGGAATGCTTGTTCATGGGAGTTCCCTCCCTAGGAGAGGAGGAACTGGGAAGTAGAGGGGAGTATGTTCCCTGACCCACAGGTCTCTCATCATTCTCCAACAGATCCCTTCACTGCACAGAGCCAAGTCCTTGAAAAACAGAATGTCCCCCAACACACACACTCACGCACGCGTGCACACTCACACAGAGCGATACCAGGAAACGGATGGGGGCTCCCTGGGAGAGAGAGCTGGGCTCCCAGCCAGCCAGTGGGTCAGCTTGGGCTGCCCGGCCTGGCCAAGAGAGTTGTCCTTCAGGCCGAAGTCCTCCAGGGGACCACAGTGTGGGGGGAGGGAGAACCTGCCTTGCTGGCTTTTCTCCCAGGAGGCCTGGAAACTGTAACCGCCAATGTTCGGGTCTGGGCTGGCCATGCGCAGCCAGCCACAGGAGGCCAAGCCCTGATCACATCACCCTGGGCCCCTGCCTAGCTCTTCACAAAGGAAGCGTCTGGGCCTGCAGTGGCTGTGCTCAGGCCCCCAGGTCTGGTGTGGGTTGTCTAAGTGCAAGGGAAGGAAACCTTGCTCCAGAGTAGGTAGCAGAAAAAGTGGGATATGTTCTTTCACATTGGTGGCATTTCACAGGTGTGAAAGGACATAGCCCTCTGCAAAGCTGTGGTCTGGCAGCTGCAGCTGAGCCCATGTAGACCCCTCACTCCCACTCACTCCCAAGGTCCTGTTTCATGAGGTGCTATGCCCAAGGGCACGTGATTCTGACCAGAAGATGATAAAGGCCCTGGGGTCTTGTCTCATGTCATCTGTCCCTGGAGTCCTGGTCTGACCTCTCTTAGAGAGGAGTGAAAAAATGAGAGTTAAAGGGGCTTTTTTTTTTTGAGATAGTGTCTCACTCTGTCACCCAGGCTGGGGTGCAGTAACACAGTCTTAGCTCACTGCAACCTCAAATTTCTGGGCTCAAGCAATCCTCCCACCTCAGCCTCCCAAGTAGCTGGGACCACAAGCACGCATCACCACATCAGGCTGATTTTTATATTTTTTGTAGAGATGGGTTCTCGCTGTGTTGCCCAGGCTGGTCTCAAATTCCTGGCTTCAAGAGATCTTGCCACCTCAGTCTCCTAAAGTGTTGGGATCACAGGCGTGAGCCACCGCACCTGGTCCAAAGAAGCTCTTCATAAAAAAGACTTTAGGCAGGTTCCATGTCCTCTCCAGTGGAATCTGGGTGTGGAAGTGACCCTATGTGACTTCTGAGGCTAGGTCATAAGGGATCATACTTCTTCCTTGTTTGTTGGAACACTTGCTCCTGGAGCCCCAAGTCATCATGTAAAACATCTGACTACTCTGAGGTGGCCATGCCATGAGGAAGCTCAAGCTGTGTGGAGACACTATGTGTAGATGCTCCAGTCAACAGTCCCAGCCCAGTCCAGCCTTCAAGTCATCCCAGTCCAGGCACCAAACATGAGTGTGAAGACACTTCCAGATGATTCTAGTCCCTCAGATGTCACCCCTAGTCATTCAGGTCTTCCTAGCAGAGACCCCAGACATTGTGGAACAGAGACAAACTATCCCCTTTGTGCCTGGCCTACAAAATTCTTGAGGCCCCTTGCTAACCCCTCCACCTACTTCAAAAGTCCAATATCTATCTCGAGCCTGGTGAGCCAGGGAGAAATTCAGGGGAGACTCAAGATGTTTGGAGAAGGCTCCTTCTTATAGTACCCTCCAGCTCTGGGGGTGAAGGCTCTGACCAGCTGGCTTGCCCCTTCCCTGGTTCCAAGTCAACCCACAGTAAACAGAGGATGTATTGAGCACCTACGAATACCTGCCCTGTGCCAACAGCTCCAAGGGTCCCGTAATGTCTTCCATGTCCACCCCTCCATGCTCAAGAAACTCACCCTCTATCTGGGGCCATCAGAAGCTGACCAAATGTAACTCCATGTTCAGTTATGCTGTGGATTTTTCTGTGCCTGTCCCAGTTACAAATATTCTGCCCCACTCTACCCATGAGCTAGCAAAATATCCTCATCCTTTCAATGTTTCTGTATCCAAACTGTATTTTTGACACAGCCTCTTCCACTCAGAAGCAGCTCAAAAATTCTCTCAGGCCACGTGCCAGAATTTGGGGTATGGAAAATGTTTACTTTAAGGAAAGCGCCTGACCAACAACTGCACCATTCAGTGCAGCAGTACAGTACTTACGTGTGCTATAAGTCATGCTGCCCAGATGTAAGGCCCTATGCTGGGGACCACAGGGACCATCAGTGCAGTCCTAGATTCACTGGAATTGTCCAGGGAGCTTGGAATAAATGCTGATGCCCCACCACAGCCCAGAGGCTGTGATTCACTGGCCTGGAGGGATCTGCAGGTGACTCTAATATATTTGCTTGGCTAAGCCCCTAACTCCCTTTGCCTGAGGTCATTCATTTCTCAGGGCTTTAAACACCATCTACAAGCTGATGGCTCCAAAATTCCTACTCCTGGTCTAGGCCTCTTTTTTCACCACTGGACCCTCCTTTTGGATTCTTGCAGTCACCTTTGACCTAACATGGTGGAACTAAACTACTGGTCTTCCCCCCACCCCAGTCTGCTTCTCTGCCATTATGACTTTCAGTAAACAAGGCTTCACCCAGCCAGCTGCTCACCCTCAAAACCCAAGAGCCGGCCAGGTGCCGTCGCTCACTGCTATAATCCCAGCACTTGGGGAGGTCAAGGTGGGCGGATCACAAGGTCAGAAGTTCGAGACCTGCCTGACCAACATGGTGAAACCCCGTCTGTACTAAAAATACAAAAATTAGCTGGGTGTGGTGGTGGGCGCCTGTAATCCCAGCTACTCAGGAGGCTGAGGCAGGAGAATTGCTTGAACTCAGGAGGTGGAGGTTGCAGTGAGCTGAAATATCACACCACTGCATTCTAGCCCGGGCAACAGAGCGAGACTACGTCTCAAAAAAACAAAAACAAAGACAAAAACGAAAAAAAAAAACCCCAAGAGCCCTCTGTGACTCCTCCCAGCCCACTTCTAGGTCCTGTCCATTTTCCCTTCACTTTCCAGTCTTGAAGCATCTGTACTTTCCAAATAATTTTTACACAGTTATAATCATGATATGCATAAAACTTTATGTTCCACCTTTTTCACTTAGCAAAAATATTTTCCAACATTGCCATATCATTTTGGTATTATAATTTTTAACGGCTGCAGAATATTCCATTCAATCAAAGATTCCTAATTTACTCAGCCAGTCTCATACCGTTAGGCCTTTATTTTGCTCCCAATGTTTCACTGTTATAAATAATGGCGTGATGAGCATCTTGATGCATACAGCTTTTCCCCGCCTTTGGATTATTTCCTTTGGACAGGTTCCCAGAAGTGGGATTACTAGGTCACAGGATATGGACATTTTTATGGCTTGTGGTGCCTGTTGCCAAATTGCTCTCCAAAGGGGTGATACCACTTTACTTTATGTGTCTTTGATAATGGCTTATACAACTTTGGACAACACTGCCATAGGACCCAGGGCAGTGCTAAGCAGCTGGGAGACTGAAGTTTTTCTTTTCAAAACTCCTTTTTTTTTTTTTTTTTTTTGAGACAGAGTCTCGCTCTGTTGCCCAGGCTGGAGCATAGTGGCATGATCTCAGCTCACTACAACCTCTCCCTCCCAGGTTCAAGCGATTCTCCTGTCTCAGTCTCCTGAGTAGCTGGGATTACAGGTGTGTGCCACCATGCCCAGCTAATTTTTGTATTTTTAGTAGAGACAGGGTTTCACTATGTTGGCCAGATTGGTCTTGAACTCCTGACCTCGTGATCAGCCCGCCTTGGCCTCCCAAAGTGCTGGAATTACAAGCGTGAGCCACCGCGCCCAGCCTCAAAGCTTCTTAACAGCCTGCTTAATTTTCTCCTAATTATTAAAGTAAAAAATGCACAATCTAGAAAGGCAAAAAGAAGAGTATAACCATGTAAACAAAAGCACCCATAATCCACCTTTCCATAGGTTCTCAGAAGGTGTGAGTTCTGATTGTTGGAATGCTGGGATGAGGGATTGGGGCTGAATTTACACAGAAGGGAAGTTTGTTTTTAAAAAAAATCACAACTTATACATAGAGAGGACTCTAGCCTTTCCAGAGTGGTCCACTGGGGAGGACACGCACCTATTCTAGCCATGCTGTTGAGATCAAATCCCCTTTAAAAAAAAAAAACAAAAACAACAACAACAAAAACACCTTTTTAAATTTCCTGGTATGAAATTCTGCTTAGGACTGGCAAGGCATTCTTAGGGCTATCCTCAGTGATGGCAATCTTTGCCCTTGTTAATAGAGTTCCTCTCAGCCATAATCCCAAATCATTCAGGAACACGCTTGTTCTGCTCATGGTGGGAAAGGTGGTTTGGGGGTGGGGGCTGACCATGAAGAATGGAACCAATTTCCTGATGGTATAAGCTGCTACTGAGAGCTGCTCTCAGAAAGGTCCCAAAACTCTGAGCAATGCTGGAGCCCTGGAGTACGCATGGAGGGAAAGGGACGCCCAGAGTGACGATACTGACAAGCAAAGAATAACAAGAGAATAAGAATGACAAGGGGCAGCTCAGGCCTGTGGAGTGCTGACTGTGCTGGGCTCTGTGCCAAATGCTTTCTGTATGTGAAATACACTCAGTGCTCACAACACTTCTATGGGGTAAGAATTTGGACCCCAGCAGTCTGACTCCATAGCCTGGGCTCCTATGCTGAACCTCCTGGTGCACATGTTCCAGTATGAGCCTCTAAAGGAGGCCAGATGCCCTTCTGAATTCTGCAACGTGGCACTCTTCCCCACGTTCTGTCCCTTGAGCGCCAAACTCAGATCCAGCATCCCCTATGTATTAGACTGCTCAGGCTGCCCTAACAGAATGCCATAGGATATTTATTTCTCACAGTTCTGGAGGCTGGAAGTCCAACATCAAGGTCCAGCAAGGTTGGTTTCTGGTGAGGCCTCTCTTCCTGGTTTGCAGATGGCTGTCTTCTTGCTGTGTCCTCTGTGCACACGTGAAGAGACAGCGAACTCTCTGGTGTCTCTTTTCTTATAAGGACATCAGTCCTACTGGGCCAGAGCTCTGCCTTTATGACCTCATTTACCCTGAATTATATCCTTAAAGGCCCTGTCTCCAAACACACTGGGGGTTAGGGCTTCAATATACGAATCAGGGGGATACAATTCAGCCCACAGCACCATGTCACCCCAACTCTGTCCTAAACACACGGATACCCTGACACCTGCTGATGACATTGCACTGTTGCTGCAGTTTGTCCTCCATGAAGGCTCTTCTGTCTCATGCCTCACGCTAGTATTATCAGTAAGTGTGTTTTTTGAAGATGATAATTATTTGGAGGTTACAGGCCAACTTTCACTCATCTGTGCCTACCCTCCCATTCATCCACTCATTCATTCATTCAGTTCATTTATTTGTTTGACAACACAGTCATCCAGCAACTAGTTTAGTAAGCACCTACTGCAATCATGCACTGTGTTAGCCCTGGGACTTCCATAGTGCATAAGACACAGCAGACAATTCTGCATCCTAATTCCAGACAACCTACCCACTTCTCTCTCCATCTGTCTTACTCTCTCACCCCAGGCAACCAATCCCTCTCACCTCCTATCCTAACAGACCCTTGGCAGATCCCTCCTTGAGCAGGGGGCTCTTTGACACCTTCCTGCTCAGGGGAAACAGATGGTGTTAAGCCAATGTGGAAGCTGTTTCTAGGCAAGGGATTGCAAAGCTGTGTGTCCACCCCTTGCCCCAAGAAAACAAAATTATACATATCCCAACAAGGGAGACACGTGTGCTTGCAAGATTCGTACAGGCAGTCCCTCTTTGCCCAGGAAATAGGCCTGCTTCCATGAGACGTTTTTATTAGAAAACAGAAAGGAATTGCTTCTTAGTGTTCTCAGGAAGAAAGTGGGTGTTGCACGTTGCACAGAACCTCCTTCACTGAAGTAGAGAACTATGAAACTGGCAGTCACACCTCACATCTATTGTCTCTACCTCAAGAGGGGCAATAAAAGGAAGGGAAACCCCAAAGCAGGCAGAGCTATGGGGCTCCCACCAGCCAGGCTGATCACAGCCCCGGAGGTTACAGAACCGTGGAGGTTACAGCTGGATCCTGTTTAACATAGTACATGATAGGGAGAGGCGGTTAAAGACACAGCAAGAGCGCTTTTTGCTCATCCCTCTCTTAGTGATCTAAAATTTCCATATCAAAGTGAATTACAACATGTAGGTAAAATGTGTGTGTGTGTGTGTGTGTGTGGGATCAGCCCCTAATCTGGGCAGGACCAAACATCTCAATCATGGCGAAACTCTTCCTGTGTCTCAGTTCTTCCCTTCCATAGCACCAAGAGTGTCTTTAAAAACATGATTTCTAATCAAAAAAATACATGTCAGAGTGGTCTCTTAAAACATAAACCTAGTTGTCATTCCCCCGAATAAAGCCAGTCAACAGTTCCCTCCACCCCCACTTCAGGACCAAATCCATGGTCCTTGCAAGTGGGATTATGATGGCTCCTGTGATTTGAATGTGTCTCCATCAGAACTCAGATGGTGCCAATGGGATGGTATTCGAGGCAGGTCCTTTCAGAGGTGATTAGGCCATGGGGGCTCCTCCCTGGTGAATGGGATAAAGGCCCTTATTTTTTTTTTTTTTTTAAAAAAAAGCCTTCCCATGGTCTTCTGGTCTTCTGCCTTCCACCATGCCAGGACACAGTGATCCTTCCCTCTGGAGGATGCAGCTCTTGCCAAACAAACGAACTTGCTGGTGCCTTGATCTTGGACTTCCCAGGCTCCAGAGCTATGAGAAATCAATTTCTGTTCTTTAGAAACAGCTCAGGTGTTTTATTATAGCAGCACGGAGGGACTAAGGCAATGGCCCTCCCGGGCCTGGGCCCTGCCCCAGCACCACTAAGTAAGCCCCAGCTGCACTCAACTTATTTCTGCTCCTCAAAGCCCTCATTTCTTCTCCAGCCTTCGCACACACAGCCATTCCCTCGACCTCAGCCACGCTTCCCAGCTGTTCTCTTGGCCAAATCCTCCTCTTCCTTCACATCTCTGCTTCCAGGTCACCCCTGGGGCAGGCCTTCCGATGACCCGACACTGTGGGGCTGCTCCTCCTCCAGGCCCACATAGGCATCCTTATCCTAGCGCTCCTCACACCGTGCGCTCATGGCCGCACTCCCCACCTCACACCACTCTTGACTGTAAGCTCCGTGTGGGCCGAGGCCTCTGCCACACTCACTGTTTTATCCTCGGTGCCTACCGAAAAGCATGGCACCTGACAACACTCAGAGGATGCTGGCTGAATGAGGCCCAGGGACTGGACCCTCATCCTCCCATTGCCACCAACCCCATCCTGTCCCCGCCTGCTTCCCTGGAGCCCAGCGGCAGTACCTCAACCATCTCTATATCCCAGGGCCTGGCACAGAGCTTGGCGCTCAAGCCAAGAAATGTTCAAGAAACGTTTGCTGCACTAAGGGGAGAGGCTGTGGAGGAGTGAGGAGAGAACGCGGCTTTCTGGACAGCTTTTCCAATGGCTACCTCTGCCTGTCAACCATTCACACACCCACAAAACCTGCATGCCACCCCGTCCCCGTCGAGGGAGGCACACACACTAAAGGAGTGCCCCTGCCTTAAAGGCTGGCTAGGAGGTGTCCTCTCCCTTTTAATTAAAAGTCAGACAGGCAACCTCCTCCCTACTCATTCCTCTCTCTCCGGTCATTTCTAGAAACTGAGAATCAGCAGGACAGCTGGGAAGGAGGTGCTGTGGTTGTGGGGAAATTGCCAGGTTTGCATCTCTCCCTCCTCACCTTCCTCCCACGCTTCATGTCTCCCTGTGGGGGACCAGGCTGAGGGGCTCAAGGGCCAGGAAGCTGGAGGCTGGGCCAGGGGTGTCCCATTTACTGTATCCATTTCCTCAAATGTCCTCGTCTTCTCCACATCTTCCCCAAAGGCCTGGTTTTAGGGCATCCCCTCTTCCTTAGATAGAGAAGGCAAAGTGTCTGCCCACTGGTCAGCACCTATGGTCATAGTGGGCAGGAGAGCCTCTGAAGGCCCCAGAAGCCACATCCACAGAAAAGCCCCCCAGCCTAGGTCCAGGGGTGGGATGGAGTTCAGACAGAGGCTGTTAACAAAGACCCCTTTGTCTTTCTGACTAAGTCTTACTGGGACCCAGGTCTAGGGCCCCAGAGAGGAGGGCAGTGGCGGTTATCCACGCTGGAGAAGCTTGTCTGCTGGTGGGAGGGGAGTATAGTGCGTACTCAGGGAAGTCCACTCCTGGGCAGATTGTGCTGAAAAATGTCCCTGGGTCACAAACCAAGCAAGGTGGCAGAATGGGGCTGGGAAAGATACAAACATTCAGGAAGCCTTCCTGTAGGAGGTGACACTGGAGCCAGCTCTCCATGGAGGAGTGCAATTTTCACATTTTAGAAGGATTTGCAAAACAAGCAGCACTTAGGCTATTGGAATTTGATGTGCTATGTGTGTGGTTTTTAGATGGGGGCTTGTTTGTTTGTTGAAGAAATCTTCGGCCAACAATAAGACTGTGGGATCATTCATCTGCAAGTATCTTTTATCCCTGAAGTCCTGAGACGGACTGTAGGCTACACACGGAAACTGTCTCTACTCCCTCTGCCAGCTCCAGGTCCCCTCTGGAGGGAGCCGACCCCAAGCAGCAGGGACAGCAGCAGCAGTCCACATCAAGGGGTGGGAGGGGCATGCCTCCTAGCCAGTCTCCAAGGATGCAGTTCATTAGGATGCATCCTTTGTTGCCATGGAGACCCCAGGCCCACAGAGCCTGGCTAATAGTCCCTGAATTCACTCAGGCCTCGAGCACAATTAGACAAGATTAATTTTTGAGTCAGAGCATAATGAGACCCGGATGTCCGGAAAGCATATGGCAGCCTCCCAGGGGAGGGCAGAGCCAGGGGAGGGCACACTACTGTCACGAGGTCACCAGGGCACTGCCTCTCTTGAGTGGGAGGTCTGAGAGGCAGTGGAGAGTGCGTTCCCTCCTTTAGAATTCCTCAAGGGCAACCCAGATCTGTCTGGGCAGCATGGGGGTAGGGGCAATTGAAGAAAGGAAGAATAAGCTCCCTGCATCTGTCCCAGGTCCTTGTGGGGACAGAGTTGGGTGGCTTTATTCTGTACCCTCTGATGAATTTGCCAACAAATGCATCTTACATGGCTGAAGCTATGATGCATGTACGGAATAGATGCTTACATCCATGCAAAAATATATAAATACATCATTCAAAAATCTGTAATAGGGCCAGGCATGGCAGGAGCACCCAATGGGATCTGTGGTACAACACGTTTCCTCCCACTCAGGGCATGGGGCTTGCCCTCTGGCAGGAGAGATAGGACATGTTCACATAAAACTGTCTCATCAGGGCAGTGGCATGAGAAGGATGGAGTTTGGAGCAAGGAGAGATCAGAGAAGGCTCTGTGGAGGAGGTGTCACTTTGACTGGGCTTTGAAAGAAGGAATCAGATTTTTCAAGTAGAGAGGGAGCAGAAAAGCAGAGGTTGAGTATGGGGGCACCAAGCCGACCAGTGTCTGGTTTGGGCAGGGGCCAAGGAGGTAAACAGTGGCCAGAGAGTGAAGACTTTGAATGCCCAGCCAAGTGGTTTGGGCTGGGATGAGCCAAAGGATGGAGCAATAGGCTCCAGGAGTGGATCCCCTAACCCCTAGACCCACTCGCCTAGTCCAGACCAGCTCCAGACCCAGCTTGGGCCTGTTCCTAGGACAGACTCACAAAATGGCTGCCCCAGCTCCCATTCCCACCAGCTGCCTGCAAGCAGAGTCACTCTTCCAGGCCTCAGGAGGGTCTGGACAGAACAGAAACTTTCTTTTGGCGGCGTTTCTGTACAAATCCCCAGATTTCTAAACAAAGTCCAGTTAGCAGATTAGCTCCTTGGTGCCCAGCAAAGAGATGCCCAGCAAAGAGATGGGAAGGCACAGAGGAGAGCTAGGTTTGTGGTAGAATTAGAAGTCCAAAGTAAGGAGCTGGGGGGATTAGGCTGCTGCAGAGGGGCGTTCAAGGCCAAGTGGGCTCCAGGGCAGGAATGGAGTCTGGAGACAAGCATGCCGGTGCTCACCAGGGACTAGCCTCTCTAGTCTAGCGTATGAACTCCTTCTTTTTTGTTTGAGACGGAGTCTCGCTCTGTCGCCCAGTCTGGAGTGCAGTGGCCGGATCTCAGCTCACTGCAAGCTCCGCCTCCCGGGTTTATGCCATTCTCCTGCCTCAACCTCCCGAGTAGCTGGGACTACAGGCGCCCGCCACCTCACCTGGCTAGTTTTTTTGTATTTTTTTTTTTAGTAGAGACGGGGTTTCACCGTGTTAGCCAGGATGGTCTCGATCTCCTGACCTCGTGATCTGCCCGTCTCAGCCTCCCAAAGTGCTGGGATTACAGGCTTGAGCCACCGCGCCCGGCTTGGGTATGAACTCCTTCTGGCTTCTCTCAGGTTGAGGCATTTTTTAGAAAGCAGGCCTACTCTCTAGAGAAAATTGGACTGCTGCCCTTGGATCATTTTTCCCCCAGAAGGTTACTATTAGTAAAAATCACTGACCACGCATAATAGAGAAGCAGAGACAGCAAAACTTCCAGCTTGTCTCCACCCCCTACCAATGCCCACACTCACGTGCACACACACAGCAGTTCTAGAAGGGTTTAGCAATGCTAAAATCCTGAAACCCACATGGCCTGGGCCAGGAACCAGCTCAGTTCCCTGAGAGCCGGGACACTCCAATTCCAGCCAGACTGCCCGCCCTCTTCTCCAGGGGCTGCCTACAGAGCCCAGGGCACTGAGCTTCAGCCTCTGGGATCTGATCTCTGAAACAGTGAAAATGCTCTCCGAGCCCAGTCTATGGAACAAGGTGGATGATCCAGGTGGTGGAGGGGGTCTGCATCTGAAACAAAAGTGGAGAAATCAGCACCACCTCTTTCTCCTGGGTTCTCAGTCACTGCCCCTCCACTGACTTCTAACTCATACCCACCTCCGCAGACTCATCGACTTCCAAAACATCACCCTGCATCCTGCCCTCCTCTCAGCCCTCACTGGTTCCCCCTGGCCAGCTCAGGCCTCTCGCCTGGATCACCACAGTGGCCCCCTAATGGGTCAGATGCCTCCACACCCGTCAAGAGCAATGGGTCTAACTGTGCAGGCCCCTGGGAGAGGAACAGGGATGGGAGCCGCAGGCTGGACTTTTGCCAGAGGTTCCTCTCTGCCCTTGTTCACCACAGTAACCCTGGTGAAGTCTCTGAGCTCCACAGCAATGGAGGATTTTGTTTGTTTGACCTTTTTTTTTTTTTTTTTCTTTATGGGAGGGAAACAGAAATTAGGGAGACGTGATTGGCTACAAGCAATGCTGTTAACAGCCAGGCAGTTAACAGCATGGGCTCTGGAGCGTATGTGGATGCAATAGAACCCTGGTTCCACTTCCGTTTACTAGTTGTGTGATCTTGGGCATGCTGCTTAACCCCTTGGAGCCTCAGTTTCACAGAATGGGCATAGTAGTAGAAACAATCTCTCTGTGCTTCCTAGGTATTGAAAGGGTGATATGAGATGCGTGTAAAACAATTAGGACTGCCCCGGAACATGGTAAGAGCTGAATAAGCATTAGTGATTCTGTCCTACTCGTTAGTATATTTTGTTGCTGGTGAATTAAAATCCTACAGCATCTCCCCTCCCTGTTACCCCAAAACCAGGCCAGCCTGGAAAAGATGTGCCAGCAGCCAGGCGAGCAAAGCCACCTTTCTCTGTCATTTCTCCTTGACCTGAGGAGGCTGTGCCTCTTAATTGCTCTTTGGTTTTACGCAATTTGAAATGAGCAGGCCACCAATTCCCTGCAGGAAAGAAAAAAGATATATATGCTTCTGCTCAAAATACTAATGAGGTTGGACTCGAGGTGAGGCTGGCAGGGGAGGGCGGTCCCTGGGGTCTGTGGAGCCCTGCTGGCCCTGCAGGAGGACACGACCCAGTTTGAAGCACCCTCCAGAAGGCAGGCAGGAGGACAGCCACTGTACGGGCTCCATGGGCCCCAGGTCAGGAGGCCAGAGTGGCTGGGGTGGCCTGTGGGAGGGGGCGTGGGGAGCGCTCTGCAGTGATGTGTGGCCATTTCTCCCCATGGGTTTGTGGATCTGGATCTTCTCCCAGGAACTCCGGGAAGACCCTGGTTGCTGTGTTGTACCCTCTCCTCCCACACCATCCCCAAGGCCTAAAGATACATCTTCCCTATGCCTGCTGCCTCTGCCCTGGCTCCATCCTCATCACCTCAACATGGCTGCTGGCTCCAGGTCTCCAGTCTTATCCTTCACCTATCTGTCCTTCCAGTCAGTGAAGAAACATTAGTGAGCAGTTAGCACAGGCCAGCCCTATGGGAGCCAGAACCCAGCTTCCTCTTCAATCTCCTTTCCCACCAGACCAGGCCTGCTCACTGTGCTTTCCATGGCGGGCAGGCTCCTGCTGGAGCCTCAAACTTGCTTCTCTCTCAGCCGGAAAGATCCCCCTAGATCCCATGGGGCTCCATTCCCCCTTCATTCCACAGGGGAGCCCCTTCTCACAACCCCCCACCCCACAACCTCCATGCCCCTGTATTTTCTTTAACAGCATTTCTACCACTGATGTCAGGATTGTGTTCTGTCCTGTCTCCCCACCCTCCCAGGCCTGTCCCTAAGGGTAGGGACTGCTCCTGTTTTATTCACCCATGTGGACTGTCCCATCACCTAGGGTCATGGGCACAGTGCATGTTTAATGAAGATTTATTATTGTGGAATCTAATGACATCGTCACATCTCTTTACTACTCAAAGGCTCTTCATGGAGGGACTGATACACATAGGCACAGGAACGGCACTCCTGCACAACTCCCACCTCCCCCCCCGCCCCCCCCCAGCCCTCATCACCTTCCCAGCCCCTGACCCTCCACACTCAAACCTCACTGGGCACCCTCGTGGCTCAGGAGCACCCCAGGGCATCGTTGCCCTCGCCCCTGCTCACACTGCTCCTCCCCTCACCTAGCTTCAGAGCCACACTCCAACACTGCCTCCTCTCAGATGCCCGCGTAGTCTCACCAGCGTCCCTTGGCCTTTAGGACTTGCATTCAATGCTGGGCCAATCGCTTCATCCGTATTTGTTTGCCCGTCTGTCTCCCAAGCAGAATTCAACTTCTTTAAAGGCTGGGGAAATTGGTCCCCTCTGTGTGTTCCCTGAGCCAGTACAGAGCCTGGCATGGAGCAGGTGCTTAATTGATGGTATTTTGTATTAAGATTTGGATTGGTCTAGTGATAATAACTGTTATTAACTTTACCACTCATGTGGTCCACCATGGGAAACAGGAAGAGCAAGCCAGTCACAGAGCTGAGAACAGAACCCACCCCTGGGAGAAGTCCCTGAAGCCCTGCCCAAGGGGCTGAACTGAAGGCAGGGGGTCCCAGTCCCCTAAGGGAGGACAGCAGATGATCTGAGGGCTGCTGCATGGCTCAGGGCCTAGAGCCACGGGCTTCTACATCTGATGACAAGGCATATCCCACTGTCATGGGGAAGTGCTGCCTTGCTTCTCTGGTGTCTGCAACTCCCAGGGATGTAAACTGGACATCCACGTCCCCCTTCCTGGGAGGAAATCCTGCCAGTGTTCTCAGGGACACAGGACAGCAGGGCTTAGCTGGAGGAGGAAAGAGGGAGGGGGCCTCTTTGTCCCAACCTGAGGCAGCATAGGGCCCAGCTCAAGAGAGCACTCCCTCTGGCCTGACCCCACAAGTCACAGCTGAGGCTGCCGCTTAGCTGGCCAGTCGGCCAGTTCTCTGGCCTTGAATGAATACAGAATTGGGACTTTGCATGGTGCAATGCTTCCTAAACCCACTTCACTGCACAACTCAACTGACTCTGAAAATACTATCAAGGGGCAGACAGAACTGGACTGATAGTTAGAACTGCACAGACAGCTAGAACTGGACTGATAGTTTGCTCTTTTCAGAATTGGAAAAAACGATCCAGAGAGGTTAATAACTTGCCTAAGGTCACACAGCATGATAGAAGCAAACCCCAGAATAGAAACAAGGCTGAGATTTCAGTTGTTATTATTTGGAGTCGCCAGGAAAGTATGTGCTGAAAAGCCTTCCTGGGACTGGAGGCAAGAGGTTGAGAGGGCTTTCTGTCCTCTCCAGGAATCCCACCCCCCTTCTTTCTGCAAGCACACAGGCTCTGTCTGGCTTCAAACCCAAAGAAATTCCATCTCTGCTCATTGGCTCGCAGACACGGGAAGTGGTTCGTTCCCCACGGCTTCTTCCCTGGAGGATGAGTTCAATAAACAGAGCCCCTTTCTCATCTTCCTGCATAAATATTTCAGGAGACAGAAACAAACAGATCCGCTTTTGATCTGCTGCTGGTTATTTAGAAATCGGGGCTCCTCTATGCCAAGCAGGGACACCCCGCCCAAGGAATTCGTGTCTACCAGGCCATGGGAGATACAAGATAGCACCTTCCTGTCAGGGCTGCTCACCTGGGCTGGGGAACCTGGTGAGAGCTGGAGAGCAAGCTCAGCTTGTACCAAAAGCGCCTCCACCTACCCATCCACCCACTGCTTGCTGTTCCTAGAAATGGGAGGAAATGGTCTGCTCCATGTCTGCTATTCTTGGGGATGCTTCAGTCACTGCTGCCCCTGGACCATATTTCAGGGGACACCAGGTTCCTGCACAGACAGGCACCACCTATGGGGAAGAGGGTGCAGAGCCTTCCATGCCAGGTGGACCAGAGTTCTGGCAGCAGACGTCAGCGATTTAGAGGGCCAATCCCCTTTATGTCTCCCCCAAACACCCCTTTTGTTTATTCATTCAGACATTTATGGAGCACGTTATTCTTGGATCCAGAACATTCAACAGCTCCCCATTGCCGACAGGATTCTGACTTCAGACTGTCATTTCCTGTGCCACCCAACCACATCTCTCTCTGTTCAAGTCATACTCCAGTTAGCCTAGTTCCTCCCTTTCCCCCAAATGAGCCCTTCCCCTTCTTAAATGCATTTGTCCTTTTGCCTTGTTTCCTCTTCTCTTCTCTCACCTTTCTCAGGTCAGGATGGCTCATGTGCCACCTCCTCCATGAAGCCTTCCTTGACCTTCCCACCCCCCAATGGGACCTTTGCATGGTGCAATGCATCCTACACCCACTTCGCTGACTCAGAGCAAACTCACTTCACAGCTCATCCACTTCTGGAAATACTATCAAGGGGCAGACAAACTGGACTGACAGCTCTTTTCAGAGTTGCAAAAAAAAACAAAAACAAAAAAACAAAGAGGGTCTTTTTCCCCCCCTCCCTGAGCTCCCTCGTAGCTTTCTGCCACTGTTGCCCAGGAATTGCTCTTCTAGCACTCTCACGTGTGAAGTCTTATTGTTCCAGCTCAGTCACAAGTGTTCAGAGAACGAGGCTCCAGATTGTGTTTCAGCGAGTGTCTAGGAGTAGGGCTACATCCAGACCTGGCTGCTAGAGAGTGGAAGCTCAGTTTTTAAGAAATGTGAATGCCTGGACCCCACCTCTCAGAGATTCTGATTCTATTGTTCTGGGGGAAGGAGGACAGGGATGACCAACTATTTCATTTGCAGATCCCCTTTTCCAAAAATTTTGAAGAATTTCAAGACAGTGACAACAGAACATTAAACCAAATGTTGCACAGGTCACATGCCCATGGCTATGGTTTGAATGTCTCTGCCAAAACTCATGTTGAAATTTAATTGCCAATGTAACAGTATTAAGAGATGGGGCCTTTAAGAGGGGATTAAGTCATGAGAGCTCTGCCCTCACAAATTAATTAATGTGATTATCCTGGGAGTGGGCTCCTGATGAAACAATGAGTTTGGCCCAATTTCCTCTCTCTGTCTCACACACTCACTACGATGTGATGCCTCTGCCATGAGATGACCCTAACCAGATGCTGGGGCCACGCTCTTGGACTTCTCAGTCTCTAGAACCATAAGCCAAATAAACTTCTGTTCTTCATAGACTACCAGTCTGCGGTATTCTGTTAGAGCAGCAGAAAATGGACTAAAACACACATGAAGCTGGCCCTGGAGACAGGCATTTAAAACCTCACCAGGTGATTTGCAGCCAAGGTTGAGAACCACCACCACGGTCAATGTCCCCATGAGCCCTGATGGTTCTGTGCTTCTGAGCTCCCATGACAGTACACAGACCAGAATACTGTACATTCTGTACATACTGTACAGTACACAGACCAGCCTCTCCATCTCTGTATGCCTGGGTTGGCTGGAGCACAAACAAATATTTATAGAGTGAATGAACATATGAATAGACGCAGAGAGGTGGAACTTGAACCAGAAAGCTGGGAAGAATCTTTTTTTCATTTATTTATTTTTAATTGAGATGTGAAATATATATGTAACATGCTTACAGTGCACAAATCTGAAGTGTTTGCCTTGATAGATTTTCATACATGTATGCATTCATGTAACCACCATCACTCCAGAAGTTTCTCTCATAACCTCCCTCAGTTAATACTCTACCCCATCCCCACCCCAGGTAACCAGTAAAAACTGGACAGAATTCCATCAGATGAGGGCTCTTCCAATGAAATAGGCAGAATAAGCACAAGTGGGGTATATCCAAGAGACATGAAAGACGCTGACTCAGAAAATTCCCTTGTGTGTGCCAAGGGCTGGAATTTACACCAAATGTATGACAATGAACACAAAGGTTGAGACTTCCTCCAAGAGGAAGCAAGCAAGCAAGCTGGTGGGACTCAAACTCTGGTCCTCAACCTCCAAGTCTCATGAACTTGTCACAACTCTTGGCAGTCTGGAGTGGATGTGTGGTTGGAAGACACGGCGCAGAAGGAGACACACTGGCTGCAGGGTCTGGGGACACTGAGGAAGGGAGGAGGGTGAAACAGGGCCCAAGGCTGGGCAGCATCAGGGCATAAACTCACATCCAGAAGCTCACTTCTGCACCCAGCCTCAAACCAGGTGAAGTAGTCTCCAACCAGAGGAGGAAGTGATCAACCCAAGATCACACAGCCAGGGAGGGTCAGGGCTGGGGTTGAGGCAGGAGCTCCTGAAATCCCACTCCAGTGCTCTTCTCGCCATGCTATAAACACGTTTTCCTAGAAGGAAACTTTTGGCCTTCTGTGCCCCCGCCCCATGTTCTCAACCCTTAGATCAAACCATCTGGCAGCCCAGGCAGATGGGAAAGGCCCATACCATGGAGTGGTCCAGGCCAGGACTCCCTTCTTAGGGTAGGGGGTGGGGCACATGTGACACTCAGCTCCCAGGCACAGGGAGAGACCTTCAGGAAGTCTCGGCCTGGGGCTCAGAAACCCCTTCCCTGTCTCGTTGTACATAGGCTTTGAGAATGTCCACTCACCTCTCTGCCTCTAGGGCAACGCTGGGAGGGGCAGACCACCTAAAGTGAAGGGGATCACATCACTCTTTTGCTTAAAGCCCCTCTAGGGGCTCCCAGCATCACCACACAATTAAGCTCAAGCTTCTTAGCTTGGCATCCAAAGCTCCCCACGGCCCCTGCCTGCCTGTCCAGCCTTGTTTCAACCACACACAGCCCCTCCCTTTCCAGCCCAGCAGCACCCAGCACCAACTGGTCTCTCCTACAATAAGCCAAACGTGTTTCCCCTTCCATGCCTTTGTTCACGCTGCCCGCTCAACCTGGAATGCCTTTCCTGCCTCTTCATCTACCTCTGCCTACTCATCCTGGAAGACTGAGGGAAGATCTCTCCTTCCAGAGAGATTCCTTGGCCTCCCCAGCCACATCTCTCATAGTTTAACAATTCTATGCACACGTCCCTGTCACTGCCATTCCATGCCTCCACCCATCAGCCTCCCTTCCCCAACATCCCTGCAGCCATGTGTCCTTCTGAGTGGCCTGTGTCCCCCCCTAGACCAGGATCCCCCTGGGGAGAGACACTGCTTTGGTTCATCCCTGCACCCTCAGTGCCACTTAGGGCCTGGCGCACAGGGCGCAGCAAATGTTTTTTGAATAAATCTCAGTCCTCATTTTATTTGCACAAGGGGAGGGGTGGGGAAGGCGGCGCTGCACAGGAGAACAGGGTAGCCAGAGTGGAGAGAAACACAGAATAAGCTTGGCTGTCCTCTCCACTCCACACTCACTTCCCTGGCAAAACTGGCTCACTCACAGTAACCAGCTCTCCCTCCTGCCTCATTTGCCTCTAAGCAACCTCTCTCCTGCACCTACTCTAGTGTTTTCCTCCCAGGAGGCTGGGTCTAGTCAATGACAACCACTTAGGGCATTATTACCCCCTCAGGGGGATTTGTATTTTTAAGAACACCTAAAAGACCCAAAGGAAGGCAATTCTATGGTGGGTTCTAAGCGAGGTGGTGGGGGAGGACATTCTAAACCAACGGCCCCGCAGCACCCTCGGCCATCCACTGCCAGGCCGGCTGGCCCGCATCTCCTGCTTATGCATGGGGCGGTGCAGTCAGGGGGTTACCGTCCAGTTTGCTCCTTCCTGCCGTGTGAAGCAGGGCAGGCCATCCTCTCGGAGGCTGTCTCCCCCTCTGAAAAGTGGGGGTAACAGCAGAGTAATGGGGGTACCTGAGAGAACAGAAGTGCCAGGCTGGGCATGGGGTGGGGGGACAGCCTCCAAAGAGCTTTCTGGTTCCATTGTTCCCGCTGCTCTTCAAAAAGCAAAGGCCCACTGAGCTTGTGGCTCCCAGGCTGCTCCTACACGCTGGTCCTGGGAGAGGGGGGCGGTGGCACAGAGGGGCGGCTTTGTCTGTGGCTCCTGAGTACCACCTCCCCTTCCCTCCACCCCTCGGAGCCAGAGTTCCAGGGAAATCTTGGCCAGGAGACTTCTCAAGCTGGTGATAAGGTCTGGCCCGAGGAAAGCTCTTAGCAACCCAGGCTCCCAACCCAGCGGCCCTTCTCATGGTTTCAGAGAAACAAAGGAGGGAAAGATTGCTGGCAGCCCAGTGTGCCAGGACGGCCAGCTTCCAGGAGGGAGAGTCGGGGGTCATGGGCCACTGTGGAGGGCAGGGGGGCAGCCAGGAACGTAGGGCATGCACTGCCAGGCCTGGGCAGCCGCAGCCTGATGGTTGAGCAGAAAGGCCTCCAAAGTTGCTCCCTCTGCCTCTGCCACCACCAAACCAGGCCTCTGGTCAGGGCCCTCCTAGCTGGTCACTTGGGGAGCCAAGTCTCTCCAACCAGGTGCCTCCTCCCATCTAGGTTAAGTTCTCAAAGTCTCCTTTCTGGAACTTTCTCCCATTCCCCACTTTTGAATCATTCCTTGGCCTGCCAACATTGGGCAACTACTAGAAGCCTAGGAAAAACAAAACAAAACAAAACAAAAAACAGAGAATTGGAAAACCCAACCTGAGCCTGCCAGTAACTTGGGGGAGCCCCAGTCCCCACTCAGTCACATCTTCCCTATACCCCCTTGGGAAAACTTTCTGGGGCTTCAGTTTTCTCTTCTGCAAAATGGGGGTGTCTACTTCTACATCTTTAAAGTCCCTTCCGGCTCTAGCAGTCCACAGATCTCTAATAGTAGAGATTTTGCCCAAGCAGCAACAGGGAATGTTTTAGGCTTGCTCCAAATCCTGCCAAATCTTGTATGTCTATACCTGGTATTCCAAAAATCCACAGCACACTCTTACTGGCATGCATAGCCCTTTGATGAGCGCTGTGAAAGCTACTAAAAAGAATCAGACCTAATCTCTAGCTTCAGCAAGCTCACAAGTTAGGGAGCCAAAGATCATGCTCATAAGATAATCAGCAAACAACATGGCACATAAGGCCTTTCCCTGCTGGCTGGTATACCAGGGATCACATGCTACAGGAGCTCCAAGGATTGAGAAATTAATGTGGATCCGGACCCTGAAAAGAGGTAAGTTTAACAGGACAGCGCAGGCCCTGAAACAGCCTTAATCCATAAGAACTTGAGTTTGTTCCCAGATCTTTTAATGAGTAAGGCAGGAAGGCAGACTCAGGGTCTCTAGAAGACAGATTTGTGAAGATAAAGTCATCAGCTGGCCACTCAGGTATGCAGAAATCCCCTTTCCCAGAATTCCAAATTTCTCGGAATCCCAAATTTCCCCATGCATTTCTGCAAGCTGGTCTTTCACCTGGAGGTCAGCAAGGCAGGCATAACCAGCAATTTCTTCAGGAGTTAAATAAAAATCCTCAGGAATTAAATCCCTTTGTCGCCTTCCACCAACACCTTTCTTTCCATCAGCCGTTCCACATCCTGGAAATTCTACCAGATTCCAGATTATAAAACTGTTAGTTCTGAAATCAAACTCAAGGTGTTTAAATGATTTGCTGCAATGCCTCAAGCTAGTAGAGGTATTCCTCTCCATAAACCTAAAGGAAAAGCAGGTCTGAGTCCCGGGGGCATCGGGATGTATCTGGAGCAAAGATCAAGGTCATTTGACAGTGGGAACCTGGTCTCTCTGCCCAGGGACCCAGGTAGGACTGTGCTCTGGGACCCACCTTTCCTCGCCTTCCACAGGGAGCTCTGATCTACAGAGAGCCGGGATGATACAGATCAAGGTTTGGATGCTTTATTTGGCTCACTTTTCAAATGAAAGCAGGACACCACATTTTTATAGCCAGATTATTTGTCCCAAGCATATTAAAACAGCCAAAATAGACAGAACAGGAAGAGAGAAAAGCAAGTTTTCATCTGCACCAAACTAGCCTGACAGAGTAAAAACAGATAGAGGCTGTTTGGAAGAGATGAACTTTTCTTTTCCACCCACAGAGTATGAATCAATTCTGAAATAAGGACTACAGCAGGGGAGAAGTGGGCTAGCTATTGGAAGGAACTGCCTAAATCTGAGGGCCTTGAAATACTGGTGAGGAAGAAGAAAGGAGGGGGCACAGAGTAGACATCACAATAAACCATTTCCTTCCATGACATCTACAAAGCGCCTTATTTATGTCCTTCCCATGTTACTTGAATATTAGAGCACCCTACAGAGATAGACTACTAACTCCATTTTCACAGAGGCTCAGAGACATCCAGGGACTAGCTCAAGTTCACACAGTAAGGAGCAGAAGCAAGAGCAAGGCCTGGGTCTTTTGCCTCCAGGTCCCATGCTCTGGACACATGTTTCTGGGTCATTCCCACCAGCCTGACAAAGTGGCAAGACGGAAGGCCTGCAAGGTAGGCTGAGTCCCTGACTGGCTGTGGGAACATTGTAGAAGTCACCTCCCTTCCTTCCCTGGACCTCCATTTCTGCAACCATAGGAAGGGGGATAATAATAGCACAGACTTCATAGACTGTCATGAAGCTTAAATGAGTTAATACATATAAAACAGATTGTATATGCTTGGCATAAACTAAGTGCTCTGGAAGGGTTAGCCGCTTCTGTTATCATCGTTATTGTTATTGCCTGTTGGTCCCTTGAAAGCAGGGACCTAGCACCTGGTAAAAGGCTGGGAACTGCCTACTAGTAAATTAGTATTTTTTAAACTAATTTAAATTAAAATTAGGAAACTTTCTCATATTCCTAAAAAGTGTAGAGTGCTGTACAGGCAGAGGGCTGGCCCAGATGACCTCAGACATCTCTGGGGTTAAATACTGATCATGGAGGCTTCCCAGGAATTAGCATAAGCAGCTACCCAGGGTGAGCCTCCACACACCACCACTCTGGGCAGCCAGAGCCTCCACGGGTGTTAGCATTTGTCTCATACAGGGGCCAGTAAGTTTAAGCTTGTGGCATGAACACCATGTAAAACATCCACCTTCTCTGAACTCAGGCAAAGCAGACATCAAACTGCAGACACTTAGGAGTTTTTGTTTGTTTGTTTGTTTGTTTGTTTGTTTTAGAGATGGGGTCTCACTATGTTGCCCAGACTGATCCTCCTGCCTCAGCCTCCTGAGTAGCTGGGACTATTGGTGTGGACTTTTAACACTTTAGAAAAAAATGTGTGCGTGTGTGTGTGCGCACACATATCTCCCTATAGTTTGACTTTAAAGACCAAGGCCCAATATAGATAATAAGAAAGATCTAAAGAACAAAAATGGTCATAATTGAGCCCACTACAAATATAAGGTGGAAATTTTCCCGCCAGAGCAAAGTTTCCTTTTGGAAAGATAAATAACTTTTCCCTCCTGCCTCAGAGCCAGGAGGGCCTCTGGCCTCCTTACACAGCCCAAGGAGGCTCTGTGAGGCATCGGGGTGGGCAACTGAACTTGGAACTTCCACATCCCGCTGCCTGGGTTAGTTTTAGAAGCATCCAGGGTCAGGTCACCCTCCCCATCACCAAGCAGCAGGCAAACAGAAGGAAAGAGGCCAGAATCCAGAGGTCCGGGTGTGGACCAGTTCCATCCTGCCTCACTGCGCCACCTTTTACAGGTGACTTAGCCTCTCTGTGCCTGCGTCCTTATCTGTAAAGCAGGGATGATAACAGTAACCTATGCCATGATGTTGCTTTGAGGATTAAATGAGTGGATACTTATACCATGCTCTCATCAATGCCCGGCATGCAGGAAGCGATCAAGGTCCATGGCTTTTGACTCCTGACGTTTGCCCATTCATCCCTGGCCTGTTGCTCCCTCCTCAGCTCCCCTCCTTTCACCTACTACCTCCCACTCATCCTTCATGACTCAACTTAAAGTCACTTCCTGACCCCTCTGACTAGGTCAGGCCCCCTGCTATTCCCAGAGTTCCCTGTATTGCTCATTTCATAAGCCCCAGGACACTCATTAATTTTCTGTCTCCCTGAGAATAACAGCTAACACTACATGTCAGGCATACGGTAAGTGCCTCACATGGACCAGCTCACTTTATCTTAATAACAATCCTTTTAAGTGCTACTATTATCAATCCCAATGAATGGATGAGGAAACAGATGTTCAGAGAGGTGAGGCAACTTGCCCAAGAATACATAGAAAGCAAATGACAGACTGCCATGTGTTTGACTTCAAAGCCAGCATTCCTAGCCCGTGGCACCCCAAATCATCAGGGGCTATCTTGACAAAAGGCTGCTTCTGGTAAGGGCTGCAGGCCTGGACCAGGGACCTGCGTTCTCTGAACCAAGCTAGCCTCATGGAAATGGAGAAGGCGGCTCTGCCTCTGTCATACTTTGTTCTGCCCTGGGCTGAATGCCCTGCCCAAGCAGCCCGATCTGATGTCAAACACCATGCATAGGACACCCTCCTCCCCCAGCACCCTTCCCCGAATTATTACATGACTCCCAGCTCCAGTAAAGACCACAGGCAAATCTAAGCAGGACACAACCATGCGCATTAACCTCAAGGCAACCAGCATTTGTCCTGCACATCCTCAGTGGCTGGACCACAGACACAACAGACAACAGCCCACTGTGTTGTAGGTGGGGGGCTGGTGGGGAGGGGAAGCAGAGTAGGATCATGCCCCAGGACCACAGGCCTAGAAGTGAGATGAAAGTGTTCTCTGGAGTCAGACAGCCCAGGTACAAATCCCTGCTCCCCCCTCCATTCATTCAACCTGTGACCTTGAGCAGTTCACCTACTCTCACTAAGCCTCACTCTCCTCCTCTGGAAAATGGGATGGATAATGGAAACTACCCCATGGTTGTCCAGAGTAAATGCGATCATGCGTGCCCAAGCCTGCTTGATAACTGTCATTATCGTGATGATGGTGATTAATCTTCACGGGTTGTGGACCATTATGTGATCGGATTGAAAAGGTTCTGGCTCAAAGCCAGAAGATCTGGGCGTGCATCCCGCCTCTGACCCACATTAGCTCTGGGACCGGGGTGTGGTCATCTCTCCACTCAGACACTGTTTATCCATCCCTAAATAGAGGGGACCCTCCCCACCATGAGAAAGCTGATGGGATTCAGGGCAGTAACCCATGGATGTATTCTGTACGAAAGACAGCCTGAGCAAACCTGGGAGCCTCCCATCGCTACATTAATTAATTGGAAGGAGGGTGCCAGCCAGAAACCAATTACAAAATCCCTCCAGGGGCCTCTGCGGGGGCAAAAAGGAGGGGTGAGGAAGGGCGGTGGTGGCTTCTCCCCATTCCCCACCCCCACCCCACTTGTGCCTCCTTAGCAGCTGGTCCCGCACTCCAGGCCCACAAAGGAGAGGCTCATTCTAAACAGCTTCTTTTCATGTGGAAGCCACTGGATTTGCATCTGTCCTTCCCTGGCAGGGCTTGCCCCATGCCAGCTGCTCCAAGCTCCCCAGGCTGCAGGGTGCTCCAGGACCCTGGGCCTGAGCCTGCGGGGCCAAAAGGGGAAGGAATGGGAACCCAATGGGGCTGATCAGGAAAAGAGGGAAGGAGACAAGGCTGGGCGCAGAGAGAATTTGCACACATTCTCGTCTCCTGGACACAAGATAAGCTCTGTGGCCAGGCATATCCAAATCAGAATCAGGGCTGCCCGGGTGCCAGGAGCCGAGACTCCACCAGCACTGGCCCTGGCGGAGGCTGTGTCTGCTCCAGCTAGTTGGCCTGGGAGAGAAGTGGAAAAACTCATTCCATCCCTGGGCTGCCAGGACATGGGCCCAGCCAGCGTCCACACTCCCAACCAGCCAAACTCGTGTGTGCCAGCCTCACAGGGCTGGCCAGTGTGGGGTGATTCTGGGAGCCCTGGAGAGCCTCACACCCTGCCCAGCTTCCTCTAAGAGCTGCCATAGGTGTCAAGGTGGCAGTGCCTGGGGGGAGGGGAACACGGGGCCTCTGGGCACAGTCAGGAAGAAAGCACCTGACAGTGCTTTTCTGGCGAGTGAGCTTCAATGCCTAGAGGGAGAGACAGTAAGGAAGGAAAGAGCCTGCATTCATTAGGCACTTACAGTATGCAGGCAAGACAAGAGGTCTCCCGGCTTGTGCCCACTGGACCTCGAGACTGAACTCAGGGCTTTGGCCTTTCCATGTCCTTCTCCTCTAAGGTCCTGGATCCCAGGGACTGTGGCTAATGCCACTGTGTTCCTAAGGCCTCACGGTCTGGCCCAGAGTAGGTGCTCAGAGGGTGCTGGCTAAAGGAATGAATGACTCCTAGTCGCACACCTCCCAGCACGAGAATGCTGGATATCTGGAAGAAGGCCAGGAAGGGAGAGGAGGCATAAAGGGTGTGTGGGCAGAGCAGGCAGAGCTCCTGCCCACCCGCAAGTGGGCTCCCACCCGGGAGCTGGCTCTGTACTGGTACCCTCGCTTCCTCTTCACCAAGGTTTCCTGAGGTGCTGGCTCTCTCACTTCCTCTCCCAGGGAGACCCAGATAGGAACAAGGTGCTGGGATGTAGAATGCCAGGAGGTTCAGGTATCTCCCGGATACCTAGATTCCGCGTCAGGGAACTGGAGGCAGAGGGGCCTTATAATCCCCTTCGCCATCTGACTGTAGGTATAGCAAGGCTCCCATGGACTTGGCTCCCTGCCCCACATCCTGTTCCTCCTCCCACCCCGGCAATGCTTTTTCCATCGAGGGCAGAGGGTGTCCCACCGAGGGAAATCCAGGCACCAGCTGGACAGGCAGGGGCGATGCAGTGGGGTAACTGGAGTGGGGCCAAAACACCTGTGCCCGCTCAGGCTGCCCCAGGACCCCTTCCCAGGGCAGCCAGGTGGAAAGAGCACTGACCACCAGTCAGCAGGATTGACGTGCCAGCCCCTCCAGCCTCAAACTTGTTGAATGACTTTGGGCAAGTCATAACGTCACAACTTCTGCTCCCAGGGTCTCAGTTCCTTCATTTCTCAAGGAAAGGGTTGGGGGATGTGCCTGCTCCAAAATTTTATTTTCCTGTGAGTGACTCTGTAGGAGCCCTAGAGACACATGATCTTTGGCAAATGCAGACCTGCTATTACCTGGGCAGAATAACATCATCCTCAGTCCTTTCACATTCAGCAGGAGCCACTGGCTCCTATCAGCAGTCTGTGCCCCGCTGGAGCTAGGGCAGGAGAGAGAAGGTTGCCCGCAGAAAGAGGGGCCAAGGTACCACTGACTGTGATGCTCATAGACCTACAATCTATCTGCTTAGCAGGGAGGACCATGTTGGCAACCAAGGTCTTCTCTTTTCCCACACTCCTTCTCCTAAGGCCTTCTGAGGTGCAGCAAGGCAATTCTGCTGCTCAGGGCACTTGGTTCCTGGACCGCTGACCCCTTGAGCCAGGCTCAGGAAGGCAAAAAGCATTCAGCTCACTAGTATCTAACTTAACAAGGCACACCTGAAAACAGGGGAGCCTGATCACTGTAAGCCACCTCCTCCCTTACCTGGAAGACCTGCCTCTGGTCACATCACAGCCAGCAGCCAGGAAATCACTCAAAGGGCCTTTGAGCAGTACAAAGCGGCTTGCAAGGGCCTACACTTCAGCTCACAGGTTTTCTTATAGCCCATCAACTTGTACTTTACACACAACTCTATTAATGTACTTTGTCCTCTGCTTTTCCAGTTGATAGCAATGTAGAAACAGATAATTAGAACTGGAGAAGCACTGCTAGTCTGGTACATGACTGAGATGGAACACAAAGAGAAAAACTGTACAAAGCAGTTAGAAGAACATGAAGAATAAAATCAGCTGGAGCTACTTGTCTCAGGGAAAGCAGCCTTGGCTCCCTCACCCCGAGCTGCCCTAGGAAGCACGCTGGACTAAGACTGAGAGAAGGCAGCACCTTGACCTCCAGTGCAGGCTCAGGGCTCTGCATCAGAGCCTTCCTTCCCTCTGCTCTTTCTTCCCTTTTTCTGGCTTTCTTCTCTTTCTCGTCCCAAAAGAAATTAAGGTAACTTACTAAATTACATACAATCAAATAGACTTTAAAACATAACCAGGAGAAATGTCATGGGGCTAGAAGGTTTCCGGGGCTCTGTGTTCCTAAGGCTAGTTAGGGCAGGAGTCCTTCAGAAACCCACAGGGTTTGCCTGCAGCTTCAGCAGCTGTACCTCATGGTTAAGGGGGCAAGGGGATGTATGAAAGAGAGGCAGAAAACGGAAAACAGGCTCACCTCCTCTATGGAAGTGCTACTGAGGATCTAGCAACTTGCCATCTGCTTTCCTCTTCTCCACTTGCCAGGCCTCTCTGAGCTCAGAGCTCCTGCAGTCCATACCTAACCCTGAACCAGAGGACTCTGCCCTCAGGGGACCTGATACAAGGACTAAGGCATTCGTCCAAGGGGCAGGAAGTTGGGACCCAGCCATGAACCCTCCGCCTGGAGAAGCAACAGCAGAGAAGTCTAGAGCCCTAGACACTGCCCTGGGCGCTCACTCTCGAACCCATTGCCTCCCCTACCTACCGCTCCCAGTGTGTCAGCAGCGATCTGACCTCTCACACTCTTTAGGGTTCTCCTTCATATCTGTCTTGTAAACGGACCACCCCCCGGATAACAAAGAGTCTCCCGATCTCCATCAGAGGTGACTTTCTTGCCAGAACTGAAGCCGCACCAAGGCTCAGCAGAAGAGGCCCTAGAGATCATTGGAACCAAGTCTCACATTTGACAGATAGAAAAACAGACAGAAAAACAAGGTCACACAGCCTGTTGGTGGCTGATTTAGGACTAGGAGCCAGGCCTTCAGACTTTCAGAGCACAGTGGCTTTCCCTATGGTACTGGAGGAGCTACTACCAGCGGACTTGTAGACAGCAAGACAGTCCCCAGGACCTCTCCTGTGCCCCTCCTGCTATTTGTTCCCCACAAGAACACGCCGGTCTGTGAAGGGCCAGCAAGGGGAGAGAAGATAGGGTTAAGGTGGGGATTTTATTTAATCCTCTGAGCTGGCTTAAGCCAAAGCCACATTGGTTAGAGCAGGAGGTGAGCGACATGGAGGGTTTGTTGGGGGCTGGGTACGGTGGAGGAGTGTTGAATAGTCCTTGGATACCAAGAAGCTAAGCCTGCCAGCGGGCTTAACAGGTAAGCACCCACTTTCATGGACCCCCTGTCCCATCCCTGCTTCAAGGTTCAGGCCTCCAAGCAGTGCTCCTCTGCCATGGAAGTCCCCCAGTAGCCAGCATGCCCAACAGAGCAGAGCAGTGCAAAGATCACTGGCCATAGATTGAGACAGACTTGAGGACAAACCCCAGCTCTGCAACATACATGCTGTGTGATCTCAGGCAAGTCATTTCACCTCTCTGAGCCTCAGCTCCTTCCACTGTTAAAGAGAACTGAACACACCTTCTTTGCAGGCCTCAGGGGAAGGAAGGCTGCATGAGTTCATGCACATAAAGAGACACAGGGGAGGCGCAGAGTTAATCCTCAGCGCTATTATTAAAACCTCACATCCTTTCTCTCTCTAGCCGGGCCCATCCATTACTCCTCTGTCCCAGCCTACTTGCATCTTTGACATTAATAACCTTAATATCCCTCCCAGCTGAACAGCATGTGCATCACTTCAAAACCCTAAGCATCCTACTCCTGGTGGGTCACAACTGCCCTGCCAGAAGTAGCCAGAGCTGAGGAAGGCCCTGCACCCTCAAGTTCATCTTCTTGCAGTGCTCCCAAGTCCCAGAACAAGGGCCAACGGCAAAGTTTGGAGTTGGGCCCAAGAATCCGCACAAACATTCAGTCTTGGGGCACACTTGAGGAGGGCATGGGCAGGCCCTGGCTTACCAGAAGGGGCCAAAACCACCTCACCTCCATCACTTACCCCAACCCTCCATCTGGCCCCACTGCTCTGACCACAAGTGGGCCGCCGGTCCCACTTTGGCCTCCAGCTCCCCAATTCTGGGACCCAGCTGGGCAGCTGGAAAAGGTGGAGTCTGGCCCTTGAATGGACGGCCAAGCCCAAGGCCACGGCCAGACTGTGAGCTCAGTACCCAGACAGATCTCTCTGAAGAGTGTGGGTTCACACCCTTGATTTTATTGGTTCTTTAACAGCCTGTCACCACCCAGGACCCATATTATCACCCTTACAGCACACAAGAAGAAACTGAGGCCCAAAGTGGACCCCTCCCCGACCAAGGTCATCCAGGGGATTTGGGATAGAGCTGGGGATTGAACTCAGGTCTCCCTGGTCCCTTGACCCTGACACTTTCCACTGCCCCATCATCTTTCCTCTTAACTCTTTCCTCCCTACAACTAGGAAGCCCCTAAAGTCTCTCCAATAAACATGGGCCCCTATGACAAGGCCCAACAATCGTCCTCCAATATGGGGGCTGCCAAGATGCCCACCTTTGCTTTCCCCTGTCACATTCCCTCCCCACATTTTCAAGTCAACCACCTGGACCTGCCCTGTCTCTGGTAGCGGCTCCCGGGACTGGGCACCGCCTTCTGCACAGAGTGGCTTTGGAGTGGAGCCAGCGCTCCAGCCATGGGCGGCGGAGGCTGGCAGGTGGGGTGGGGTTTACCCTCCGCTGGCCTCCTCGGGGCGGCAGGCCCATCCCCACACCCACTGCTCAGCACCAGCCCCTGCCAGCGACGCTCCCCGCCGCGCACTCCCCGGAGGGACACCGCCAGCCGCCCAGCCCAGCTCTCTAGGGGTTAAAAATGCAGCATCCCAAACAAGGGTTAAAAATGCAGTCCCGGGGTTGGGCCGGGCGCGGAGGGATGTTGGCCAAACCGCCGGGGCTGCCAGAGCGGCAATCTCCCTCTGGCCTCCGCAGTCCTTGGGGCCAGAGTGACTCGAGCGGATCCGGCAGCAAGAGAGGCGCGCGCCGCACCTTCCCGGCACCGGCGCCCCCTCCCCACACCCACACCCCCGCGCCCCCCGCTGCCCAGCCCGGGGGCTGCAGGCGCCGGCGGGTCCCGGGCGCGGCGGGCGAGCGGCGCTTACCTTTGTGACAGTCATGCAGAAACTCCGCGGCGGAGCGGGGGCGCGGGCGCGGCGTGCGGGGGCGGCGGCGGCCCGGGGCGGCGGCGGGAAGGGGGTCCGGCAGCTCCTGGCGCGCTCCCCGCGCCCCGCCGGCGGCTCGGCCGAGCCTGGGGGCTGCGCTCCGGGCGGGCAGCGCGCAGGGACCGCTCGTTGGCGCTCGCCCGCCGCTCGTCGCTGATGTCAGCCCCGAATGTGCATTTATAATAGATGAGCCTCCTTCGCCGCAGGAAGGCGAGGCAGGAAGAAAGGGAGAGAGGGAGAGGGCCCGGGCTGGGGGGCGGGGGGAGGAAGAGGGGCCGGGAACTCGCTACAAAAGAGGAGGCGGAGGGAGGAGGAGGAGGAAGCGCAGCCCGCCTGCGGCCGTGCCCCGCGCCTCCCGCTCGATCGCCGGCCGCCGGGCACCGCCGCTCCCGGAGCCGGGACGGGCGCCCGGGTCCGCGGCCTTAACTCCTTCGGGCCTGCGGACGCCACGCGGCTGGGCGAGGCTGGCTCCCGGCACCTGCCCGCTAGGGGAGCGGGCGGCGCCCCGGGCTCTCGGGTGCCCCGCTGGCCCGAGGACGCTGTTGAAGTCACAGACTGGACGGCCGAGGCACTGCGCGGGCAAAGAAGGCGGTCGGGCTCGCCCCCTGCAGGCTCGCAAAGTCGGCCCGTGGGCCGTGAGTGTGGCGCGGCGGGCTGGGAGGGGCATGGCAGCCGCAAGCCCGGGAGCCCTGCCCGCACCCCACCTCGCGCTGGCCTGGGGCACAGGGTGGCTAGACGGATTTGTGTAAGCACTCTTTCGAATCTAATTCCCGCCGCGATGACTTGCCCGAAGCCCGCCTTAGTGAGTTTTGCAGAGGAGGAAACTGATGATCAAAGTGGGACGGACGTGGGAAGTGACTTAGACCACAGCACAAGACCTGCCTGCCCGAGTCGTTCCTCCCGCTCTTTCCACTCCGCTGCTAGCTCCCTAAGGAACCTCTTGTTATAGAAGCTGCCCTGCCCTAGGACTGTCTACACTACCCCTGATTGCCGCTCTTCTAGTGGAGGGACAATACAGGTGCGTCCCGTGTGTTGATCCAATCCTGACTCGGGGCACACTGTGTCCTGGAGCTGCTGCAGGGATTTGAGGGACAGTCACCTGGAGGTGACCTCGCAAGTCTTGAGAAAGGAGTCTCTCTCCCAAGCACCTGGGCAGAACCGTTTTCTCCATATACAGAACCGTGGAGAGGGTGGAGGGGAGGGGTTAGCAGAGATGGAAGCAGAGGGATCCTCCAGGCAGGACAGCTTGGCAAGCCCGGAAGTGCTGGTTTCCTGCTCCATGGTAATTACCAGTGCAATTCACCAGGACAGCGATGGCAACGTCATATATGAGCACCTGCTCTGTGGAAAGTGCTGGGGGAACAGAGAGGAGATGGAATGCCTGCCTTCCGGGAGACCAGTGTCTAGATTGGAGCAATAATAGAGTAACTTCCAGGAAGTGCTTTGTGGGTCATCGTGCAATTTTTGTTTTGTTTTGTTTTGTTTTGTTTTTTGAGACGGGAGTAGTCTCACTCTGTCGCCCAGGCTGGAGTGCAGTGGCACAATCTCCGCTCACTGCAACCTCCGCCTCCAGATTCAAGTGATTCTTCTGCCTCAGCCCCTCCAATAGCTGGAACTGCAGGCACGCAGCTACCATGCCGGGCTAATTTTTTATTTTTAGTAGAGATGGGGTTTCACCATATTGGCCAGGTTGGTCTCGAACTCCTGACCTCGTGATCCACCTGCCTCGGCCTCCCAAAGTGCTGGGATTACAGGCATGAGCCACTGCACCTGGCCCTGCCATTTTTAACTACATTTTTCTTGGGAACCCTAAATGCAACAGTGTGAGGAAAGAATTACCATCCCCATTTTGCTGATGAGTAAACAGATTTAGAGAAGGGAGGGGACTTGCCCAAGAGGACACAGTGACAGAGCGAGGACTTGAATGAAAGTCTTAAATCAAGCTCAGCATTGTGCTTTGAATCCGTAAACTCCAGGGTCCATTCCTACCTACTGCCTTATTTGAGTTTCACAGGTGTCTTAGGATATAGGTAGGCAGCTATTCGTTCCCTAGAGGAGTTCCAGGGACTTACTAAATCTCTTGGGTAGCAGATGTGCTGCAGACCTCAGGCATCTCCTCTGTGCCAAACCCTTCCTAAGGCATCTTCCCACGTTGCTTGCCTGCCAGGAATGCTCTCTTACTCTTCTGCACTAACTCAAATGCATCCCACCTCTCACGGCACCACCTCCTTGCCACCTCTCCTGACAACTCCAGCCCAATGGCTCTCCCTGTTGCATTCAGTTCTGAGTGTCTGGTCTCATTTTCATGAGCCTCTGAGCACAGAGGCATGCCTTCTCTCACTGTGTACCCCAGGCACATAGTAGGAGCTTAGCAAATATTTAATGCCACCGAGAACAAATCAAGCAAAATACACGTTTAACCTGCAGCAGAGGAAATTTAAATTGGGCCCACGAAAGCGTTTCCCACCAGCGAGCTGTCCAGCACTGGAAGAGTCAGATTCCCTGTCTCAGCTGTCTTGGGCAGGTTAGCCTCTAGCTGGGAGGATGGAACTCAAGACCTTTACAGGGCCCTTGCAGCCTTAGGACCCCATCAGAAGCCTTTAAAGGGCAACTCAAGGACACCAGTCACCCTGCACCCATGGCTGTGACTTGTCTGTCCACTTTTATATCTTACAGAGATTTCAAATCCCAGATTGTCATCCTGAGCTACCCAGCATGCCTCTTGGCACCTTTCCCACCATCCGCTGTTGTTGTGGGCTCTGGGAATGAGACAAGTACTTAATATCAGCTTGAGCCAAATGTAATTAGGAACATCAATCTGCTGCCCCCAACCCATGTGATGTTCTCCAAAGGCAGAAGGAAAATGTTTCTGATCCCTCCTGTGCTGCTGGCTCACCCACTCTGTCACATCTCCCCAGGCAGAAGGGAGGTCTAGAAGAGCAAGGGCAAGCTCAGACAATGCCACATCCCCTTGTGCCCAGTCACGGCCTCTGCGTGTAGGAGATACTGAGAAATACATACATTTTCTTTCTTTCTTTCTTTCTTTCTTTCTTTCTTTCTTTCTTTCTTTCTTTCTTTCTTTCTTTCTTTTCTTCCTTCCTTCCTTCCTTCCTTCCTTCCTTTTCTTTCGTGACGTAGTCTCACTCTTGTCGCCCAGGCTGCAGTGCAATGGCGTGGTCTTGGCTCACTGCAATCTCTGCCTCTCGGGTTCAAGCGATTCTCCCGCCTCAGCCTCCTGAATAGCTGGGACTACAGGTGCCCGCCACCCTACCTGACTAATTTTTGTATTTTTAGTACAGACCAGGTTTCACTATGTTGGCCAGACTGGTCTCGAACTCCTGACCTCGTGATCCACCTGCTTCGGCCTCCCAAAGTGTTGGGATTACAGGCGTGAGCCACCGCACCCAGCCAGTGCATGCATTTTGTATGGTACGATTGTTAACACCACAACACTACTCATCCTGGGTCTCCAGTAACATAGCCCTTAGCTTGGGTTTCCTCCAAAGCAAAGCCTGAGAAAGGTGTTGGATGCAAGTGATTTCACTGGAAGGTGATCACAGGAGTGGAAGAGTGGGGCAGTGGAGGTGGGGAGTAGTGTGGTTGAGAAGGAGCAAAGGTGAATACACCAGTATAAAGGTATATTCTCGCCGGGCACGTTGGCTCACACCTGTAATCCCAGCACTTTGGGAGGCCAAGGGGGGCAGATCACAAGATCAGGAGTTTGAGACCAGCCTGGCCAAGATGGTGAAACCCCATCTCTACTAAAAATACAAAAATTAGCCAGGCGCAGTGGTGGGCACCTGTAATCCCAGCTACTCAGGAGGCTGAGGCAGGAGAATTGCTTGAACCCGGGAGGCAGAGGTTGCAGTGAGCCAAGATCGCGCTTCTGCACTCCAGCCTGTGTAACAGAGCAAGTATCAGAAAAAAAGAAAAAAAAAAGTGTATTCTCAGTGTGACTGCAGGAGGCATCCAGGGGAGGGAGGCTCAGTTCCCCAGAGACCCCTGGACCAGCTACAGAATTGCCTGTCAGATGAGCGGGGTGTTTACCCACGCTCCTCTTCCTCGTTGTTTGAGGGCTGCCCCGAGGGCATTACCTCCTTGTGCTTCAGGGCTGTGCTTTTGGGAGGGCAGAGCAGGCCTCTCAGCTTCAGAGAATGTCCTGGGGCAGAAAGTGAAAAATCCCTGGTTCTTATGGAGGTGGGATGCTGTCAGCTCAAGTCTGGGCTTTCTCAGATGTGCTAAACTGCAGGTGAGATTAGAAGTGGGGTAGCCTGAGGGGATACGGTACACATTGTGGGGTAAATAAGAGTTTGCTGTATTAGTTCTGGTCTCTTCTGGACACTCTTATGCCTCAATGCTTTAGGCCATGGTCTTTCCTGGGCCTCTGGGGCCCTAGTCCTCTTTCTCAGCATGGCAAACTCCTATTCATCTTTCAAAGTCCAGCTCAGGTGTCAGCTCTGTATGTAGGTCTCCTGGCGCTGTATCCATGGTGGCCTGATTCACCCTGTATTATAATCATAATGAAATATATTTGCTCCTATCTCTTTATGGGCTCTAACCATGTGTTTGTTCTCTTTTTTAAAATCACAAGGCTGACACATGGGAGATGCTGGATAACTGCCTTGCTGATCAATAAGGCTGTGATGGGCACCTTTATCTTCAACCTTAATAACCTCTTATTCAAGTCCAGGTCCCTATAGCAAGGAATGAGGGCCTCTCGGTGTGAGGCTGTGCCCTGCCTAGTGTGCTTCTTTGCCCAGCATCTGCCCAGGCCCTGTACCGAGTGCTACTCTACAGAGTGAGGAGGGCTTGGGCCTTGCCCCCAAGAAGCTTGCAGTCTCTTAGAATTACCTGCATCTGTGGGCATCCATCCCAGACCATGGGTGAGTGGGTGCTGCAGTGTGGCAGAGGCCACAGGGAGACTCCCAAAGCTGTAGAGCCCCTAAGTGGGAGATGCTCCTCCAGCCCTTGCTGCCTGCCTCGCTCATGCCACCGCAGGCGGCGTGCCCACATGCTGGCCGCCTCAGCTCCTCAGGCTTCCAAGCCCCCACAGCTCTCAAGCTCCTTCTCTCCTCTCTGTCTGCACGGTGACTGCCCTAGCTCAGCATTTTCCCTTACTGGGCCACTCGGACTTGCCCTGTTGCCTGCCCTCTTGTGCAACTCAGTCCGTTCTCCCCCAGCAGCTCTTGCACACACAGATCTGGCTACTTGAACCCCATCAGGGGCTCCCTGCTGTCCTCAGGATGAAGTCCAACAGAGTCCTCCAAGACCTGCCCCCACCCCCTGCATCTCCAGGCTTCCTGTCTCACCATAACCTGGCCCTTCTCTCCCCCTCAGCACCTAGCTGACTCTTCTTCAGTCTTTCCTTAGGTGTTACCTCCTCCAGGAAACCTTCCTAGACAGCAACTGGAATGGTCTAGCTGCACAGCCTCTGTGTCCCCAGCTTGAGGACGGGGACTGGCTCTTTCACTTAGTAATTCCAGCGCATAGTGCTGTGCTCTGTCAGCTTCGGGTCTCTCCTTCTCTGTATGTGGGTCTCCCATTTCTCCCTTTCTGTCTGTTTTGTCCCCCAGCCTCTGTCCCCCACCACATGCCTCAGCTCCCACCCTGCCCTGCTTCTCTGCTGCATTCACCTTTCCATGCTTTGCACCTCCCTGGCCCTGTCTTCCCTACACTTCCTCAGGGATGCCCGTTTCCCCTTACTGCCCTCTGCCCACCACAGCCCCTCCCTGCTCTCCGGCCTGGCAAAGGCGCACCTCTCTGCTGCCCTCCCCTTGACCTTCATGGTTTTTCTCTTCCTCCTGTCTCTCCTCCAGCTCTGCCCCCACCAGATCTGCTTATTTCCACCCTCCTGCCCTTCTCACCTCTCTGTGCATTTTTCTCCATCTCCCTGTCTCTGTGGATGTCTCTCTCTCCTCTTTGTCCCACTCTTAGTCTCTTTTTCTCTTTGTCTCTCTTGCCCTTTCTCCATGGCCTCCGTACAATGCACATATGCTGACTTTGGCATGGGGGATGCTGGGATGGGTGGAGGCCCTGCCCCGGGGTGTCGTCTTTCACCTCTGAGGGGTGATGACTGAGGGAGCCACCTGAACACAGCTGGTCTGGGGCCTCTACGGGTTGCATCCTTGACGGGGGGGCCCTCACCTGAGCAGCTGCCTCTTGGTCCCGATCCCCTCTGCAAGTGTGTGTGTGTGTCTGAATGTGAGAATGAGTGTGTGGAACTGTGTGTATCTGTACATGTGTGTGCCTGTGTGAAAATGAGCCAGGGAGAAAGAGCCGAAGACCTGGGCACAGTGAGGGAACCCCAAGGCAGCCTCTCCCCAGAGGGCTGCTCCCCTAGATCTCCTTGGGGCCATGATGGCAAAGAAACCCGGTCCCTTTATAGAGCCAGCTGGGACTTGGGAACCAGATTTCCACCCTTTAGGTCGTTTTGCATCTAAATTTTGATAACACCTAATCAGCAGTCCTCAAAGTGTGGGCCCCAAACCAGCCTCAGTTTCACCTGGGAACTTTTTCGAAATGCAAATGATGGGGCTCCATACCAGGCCGATTGATTCAGAAACTCTGGAGTTGAGGGGCGGTGAGCAGCAGGGAGGTATTCTGACACCCCTTCTGCCCCAGTTTAAGAACCACTGATTCACATCGTAAGGTGTGGTGAGTGCCCTGTCAGATAAATCATGCAAAACAGATATGAAGGAGTTGTTTTCACCTTCCATCTCTCAGGCAACATAGCTGAACAACATAACCGAATTTTCAGCCTGAGCCAGAGGCTTTTTAGATCTTTTCACCGAAGACAAGGAGGTTACAAGCATGGCAGGGAGCAAAAGCAAGGCAAGGGGCAGGTAACATGAAACAGCTCCAGCAAGGGACAGTAGCGTTGACATTTCATGCTTTGATTTAAAATCCTCTGCAGATTTAGTGGCTCCTGAGACCATCCGGGGCTTCCCACACTCTACCCTCCAAGGCTGAACCTGTAGCTTTCTCCAGTGACTGGAAGGGCAAGTCCCTGATCGCCTCCTGGAACAGCTGCTTCTCAATTTGAAGAGCAAGCGTGGGGCCTCTGGGACTGGGAGGAAGGCGTTGGAGATCCACTGACAGCCCACAGCCCCTTCCCAGTTGTCCCTGGGCCAGACCAGTCCTGGGCAGTGCCCCCCAGGTCCTGCTTATTCCTGTTGCTCTGTGTCTGCCCCCCTCAGGAGTTCTCTCCTCCAGAGATCAGCAGAGAGCCTTCTCATTACAGTGGGGACCCCACCACCACCACCCTGGTTATATCATTTCATTCCCTGCACTGAGCTCCCAGCACTTACCACCTCCTTGGGGCTAAATACCTCCAGACATTGCCATCGCTGCATTTCAGTCCCTTATATTTGTAAAGAGCAGGCTTTGGTCGCCAAGGTCTCTTCTTGATCAAAGATGTTTCAAACTCCTGTTCCCAAGGACAAGGCTTATCTCCCAGGTTACCGGTTACAGCTGTACTCAGCTTGTGCAGGGCCTTGGGCGGATGTTTTTTTTTTTGTGTGGGACATGTGTCTATATAAACAATTTGATTTTTAAAATGTAATTAGAAATTCTTGGCCCATGTGAGACATTGTTATATTGATGAAGGTTTAGAATAACGGGGAGAAAAGAGGTAGTAACATATTTGTTTATTTTCCGATCTGTGCATGCGAAGATTCTTTGGCAGGGTCCAAAGAATCCTGTTCAGGTCCAGGAACGATCTCTTTGTGTTCTTTATTGTCAAACATCATTCCTGGCTAATTTCTTATCTCCCACCATAATAAAAAGGTGACAATGCTGTTGTTATTCACAATGCCATGGCTCTTAGGGCTCTATTTGTATTAAAATAATATGAATCTTCTTGCCTCCACAGTTCCCTATGACCCCTACTACTGTGCATTTAATGCTGGTTGCATCAGTATTCACATGTACTGAGTACTGAATACCAAGTACTGAATACAGCCCAAGTGGCTGGGGCAGAATGGGAAAGGAAGGTTACAGGGAAATTCCTCAGAAACGAACAAAGAAACTCATTTAAATGTTCTTGGGCAGCTCTTTAAAGAGATACTTACCATCCAGATCACTATCCCAAATTCTTCCATAGCCTGGGGCATGGCTTTTAGATGTCAATCATCCATTCTCTCCTCTCTGCTTCCTTCGTACTTTCTTCCAAAAGAACAAAGTCCTGATTAAGTGCTTTCTGCCATCATCAAAAATAGGAACTGAAGATTAAGAATAATAACATAGCTGGGCACAGTGGCTCATGCCTGCAATCCCAGCACTATGGGTGGCTGAGGCTGGAGGATAGAGTGCAGGAGTTGGAGACCAACCTGGGCAATATAGTGAGGCCCAGTCTCTACAAAAAAGCAAAACAAACAAACAAAAACTACGTGTAGTGGGCCTGGGTCCATCCTCAGCTCTTTCTGCTGCACCATGGGAGTCTTCTGACTATTTGAACACAGACTCTTTCCTTCCCTAAAGGAAATACACTGACTATTCCCCTCAGTGTAACTGGAACAGACCACAGCTTCCAAAGCCTTCATTGTACTTCACAAGAGAACAAAAGGACAACTTGTAAGCACTTCAACTTTCTTATTTGGGGTTCCTCTGATCAGCTCACTTTGTGGGCACACTGCTCTTCTGAAAATCTTAGCCTCTGGTCTTGACTCAGTGTAAGAGCACCAGCTTATGAGTCACCACCCAGAAGTTTCCTTCCATGTCTTACGACTTCATGATCAAGACCCACAATAGCCCCTAACTCATTCTGTGGGGCCAGCATTACCAAATCCAAATGAAGAAGTCACAAGAAAAGAAAACCACAGATCAATATTCCTTATGCAGATAGATGTGTAAGCTCTAAACAACTGCTGTGTTTACATGCAAGTATTCTATATGCAGAGCCTCCCTTGCTCCTTCCAAGGATCCCATGAAGTTGCACTTATTTAGGCTGGAAGAGGCTACCTGACTTGCATGCAGTCACATAGCTAGTAACTGGCAGACCTATGATTCAACCCCGTATCCAACTCCAAGCCCAGCTCTTCCTACCACGCCACCTAGTCATCTACATATGGCAAGAGAAACAGCGGACCCTACAAGTTTGCGCTGTTGTTCTTATCACCTCTGTAAGGCCTCTTGCCCAGTTGAACCACCAGAGTAGCCTCTCTCTGCAGGTGTGAACTTTCCCAAGGCCATAGACCCCACTGACCAATGAGTCCTCAGCCAAAGATCACACATCTGCAGGTGAGAACTTTCCCAAGGCCACAGACCCCACTGACTAATGACTCCTCAGCCAAAGATCACGCATCAGCCTGTGCACTGTAAGGGTTATGTGTATGAGAAGGAGGTGGAGTGGGAGGGCAATTCTGCCACTCCCTGGGCAAGCCTTTAACTCTCTGCACCTCAGTCTCCTCATGTGCAAATTGGGGGCAAAGCTCTAAACACTGACAACACCAAATGCTGGTGAAGATGTGGAGCCACAGGAACTCTCATTCATTGTTGGTAGGAATGCAATGGTACAGTTGCTTTGGAAGACCATGTGGCAGTTTCTTAGAAAAACGAAACCTACTTTTACCATATGATCTAGCAATCGTTCTCCCTGGAGTTTACCCAAAGGAGTTGAAATCTTATGTCCACACAAAAACCGGCACATGGATGTTTTCAGTAGCTTTGTTCAGAATTGTCAAAACTTGGGCACAACCAAGATATCCTTTAGTAGGTGAACAGATAAATAAACTGTGGTACATCCAGACAATGCAATATTATTCAGTGTCAAAAAGAAATGAGCTATCAAGTCATGAAAACACAGAGAGGAGCCTTAAATGCTTATCACTAAGTAAGAGAAGCCAGTCTCCAAAGGCTACATACTGCACGATTTCAATTAGATGACATTGTGGAAAAGGCAGAACTATGGAGACAGTGAAAAGATCAGTGGTGGCCAGGGGTTAGTGGGGAGGGATGACCAGGTGAAGTGCAGAGGATTTTTAGGGCAGGGAAACTAGTCTGTGTGATACTGTGATGGTGGATGCATGTCATTATACATGTGTCAAAACCCATAGAATATAGGACACCCAGAGTGAGCCCTAATGTAAACTCTGGACTCTGAGTGATAATGACATGTTAATGTAGATTCATTGATTGTAACAAATGTACCACTTTGGTGGGGGATGTTGATGGTGGGGGAGATTGTGTGTGTGTGGAAGCAGGGGGCATATGGGAGCTTAGTGTATTTTTTTCTTTTTTTATGTGCTTTTTAAAAATTTTCTTTTAGGTTCTGGGATACACGTGCAGAATGTGCAGGTTTGCTACATAAGTGAATGTGTACCATGTTTGTTTGCTGCACCTATCAACCCATCACCTGAGTATTAAGCCCCATATGCATTAGCTAGTCTTCCTGATGCTCTCCCTCCCTCACCCCCTTGACAGGCCCCGGTGTGTACTTTTCCCCTCCCTGTGTCCATGTGTTCCTATTGTTCAGCTCCCAAATTGCTGTATTTTCTGCTCAATTTTGTTGTGAACCTAAAACCGCTCTAAAAAACAAAATCTATTAAAAAAATGGGGGCAAAATCACTCAGGTCTCAGGCTGGGGTAAATGAGCTAATGTCTGTAAAAACAAGTTGCAAACGGCAAGATGGTTTATTGACACAAGGGATTGGTACTATTATGTTTTTAAATCCTGGATGTCCCAGAAATCTACAGTGGGAGTTCAGGTCAATCACTCTGACTTTCGGGGTCCCTGTGTCCTCAGTTACAAACCAAGATAATATTACTTGTTCTTTGTTTCCCTCCCCTACGCTCTGACAACCTCTCAGAGGGTAAAGGGCAATAGTGATGATGATGGAAATGATGATGACAATGGTAGCCAACACTTGTGTCCAGCCACTGTGTTAGGCACTCTCTACACATTATCTCACTTAATCATTATAACCGCCCTGACTTTACAGATGAGACAATGAAGCATGGTTGTGGGGCTGGGGGGTGGGGTGGGGGCAGCGCAGGGAAGGGAGAGAGGAGAAGTAACTTGTCCTGGGTGATACTGCTGGTCAGTGGTAAAGCAGGTTCCGGAAGACTCAATGGCCTGTACTCAACCTCCAATGTTATCCCTGTGTCTCCCGGTTTGACCCTACAAGGAACCCCAGGAGGTGGCCCCATTGCCTGGTCACTGGGGATTGGCCTCACAATAACAAATGATCATCATAGCCAATATTTCTTTTTTCTTTTTTCTTTTTTTTTGAGATGGAGTCTCACTCTGTCGCCCAGGCTGGAGTGCAGTGGAGTGATCACAGCTCACTGCAACCTGCATCTCCCAGGTTCAAGGAATACTCTGCCTCAGGCTCCTGAGTAGCTGGGATTACAGGCGCCCACCACCAAACCCAGCTAATTTTTATATTTTTAGTAGAGACGGGGTTTCACCATCTTGGTCAGGCTGGTCTTGAACTCCTGACCTCATGATTCACCTGCTTTGGCTCCCAAAGTGCTGGGATTACAGGTGTGCGCCACCGCGTCCGGCCTTTCATAGCCAATATTTCTACAGGACTTTGAAGGAATGAAGGACGTGCCGTCCCAAAATACGCCACATTGGTGTATTAATTATTTTGAGTTGAAAACATTGGAGAAATTGTAGTTTCAGAAAGGGTGAGCTGACCCGTCTCTTCCTGCATGCAGCAAGCCCTAAACATTCATCTGGGAGGGGGTCCCTCTTCATACCAGGGTGAGAAAATAGCCCTTATCACCAGATACTGAGAATTGGGAGCTGCAATGGACCTGCGTAAAAATACTCCCCAAAGTAACCCTTATCTTCCACTCGCTCTACATCTCCATGTATCTCCTGGTGACTTCCCTAGAAATTTACTGCCCCTAGCCAGACACCCTCTGTCCTGTCATTTCCTCTCATACTTATCCTTCTTTGTCTAGGTATAAAAGCATCTTTTGCTTTGGCCGCTTTGAGCTTCACTCTCTTATGAAGATCCCCATGTACGTGTAAAACTAATACAATTTATGTGCTTTTCTCTTGTTAATCTGCCTGTTGTCAGCAGGGTTTCTAGATCCAAAGAGCCCGTTAAGAGCCAAAGGGGGGTTGGAGGTGATCTTTGGCTCCCTAACAACTTGCTGTGAGACAGGACTATTTCTAAGCACATGGTATGCACTGTTTCATTTCATTCTTACAGTAACTCTGTGATACAGGTCTTATTATGATACCCACTTCACAGATGAGAAAACTGAAGCACAGAACCCAGAGAACAGAGAACCTCAGACCCACGCGGGAGAGTGGGGATCAGCCAGTCTGAGTCATTTACTGGACGTGCTGCCTGTTCGCTGGCAAGCTCAGGTGCTTGAGCTGCTGTACAGCAAACCCCAACAAGCTGAGTATATGTGTGTGTTGCACATGAAGCTGTGCTTGGTAGCTTTGGGAGCTACTAAATCAATGCCAAGGGAGGCCATCCCTGGGCCTCCAGAACCCTGTCTCATGTTGAGTTCACCCCAAGGGTGCCTGGCTGTACAGGCTCCCTCCCCACCCAGGATGACATTTGGTCTCCAAATTCCAGGCCAGGGAAGGGAAGTCAGGAGCATGGAACCTTATTTCCTCCTTAACCACAGGGGAGGCCTGTGGAGCAGGAATGGGACAGAGTGAGGGGTGTGGGGGCAGGCAACAGCCCAGGGAAGCAAAGCATCTGGCACCACGAAGAGTCCGCTGGGTATCCTGACTCCCAGCAGGCATGACCCCAGGCTGGAGGGGAGGGAAGGAACCAGCATCCCTGCAGGCACCTCTCATTTGGTACCCACAGGCCCAGAGACCCGATTTTAAGTAGAGTTCCTTCAGAGAGGATATTTGGGGTGGTGATCGGGAAGATAAGGCTTTAGAACCAGCCAGCCTGAGTCCAAATTCTGCTTCTCCTACTCTCTAGCTGTGTGGATTTGGTTGAATTACTTAGCCTCCCTGGGCCTGTTTCCTCTCCTACCAAATGGGGATAATGACGGCAGCCACCTCACAGGGGAACTGGCAAGGAGTAAGGACTCAAAACACAGCTGCATCTCCGCTGTAAAACAGGGTTTCTAATAGGACCCTACCATGTTATGAGGGTTAGATGAGCAAAATACATGGAAAGTGCTTAGAAAGGATCCTCTTTCTCCCCGACCCCGTCTCCTCATCCAGGCAGGGCACTCAGGCGTGGGGAAGGGGACTGCTTGACTTCAGTGTGCAAAATGCAAAGATGGCATTGTCAGCTGCCTCCCCACAGAGGTGGAGGAAAGGGGGCTGTGGGAATTCGTTAGCACCAATTAACACCCCAAGACTCCCTTCTGCTCTCACCCTGGTCTGCTTCCCTGCTGGCTGTGAGCCTGGAACCACATGGCAGAGGAAGCAGCCAGACCCCAGGGGAGAGGAGGAAAGTGGGAACCACCAGCAAAGGCTGAGGTGCTCCAGCGAAGCCCAAGCAGGTATTATTTCTACCCGGAACAGAAGGCTCCAAAAAGGAATCAGAGGCATGAGCATGGGGCAGGCCTGGGTCCTTAGGACTATAGACAAATACTTCTCCCAGCCAGTGGCCCTCCTGGAGCATCTGATACGTGGAGTGAGGGTCATCCTGTCCACTATACAACGAACTAACTTTCAGTCAGAATCTGGCAATAAGACAAATAAAACAAATGTTGGAAAAGAAATGCAGACAGAGAAAATGTTTTGTTGAGCTTTATAAATATATATATTTATATATTTTTATTTGAAAAAATTTTATTGGCATACACATGAATATATATATTTGCTCCTTAACCACAGAGGAGGCCTGTGGAGCAGGAATGGGTCAGAGTTAGGTGAGGGGGCAGGCAACATACATGCACATGGATATATATATACATACACATACATATATATTCATGTGCATGCCAATAAAAATTTTTTAAAATAAAAATAAAAGCTGGGCACAGTGGCTCAGGCCTGTAATCCCAGCACTTTGGGAGGCCGAGGTGGGTGGATCACCTGAGGTCAGGAGTTCGAGACAAACCTGGCTAACACAGTGAAACCCCATCCCTATTGAAAATACAAAAAATTAGCTGGGCGTGGTGTTGCACACCTCTAGTCCCAGCTACTCGGGAGGCTGAGGCAGGAGAATGGCATGAACCTGGGAGGCAGAGCTTGCAGTGAGCCGAGATGGCGCCACTGCACTACAGCCTGGGCAACAGAGCGAGACTCTGTCTCAAAAATAAAAATAAAAATAAGGAAAATACTAATGGATTAGTACTTTCTAATTATAGTAGTGGTTTTCAACAGGAGAAAACTTACATCAATATATTAATCTGTCACAGCAGCAATTAAAAACATTTCAGCTTGTGCAAATCTGTGGATAACATAAAAATTAATCTTCTTAAATTCATGTTCAGTAGACAGTAAAACAATATTTGTTCATCTATCTTTGCTCATAATTAATTAAAGAACACTTTTTAATTAATGGTAACTTTGAAAAGTTACTTTCACCTGAAGGAACAAATATGTAAATTAGGAAAATCTTAACTATAAGGATAGGTTTTAGAGAGATTCTGAAAATTCCATTTCACAAAAAAATTCCGGAAATTTCCATACTGTTTATATCTTTGTTTTTTCAGGATCGATCATAGTGGTTTTCACACATTTCTGTAGCCAAACATTTCTAATAAAGTATTTTCAACCGAAAATTTGTTCATTCTGTTGGGGAAGCATCTTCTGAAGTTTTTCTTCTGCAAAAATCAGAGAAAATGACTGAAAGATGGAGAACATTGATATGATTTGACTGCTTTAGAAGGAGCAACTGAACTGAGTAACTCAGGTTCTATTTCTTCATCTTTACAACAACTCTATCATCAGTGATAATTTTGAATCCACTAATATACAAACTATACCAGAAGAAAGCTTGAAAGATTTCACTGCTTTGGGCCAGGCACTGTGGCTCATGCTTGTAATCCCGGCACTGTGGGAGGCCAAGGCAGGCCGATCGCTTGAGTCTAGGAGTTTGAGATCAGCCTGGCAACATGGCAAAACCTACTAAAAATACAAAAAATAAAATAAAATAAATTAGCCGGGTGTAGTGGCGCATGCCTGTAGTCCCAGCTACTTGGGAGGCTGATGGGGGAGGATCACTTTAGCCCAAGAGTCAGAGGCTGTGGTTAGCCAAGATTACTCCACTACACTGCAGCCTGGGCAATAGAGTGAGACCCTTTTTCCAAAAAAAAAAAGATTTCACTGCTATGAAATTATTCTCCAAGCAATCGCATATAACAGCAGAGTCTAGGTATGTCAGAGTCCACTGCATAATTGGAATGGACTCACATGCTGAAAACAATATTTATTAAAGTAATAAAAAGTGCTAATTTGCAGTGTTCTGCTATCTCCCTCAACACATTAGACAATAAGCACAGCGATTATTTAGAACTTAGACCATATAATGTTTGTAAAAAGATATTGGCGTACAGTTTCCTTTTCTTGTGATGTCTGTTTGGATGTCGTATCAGGGTAGTGCTGGGTTTATAGAATGAGCCAGGAAGATCTCTCATCTTCTATTTTTTGGAAGCATCTGAGAAGAATTGGTTTTGATTCTTCTTTAAATGTTTGGTAGAATTCACCAGTGAAGCCTTCTGGTCCTGGACCTTTCTTTGTTGGGAATTCTTGATTATTTACTGAATCTCTTTATTATAGCTGTTTAGGTTTCCTGTTTCTTCCTCAGTTTTTGTAGTTCTTTCTAGGAATTTGTGGATTTCATCTAGTTTTTTGGCATACAGTTGTTCATATTCATTTGTAATCTTTTTTCTTTCTGTAAGGTTGGTAGTATTGTCCCCAATTTCATTTCTGACATTAGTGATATGAGTCTTATCTCCTTTTTCTTAATCAATCTAGCTAAAGGTATGTTGCTTTTGTTGATCTTTTCAAATAACCAGCTTTTGTTTTCATTGATTTTCTCTATTATTATTCTGTTCTCTATCTCCAGTTTCTTTCTCTCTTTCTCTCTCTCTTTCTTTCTCTCTTTCTTTCTTTCTTTCTCTCTCTCTTTCTTTCTCTCTTTCTTTCTTTCTTTCTTAGAATTTTGCTCTGTTGCCCAGGCTAGACTGCAGTGGCATGATCAAGGCTCACCACAGCCTCAACCTCCTAGGCTCAAGAGATCAGTTCTCAGTCTCTCGAGTAGCTGGGATTACAGGAACATGCCAACATGGCCAGCTAATTTTTTTTTTTTTTGGTAGGGACGTAGTCTCTCTCTGTTACCCAGGCTGGTCTCAAACTCCTGGGCTCAAGTGATCCTCCTGTCTTGGGCTCCCAAAGTGCTGGGATTACAGGTGTGAGCCATGGTGCTTGGCCAATCTCTAATCTTCATTATTTCTTTCCTCTGCTTGCTTTGGGTTTAGTTTGCTCTTCTTTTTCTAGTTCCTTAATGTGTGGAGTTAGGTAATTGATTTGAGATCTTTCCTCTTTTATGACATTATAGCTTTATACTTCCCTCTAACCACTGTTTTCAATGAATCCTAGACATTTTAGTATATTATGTTTTTCTTTTCTTTTCTTTTCTTTTCTTTTCTTTTATTTTTTGAGACAGAGTCTCGCTCTGTCACCCAGGCTGGAGTGCAGTGGCACAATCTCGGCTTACTGCAAGCTCCGCCTCCCAGGTTCAAGCAATTCTCCGCCTCAGCCTCCCGAGTAGCTAGGACTACAGGTGTCTGCCACCACGCCCAGCTAATTTTTTGTATTTTTTAGTAGGGACGGGGTTTTACCATGTTGGCCAGGATGGTCTCGATCTCCTGACTCCTTGTGATCCACTCGCCTCGGCCTCCCAAAGTGCTGGGATTACAGGCGTGAACCACTGTGCCCGGCCTGTTTTCCTTGTCTCAAAGTATTTTATAATTTTCTCATTTCTCTTGTGATTTTTCTTTGATCCAGTTATATTTGAATTTCAAGAAACAGCAAGAAATTTTTTAGTATATGTATTTCCCACTGCAATATTTGGGGTTCCTTTGTACTAAAAATTATTTTTTTTAATCTGAAATTCAAATGTAACTGAGCCACCTGTATTTTATCTGAGAACCCTATTCCAATAAGAATGTAAAGACACGAGCCCTATACTCTGGGAACATCTGATGTAAGGGAGGAAAATCAGGACCATCCTAGGGAGGCTCCCAGTTCAAGGGAAAAATGTAACTCTTGTGCAGGGAGCTACAGTCTCAGGAGAAGAGGAAGGGAAGGAGCAGCACAATCTTGCCTGGACGGTGAGGTCGAGATTGCTAGGGTAGCCAGGCCTTTGCACCAGGGCCTTTGCTCCTTCCTTCAAGGCTTCCCCACCTGCACCCCATAGTCCACCCAGTGCTCAGCACCCAAAGACCCCTCTGTGTAGTCCTGGGGACCCACCAGCCCACTTCTTCCAGACTGGACTGCCCTGACAGACGCCATGGAGGCATGGGAAGGGGTGACTGCAGGACAACATCATCAAGGCCTTTCTCCTCAGTCCATGGGCCCCAGTACCCATTAGGTAGGAGCTTGTCCCAGTTGGCCTGCCTTTAGGGTAGAGAAGGGACAAGGCCATTGGGGGGACAGGGCACTTAGAGCCATCCCCCAACTCATCCACTTTCATACGCATGTGCGCACACTCACAACACACGCTCACGGTCAGGCTCACAGGCACCCCTTTACTACATACACATTCCCATGGACGACTATGCACACAGGCTCACCAAGCACACTAGCAGGATAACCATGGCCTCATACTCTCAGACCCATGGAAACATGCTCCGCTCACACAGGCACATGGCCCTGCACATATTTGCATACTTGTCTACACTCTTTCAGTCCTGTACATGATGACAGACAGATCACAGTCACAACAAATCCTGTACACTCTACCCACCGTCTCTCAGGCTCTGGGTGTGTGCGTGTTTCTCTGCATGTTTTCCTACTGTTTGTGTCTGCATCTCTGTCCATCCTCCACCCTCCCACCCAGCTGTCTGCCTCCCTCCCTGCAGCAAGATTGAGGGAAGAGGGGCAGGCCTGGTTTCCTTGACAACCGGGGACCCTCTACCTGTCCCGCTGGGCCCCAGTTAGCTGGAAGGGGAAGACGCTGGGAGGCAGTGTTGGCTTGTCCAGGTGCTTGCTCTGAGTGGGGCTGGGGGTGAGGGCAGGGGGAAAGTGGGGGAGGGAGGGATGGGTGACCATCTGGACTGGGGAGAATGAGCTGCAGGCACTGCCCAAGTGCTCCAAAATGGCAGATGGGCATCACCGTGCCTGGGAGGAGCTGGGAGGGGGCCGCCCAGCGTGGCATAAGCAGGAGCTCTTCCACTGCCCCAGCCCAGCCCGCTCCCCGCCCCTCCCCTTATCTCCTGAGCACCCTCAGGCCTGACTGATTCTGGAAAAAACCCTCTTCAAGCTCCCTTTCCTAGGACCCAACCAGTATTGACAGGTAAAGTTGTGTTGGGAGCCTGGGGGACGCGGGGTGGGGGGACACAAACCCCTTAACAACCACCAGAGCTCTGTGCTCTCTGGGTGCCAATCCCTTGGGGAAAATGTGGCGCCTCCTAAATTCCCGTTTTGGATCCTATCCCTGGAGGCTGCTAGGGAAAATTACCCTGGCTGTGCCATGGGAAACCAAGAGTGGTACTAACTTGCACAAGTCCCCACAAGATCGTGAGGGGAGCTGGGGCTCTGCTTCCTCTGGTCCCCTCAGGTTGTGCAGGCTTTTCCCTCATATAAAATCCACTAGTTAGATGACTGGTTTATGCCTAGCACCCTGCCCTCAAGGTCCTGAAAGTCGGCCCTGAAAGGCAGGAGTCTAGGGAGGACAGCTGGAGAGGGGCCCTGACCAGCAAGGAGCAGAGAGGAGGAAGATGGGCTGTGTGCGGACGACAGTGCTTAGAGAGACAGGAGGCTGCACACTGCCAGTTGCTGGTGCTTCCCTTCAAGAAAGAACCTGCAGGCTGGGCGTGGTGGCTCAGGCCTGTAATCCCAACACTTTGGGAAATGGAGGCAGGAGGATCACTTGAGGCCAGGAGTTCAGGACCAGATTGGGCAATATAGTGAAACCCTGTTTCTACAAAAAAAAAAAAAATTTTTTTTTTTAATTAGCTGGGCGTGGTGGCATGCACCTGTAGTCCCAGCTACTGCAGAGGCTGGGGTGGGAGAATTGCTTGAGCCAGGAGTTTGAGGCTGCAGTGAGCCATGATTGCACCACTGCACTCCAGCCTGGGTGACAGAGCGAGATCCTGTCTCAGAAAAAATAAAAGAAGAAAGAAAAAGAAAAAAGAAAGAGAAAGAAAGGAAGAAAACAATGAATGAACTTGCAGACCAGCTGTAGGGAGCACAGTTAGCAACCTCCAGCACCTACTGTCTTTCACATTCAATGTCCGGATCTTCCCAGGCAGCCCCCGAGCCAATGCCGGAGCACTGCAAGGGTGCAAGTGCCCGGCCACGTCATCCCATCGCGGAACTCTTCAAACCGGCAGTCTCCACCGGGATCTCCCTGCTGGGCTGGCAGAGACTTGGTCAAATCTGCGTCGCCGTCTGAGTATCTCCTCGCCAATCGTCCTTACAGAGGTTTAAATCCCCAACAAACCTCTTGCACTCCTAACCCCATCTCAGCGTCTGCTTACCAGAGGACCCCAACCGACACGGATGCCAAGAGCCACATGCCTTGTTCTCTTCGTGCGCGCGCGTTTGCGGGAGACCTGCTGGTCTTGGCGCGCCGCAGCTCCGAGGAAGGATGCGGGCCGCGCCCCCTGGTGGGCACTTCGTGGAGCTGCACGTGGACCCCAGAGGGCACGGCACCAACCGGAAAACGGGAAACGGAGGCCCAGACAGGGAAAGGGTTAAGTAAGAAAAAGTCTGGGGTCATCTTATCATCTGCACGCTTGTTCCCTCTGCTCCCCGTCTGGTCCCTGCAGCTCTTCCAGCGGGCCGGCTTGGCACGGTCAACTTTGCCCTCCCCGCCAGCCCCTCACCACCCTCCCGACGCTCCCTTCTCGGTTCCCAGACCCAAGACTAGGGCAGGGATTCTGCTTGTATGAGTGCTCCAAACCATTCAGATGCGAGGGGTCTTCTGACCGCACTTTTAGAACGATTGACCAGAACTTCTAAAATGGATGCCTCGGAGGCTTTTAATTCTCCGGGGACGAGAGAGTCCCAAACTCTCTGAAGGCTGTCTCTCTTCCTGCCAGTGGACAGGGGAATTAATCGGCTGATTATTTTTTCTTATGCAAATGCTTTTTGCAAAACAAAGCCCAGGGTAATTTCTACATCAGATTTTTAATGAAATGCGCTGCCACTTTGAAATAGCACTGACGCCACTGAGTCAGGCCTGCTCCCTGCCCCTCTGCGGTGCCGGCCGCTCTCCTGGCAATGCCCAGCCACACCTCGCACATTCGCACATTTCTACGCATTCACCCCTCCCAAGCAGGAAGAATGGCGCCTAGCCCCGTGGTAGGAGCTCCGTGCATATTTACTGACTAAAACTGAAGATGGTAAAGTAGGCAAAGAGAAACACGCTCATTCCTGCGTGGCCGGCGTGGGTCACCTCTTCACCCACTATCTCATTTTATTTCTCATCACACCTTCCCGTGGTGTATACTAGGACCTGGAGATGAAGGCACTGAGGCCAGAGAGGGGAAGTAACTTGGCCAATGTTACACAGCCAGTCAAGGCAGGGCTTTGACTTGCCCTGAGATCCACCTGGCTCCTTGCATTTCTTCTGCAGCCTCCACAAAGGTCTAGGAAGGAGGCGGTGGCCCGGTGTCCACACTCCCCTATTATATCGCAGACCCCATCTGTCTGGAGTCAAGAGGGAGAGAGGCCAGCATGGTGGCTCACACTTGTAATTCCAGCACTTTGAGAGGCTGGGGTGAGAGAATTGCTTGAGCCTAGGAATTTGAGACCAGCCAGAGCAACAAAGTAAGATCTCATTTCTACAAAAAACAATAAGTTACCTAGAACAATGGTGATGCACGCCTGTGGGCCCAGCTACTCAGGAGGCTGAGGCAGGAAGGAGGATTTCTTAAGCATGGGAGGTCATTGAGGTTGCAGTGAGCTGTGACTGGGCAACTGCACACCAGCCTGGTTAACAAAGTGAGACCCTGTCTTAAAAAAAAAAAAGGTGAGGGGGAAGGGAGTTTTTGCTCTCCTCTCCAACCCCACCTTCCCAGCCATTCGGAGTTCCAGCAGGACCCCTGGGCCTGCCAGGCAGGGGCAGCAGCAGACAGCTTCCTGAGAAGCTGAGCATGGATGTACAGATGTTCGATGCCTGGGGGGTTCACCAGCCCTGCTGTGTAGTCCTGCAGCGGGTCAGAACACCAGCTTCACCTGTCAGCTTCTTATCTGCCCTCCCCCAGGCTGGCCCAGCTCACTGACTCAGCCCTACTGAAGCCTCTGTGCTCCCCCCGCCACCCTGCCACCATTCCACTGCCAGGCTGCCCTGCCTGCCATTGGGTTAAGGGATCCCCTAACTGTGTCCCAAAGGCCTATCGCAGTGCCCAGTGCCCTTCATTTACCTTAAGGTGTGTGTTGGGGCCTTCCGAAGTCTAACTGGACAGACGTAATATATTACCTGGGAGGTGTGGACTATGACCGGGGCCTCATGCTGTGTAATGCTGGCAACTCTCACACCTGTCATTTGCTGCACCCCCTCTTACCTAACTCCTAAAGGACCATGACTAAGGCCGTGGGGTCCCAGTTAGCATGGTGCAAACTGATGTCAGGCTGCCTGGGTTTACGTCCTGGCGTTGCCACCTTGCAGCTCTGTGACCTTGGGCATTTACTTAACCTCTCTGTGCTTCAAAGTGATAATGAATGGAATGGTTACATATAAAGCACTTAGCACAGTGTCTGGCCTATAGCGAGCCCTCACTACTGCTCTGGTTAGGATGCTGTCTTCACTTTATGAAGCTGGATATACCCAAGGCATACTTAGGTTTCCGTCCCTGCACTGCCATTTTCCAGATGTATGACCTTGGATAGATTGGCCCCTGAACCCTAACTTTGTTATGGCCTTGGATAGATTGGCCCCTGAACCTCAGCTCTGCTGTGACCTTGGAGACATTGGCCCCTAAAGCTCAGCTTCGATATGACCTTGGATAGATTGGCCCCTGAACCTCAGCTCTGCTATGACCTTAGATAGACTGGCCCCTGAACCTTGACCTTGTTATGACTTTGGATAGATTGGCCCCTCAAGCTTAGCTTTGTTATGACCTTGGATAGATTGGCCCCTGAACCTTGACCCTTCCAAGGTTCTGTTCAGGATTCAGCTCTATAATATGATCCTCTATGAATCCCTTTGCTCTGCTGGGGGAAAGTGCAGGCAGGGCAGGGTCATTTGTTGAGCTGTGTATTCCCATGGCCTCCTGGCAGAGGCAAGTAGGCTCTGCATTTTCTTACCCGAGGGGACACTTATGGCCAAACCAAAGCAGAAGTTGCCATCAATAGCCATCTCTACCTTTTGACTTTCCTTTTCTCAAAGCTGGAAGCCTGCGAAAGGGAGCAGTGATGCTGAGTCCTTGAGTGAGGCCGGAAGGGGACTGATGATGACAGGAAGGGAGACAGACTGGGGTGGGGAAGGAAGATTCTCATGAGTCCCCTCCTCACTAGGAAGGGAAAAGAGGCCCAAGGATCCCACAAGGAGAACTCTAGGAGGTGGCCAGGGCTCTGCAGAGGTGGCGCCATGACAAGGTCACGTGCGCTTGGGCAGTGAATCCCTCGGCAGCCACGGTCACAAGTCAGGCCCTGGTGAGATCTGGAAGGGGGAGAAGACCCCAAACAGCAAAGCGGACTTTCTTACCAGTGCGGGATGAACTCTGTGCGGAGTAAAGAAGATTTAGTGGAAATAAAGTGGGACTCAACCACACCTGAGTTTGCGGACTGGGCTCCAGCTACTCCACACACCAAGCCCTTTGCTCTGTGGCGCTGCCCTTGCGGGTCCTTTCGACCCTCATGTCTCTGGCCTGAGTGCTGTAGGTCCTGGTGTTATCAGCCTTGCACTGAAGGACGTTGTGAGTGTGGCCGTCTCTCTAGCTGGGAAGGGGGACTCCTCCACAGACTCACATGTATGTCAATGAAGGGAAGGTGGGCGAGGAGTGGTAGGGACCTGTGCCTGGCTTGAGAATGGGGAGGTTTGCCTCCAGCAATGATGTCACCCAGCTGTTCTTTGGAAGCCTGGGGGAGCCCTGTCACACTCACTCCCTGCCACGGGCTGGCGCTCCAAGAGGCGTGGGCTCTGCTCTTCCAGGGTGGCCTCAGCGCTCGTCACCCCATCTTTCTTCCTGCCACACATCCCTGTCATCCTGTGATTATGAGGCATTGTGGGAAGGTGGTGAGATGAGTGGCTCTCCCTTCTTCTGCTCTTCCCTCCTTTTTCTGCCCAGCCCTCTCTCCGTCCTGTCGCTGGGCCTGTCCTCACCCCACCTTGTCCTGAGCCAGGCAATGCACGAAGGGTGGAGACGAGTGGATTCTCTTCCTTCCTTCTCTGAACGCAGCTCCTCTGTGGGCCCACGATTAACCTTTCCAGTTCTGGCAGTTCCAGACCATCTCCCACAGACTCCCAGGTCACACAGAGGGAGGAGTCAGATGGCCGTCTGTGGCCCTTGAGGCTGGCCCTGCTCATCTTGAAGTATGGCCCTCAGCGTGGACCCTCCTGTGGGACCCCTGAGCCTGTCCCCCTCCTCCCTGGCTCTGCCACCTGGAATCAAAGCAGCATCAGAGAGAGGGGCTGCTTCCCCCAGACTTCTCCGAGTTCTCCATGGAGAATGTGACCACATCAACGGCAAAGCAAAGTCATTTTCCTGTTTCCTTCTGTGACAACTTAACATCATACATGGTTCATCAAGATGCAGAAACGGAAATCTCCTACCACCACCTCGAGTAACCTGGGCCCCTCTCCCAGCATCTGGCACCCACAGACACCTGCTGGCAGCAACACAGAGTAAGGGGTGAATCCCAGCCATGGGCTGCCATAGCCCATGGAGCAGACAGCCTTCCCTCCCCCTTGCCTAGACCCCAGCCTCGGGGTGGGTAAGCAGTGGTTTGCAAGTCAAGGGCTATGAGCTCTGACCATGGCTTTGACATAAGTGGTTTGGGTCCCCTTGAATGGGGAGCTCATTCTCTCAGTCCCTCTATTTACTCATTTGCAAAAGAAGAGACCTGGACCGGAGCCCACTCCAGCCTTGGTGGAGGGGGACCGTGGAGGAAGGGAGTGAGGGTTTGTGTGTGGAGAACACACGTGGTTGGGGACAAGATGGCAGGGCCGTGCCTCCATCAGGACTCATTTTTCCCAGTCACCTGGGCAGGAGGTTTAACCACAGCATCACTCCTCACTCAGTGCAGGGAGGAAACTGAGGATCTGACATCATCCGGCGTGGGGATCATGCAACTATTCATGCAACTGGGATGCAACCCTGAGCCTGTCTGTGCAATACCCACTTCCTTGCTGCGTCTCAGCCAGTCCTCTGCCAAGCTGAGCAGAGTCTATTTTGCAGGCAGCTTCCTTTTGCAAGGCACCCTCAGACCCTCCCAACAACCCAGCAGGAAGCAGGGCTGGCCACAGGACCCTGGGTCACAGATAGGGGACTGAAGCTTGGGAACCAGGCGACCGGCCTAGGATGGGGAGCAGGAAGCCCGGGAGCAGGGTCTAGGTGGGGACTTCACATGGGAGTTGAGGCTGCAGGGGCGCCAACCCGGGGATGGAAGCTGTGGCTCAGCTCGCACAGCCGGCCAACTCACTCGTTGGCCAGCAATTCTGTCTGCTTCCCCGACACAGTATTCCCCCACACAGGCCTTAGGAGACATTCTTCAACGACCAGGAGTGCATCGCCCCAGGAGAGGGTTGGTGCCCCTGAAGAGTGAGCTACAAGTTGGCCTGCCTAGATGCTGGGTAGTATGGGAAAGGGGCCGCCTACCCCAGTCCCAGCTATGTGGTAGGGTGGGTCTGGGAGAGCCACTGCTGTGCAATCCATTCCTTTCTGTGCTCACACACCCCTGGGGTTGGGGTCATAAGTTTTGGAGTCACACAGTCCTGGCTTCAAATCCCAGAGCTGCCTTGTACTGGCTGTCGAGGGTGGCCTTTTCTGACCCTGGCCCCACACCCTGGGGGCCTCTTCCTGCAGCCCTGGAGTTTGACTCTCTGGGAAGGAGCCCTGGCTCTGTCCCTTCCTAGTCATGAGACTTTGAGCAACTGACCTCACAGCTCACTCAGCCACTCTGAGCCTCAGTTTCCTCATGTATAAAGAGGTGAGAACAGCATCTTTGTCACAGAGTGAATGAGAAGATTAAACCAATGATGTGGGTGAAGTCCCCGGTGCCAGCCTGACATGTGGGGAGTGGGCAACAGATGGTGGCTGGGGGGGCGGGGCCTGTTATTCTGCACATGAGGGACCAAGATTCAGCAGTCATAGGACCTCACATGGGTGCATTTCAGGTGCCCATCTTCTGGCTAGGTCTGCAAAAGGAAGGTGCCTGGGCTGGAGGGCTGCCTGGGGGAGGAGGTAAAGATCAGCTTGGACTCTGGCAGCTGGAGGTTCTCCAGGCGGGATTCCCTGCTTTCCAGGTAAACATCTCCTAGCCTCTTTGGTGTTTGCTTGGGGCCCTCAGCAGAGCTTGGGTAGGAAATCTGCTCAGTATTACGCCCACCTGCCCCACGTCCCGAGGCTGGGATCCTTGGAGGGTCCCTCCACAATGGGCACCTGTGAGTCCAGTGCCCTCAATTTCAGCTACTCACCTCCCCAAATATGACCAATGGCGCCACCTACTGGCAAAACCAAAATCTGTATTACTTGGCTCCTCTCTCTGTCTCCCCATACTCAGGTGGTACAAGGGCCCGACAAGCCCACCTGCCGAGCCCTCCCCGGGGGCCCTGTCACCGCCTCTCCAGCCTGTCTCTGCTGTGCTGTGCTCATTTCCCTCCTGGGCTACTGCTCAGCCTCCAACATGGTCTCCCGCATCCATTCTTGCCCATGTAATCCTTTCTCCTTTCAAAACTAGCGACCCTTCTAAGATTCCAATAAGATTGGTTCAGCCACCACGGCTCATGACCTTCAGTGGCTCCCCATTGCTCTCAGGGACACATCCAAACTCTTCACCATGGCTTGTAAGGCCCTGCATGATCTGGGCCCTGCCCTCGCCCCCTTCCTCTTCTCTGATAGCTTCATCTCCTCTTCCAGCAAAATCTTCACTGTGCTGCTGGCGGGGCACAAACGCATCAGGGGCAGTCCTGCTTCTGGCCTTTGCCCAGGCTGATGCCTCTGCTCCTTTGCTGGACTCACTCCAAGTTCTTTTAAACTCTTCTAGACATCACCTCCTCCAAGAAGCCTTCCACTTGTAACAAATGGCCACACCCGTGGTGGTTTAAAACAACACAAACTTACTCACCTACAGTTCTGGAGGCTAGAAGATTAAGAGGAGTGTTACAGGGCTGAAACCAAGGCATCGGCGGGCTGCATTCCTGCTGGGCGGTTCGGGGAGAATCTCACCCTTGTCTTTTTTGGCTTCTAAGGCTGCCTGCATTCCTTGCTCTGGGCCCTTCCTTGTATCACTCCAGCCCCTTGCTTCCATCATCGCATCTCCTCTTTCTCTGACCCTCCTGCCTCCCTGTTATAAAGATCTTGTGATTACATTTAGGACTACCCAGATAATCTGGGATAATCTCTCTATCTCAGGATCCTTAACCTAATCACAGCGATAGAGTTCCTTTTGCCACATCAGGTAACGTGTGCAGGTTCTGGGGATCAGGACAAGGACACCTTTGCTGAGAGCATCATTCAGCCGACCACCCCTCTTTCTCCTAAGCATGGATGTGGTGCTTTTCTTCTGTGCTTACGTGGCCTCTGAGATTTCCTCTTTGTTGTACACATCCACATCCACATCCACATCCACGTATGTGACTGTCCTTTGACTCGTCTCACTCCCCTGCTAGTCCCAGCTGCAGGGACTGAGCTGTCTTATGTGCCCCATGTTCCCGGGGCCTGGCGTGGTGCCTGGAACATAAGCACCATGGGCTGAATGTTTGTTGGATGAACACATGTCTGTCTCTGGTTTCTTCAGCCACATAAAGACTGACAGCAGGAAATGCAGCTCTGAGGCAGCCTCTGCAACCACTACATGTCCTGGTCAGGCTCCGTGTTTCCTTCCTGTCTGCACCTGGGAGGTAGTGACCCCAGCAATCCAATAGGTTGGGAGAACTTCCTGAGGAAAGGTCTGGTGGCAGGATCAATGATGCTGAGATCAGAGGGGCTGATGACTTGGGGTAGCTGAAGGAAGCATGCGATTCTATGACGAGGAGTGACGGAGAAGGCAGGCAAAGAGGGAGGAAAGGGCTTCATCATGGTATAGGGGCCTCCAATGTGTGCAGGAGGCAGTCTGCAATGGGGGAGGATGTGGCTCTAGCCAGCTGGTGCTAAAAAGACTGGAGACTCGTAGGCACACACTCTGCACACAGACTCCCTCTGATGGGGTTGTCACCGAGGCAACAGATAAAGCTGGTTACCCAGCAACAAGGCCCTGCCCCCTCTTTCTCCTATGGCCATAGCTGCCCCTTGGGAGTTTTATGCCCTTTCTAGATTGCACCAGTGTTTAGATGGAACCAGATTTCCTCTGTGTCCAAATACCAAGGCTAAACAGATGAACAGGGGTCCTTTTGTCATTGTGGTGGTCAAGGGTCATGGACGAAGCATCAGAAGAGATGGGGGCCAAGGCGTCCCAGGCTGGGAGAGGAAAACAAGAGGATGTTTTGGCCTAATCTTTCCTGGGTGCTTTCGTTTTTCCATTTGTACTAACGTGCTCCCCGGAAGAATGCCAGTCTGGGATCAGGAGACCTGGTTCCAGGGCCTGAATCTGCCTTTCACTTGCTCAGCATTTTGAGCAAGCAGCTTCCCCTCCTTGGTCCTCAGTTTCCCTATCTGTGAGAGGACACTTTGGGGATGCTGATGACCAAGGCCCCTTCTGGGTTCCAGAACCTCAGGGGTAGAGAAGGAGCAGGCAGCCCCGTGCTCCCTGCCGGGTCTCCACCCACCCCCACCCACCCTTCCTTGCTGCCATGTCTGGGTCTTGATCTATGGGAGGAGAGGGGAAGGTGGGCCCTTTGCTTCTGGACCTCACTTCCATGAAGAACCCCAAATAGACTTTAGATCTCATCATCAAAGAAGTTTTAAGAGTCATTGTCATGTTTTATAAGTGAAAAGTATTAATTTGTCATTATAAACATTTAAAATAATCTGCAGTTTTTGTAACTCTATTTGTCATTTTTCATTTTAAAAATACACCTTAGTCTAAAGGATGGAAGGTGCCAGGCCTCTGTCCATCTTCAAGGGCCCCGATTCCTGCTGCCCAGGGTCCCTCACAGGGGTTCTGGGCTGCCTTCCGTGGGAGAAGGACATGACACAAGACCTTCAGAAGAGTGAGGTGGTCGGCAGGGCCAGGCTGTGGGCACAGGAGGGGCCCGAGTGTTGAGGAGACTCACTCCTCAGGAAAGAGGAGGCCGGGGAGGCCCAGCTTGGGGAGAGCCGCTGGAAACAGTTGGGGTGAGCCATGCCTCTTCGTGCACAACCCAGTGGGAACTTTGAGGCAAGGCTCTCAAAGATGAGCTGAGCTACCCTCGTGCCAGGTTGGGCCTGGGCCTGCAGGGAGGACCCCTGGGGGTTGTTGGCTGGACCTCCTAGTTCCCAGCCCTTTGAGAGTTAGGGGTGAGGTAGGCTGGGGGTCAGGCACTCACACAGAATGAGCCCCCGAGAGCATACTGGCTCCGTGCCCTGTGAGCGGCCCCTCTCTCTCCATCACGCTTCAGTTTCTCCCCACTGCACCCCTGTCTGCCTGCTTCAGAAACTGAGTGCTGGGAAAGGCTGAGCGAGGACCTCCATTCAGGGTCACCCAGGGGCGGTCAGCCTGGGCCCTCTTCTGCCTAGAGAGTCAGGAACCTCCTCTGCACCAAGACACACACCCAGTGTGCTGCGAGAAGCTGGTCGTCCCGACCTCTCTGAGGATCCCATGCCCATCCTGGGGGTGGGTGAGGTAGCCCATAGCTAGGAGGAGGCTAGAGGTGTGGGGAGACTCAGATGCCCCCTCTAGGAGGCAGGTGGGCTGGGTTCGAGTCCCGGTTGGCTCATGGCTGCAGGAACACAGTACGGCCATTTTGGTCTTGGCATCCTCCTTTGGGAAATGAAGAGGCTGGGCCCTCCAGAGCCTCCTGCATCTCAGATACGCTCTGGTTCCCAAGCCATCCACCTGCCTCTTGGAGAAAATCTTCCCGCAGAGCGCCTGCGGGCAGATTTGTTCTGAGACAGCACCACCTGCTGGACATTCTGGGTAGGACGCCTCTGCCTTCTCAGGTGATCCCAGAATCCCAGAACTCGGGGCGACAGTAATAATGGTTTCCAAAAAGTACCATTGCACCTTTCATACTTTGTACTTGGATCGTATCATTAAATCTTTACAATCGACCATAAGAGATGGGTGCTATCGTGGTTCAATTTTATAGATGATGAAACTGAGCTTCAGAGAGGTTAAACAACTTGCCTAAATTGGTCGGGGTGTGGCTGAAATTCAGTGCGGTCATTCCGACTCCTTAGCTCCAGAGATCCCTAACCAGGCCCCTGGTTTTCAGAAGGGGTCCTGAGGCCCGTGGTGAGCGACTCGCCAAAACGTCATGGCAAGTCAATGATAAAGCTGGGAAACAGCCTAAATCAACTAGCTTGGGCATTACATACGGGGGGTTCTTTTAAGCTCGTCTTCGAGGTCTGACCCACTCTGTCACGCTGGTAAGAAAGAAGCAGCTTCAAATTCACCCCAGGCAAGTGGGTTTCTCCTTAGGGCACCCTGAGGTCCTGCACTCTCCATCCACCCCTTGGTTGATTCCACCTTCCCCAGGTTTGGAAAACCTACCAAGTGTGGTTTGCAGCCCGCAGGAAGCAGGAAGCCAGGAACTTGCCAAGATTGAGAGAAGCTAAGTAACTTGCCCATGGTCACTAGCAACTTTATTTATTTATTTATTTTTAATGTTATTTGTTAATTTTTTGATTCATATTCTTGTTCTGCTGCCCAGGCTGGAGTGCAGTGGCACAATCTCGGCTCACTGCAACCTCCGTCTTCCAGGTTCAAGCAATTCTCTGCCTCAGCCTCCTGAGTAGCCGGGATTACAGGCACACACCACCATGCCCAGCTAATTTTTTTGTATTTTTAGTAGAGATAGGGTTTCACCATGTGGACCAGGCTGCTCTCAAACTCCTGACCTCAAGGGAAATGCCTGCCTTGGCCTCCCAAAGTGCTGAGATTACAGACGTGAGCCACTGTGCCCAGCCACCAGCAATTTTATGCAGCAGCGGGGACCAGAATGTAGTGATCCAGCTTCCAGCTCAGGGCTTTCCCATTCCATCCTCCCCATGGTCCCGTCACCCTGACTCACAGGGGGCCTGAGCTGGACCAGCCAGGGCTTAGCCAAGGACCAAAGTGGGAGCAGAAGGGAAGGAGCTGGAAGTCCATGCTCAAGATAGTGGGAGGTTTTGGTGCCACAAGAACAGACACATTAAAAGAGCCAACTAATCCATAAAAAGATAAAAAATCAGGCAAACAATAAAAATTCCCAGACAACCCCAGATCATGGAAGACCCCAATGTAAACTCTAAGAAGGAGGACTGCCAAAATTGAAAAGTGTTAAAGCAAATTCTTGAAGAGCTGCACACTACATAGCAGTACGCCCTGTGAGCTAGAGGTATACTGTAAATGGCCGTTAAAAAGACCAGAGGTAATATACCAATACACGAACAGTGGTTGTTTCTGAGTAGTAGGATTCTGATTTTTTTCCTCTCCTTGACAGTCTATATTTTCTAATTTTTCTGCAAAGGTTCTGTATTGCTCATGTAATAAGAAAAATTATTTGTAAAAAGGAAGGAAGAAGGGGAGTATCTTTATGATTTGGGAAAGAGGAGAGAGAATTTCTGAAACAAAACATAAACCAATAGGAAAAAGTTTAACAAGCTACAGATATTTGCCAT
>NC_045439.1:141434122-141450249 GCF_002776525.5 Piliocolobus tephrosceles | reverse complement strand
TTTTTTTTTTTTTTTTTTTTTGGGCAGGTTTTTAAAGATCAGATGGTTGTAGTTGTGAGGTCTTATTTCTGGGTTCTCTATTCTGTTCCATTGGTCTATGTGCTTTTGTACCAGTACCATACTGTTTTGGCTACTGTAGCCCTGTAGTATAGTTTGAAGTCAGATAGCATGATGCTTCCAGCTTTGTTCTTTTTTCTTAGGATTGCCTTGGCTATTTGAGCTATTTTTTTTTTTTTTTGGTTCCATATGAATTTTAAAATAGTTTTTACTAATTCTGTGAAGAATGTCAATGGTAGTTTAATGGGATATCATTGAATCCATAAATTGCTTTGGGCAATGTGGCAATTTTCACGATATTAATTTTTCTTATCTTTGAGCATGGAATGTTTTTCCATTTGTTTGTGTGATCTCTGATTTCTTTGAGCAGTGGTTTGTAATTCTCTTTGAAGAGGTCCTTCACTTCCCTTGTTAGCTGTATTCCTAGGTATTTTATTCTTTTTGTGGCAATTGTGAAAGGAAGTTAGTTCGTGATTCGGCTCCAGCTTGTCTGTTGTTGGTGTATAGAAGTGCTAGCAATTTTTGCGCATTGATTTTGTATCCTCAGACTTTGCCGAAGTTGCTTATCAGCTTAAGAAGCTTTTGCAGCCCAGCTTTTATAAAGAATCCAAAGCCATTTGAATCGTTTCCCCAGTGCTTTTCTAAACACACACAAAAGGATTTCTAATGAAATGTCCAGTAGGCTGGACACGGTGGCTCACACCTGTAATCCCAGCACTTTGGGAGGCCAAGATGAGCAGATCACCTGAGGTCAGGAGTTCAAGACCAGCCTGGCCAACATGGTGAAACCCCATCTGCACTAAAAATACAAAAAAATCAGCGGGGCATGGTCGTGGGCGCCTATAATCCCAGCTACTTGGAAGGCTGAGGCAGGAGAATTGCTTGAACCTGGGAGGTAGAGGTTGCAGTGAGCTGAGATTGTGCCACTGTGCCCCAGTCTGGGCAACAAGAGCAAAAACTCTGTCTCAAAAAAAAAAAAAAAAAAAAAAGTTTATCATTCACCATTGTTAGCATATTGGTTTTAAATTTTATTAAAGACATAGTAAAGTTTGTCAAGTTGCATAAAGATTTGCAGTGGAATAGGCCAGCTTATGTAATTAATATCTACCATGTGTTCAGGCCTGTCTCGTAAACACTGAGCATAGTTTTACTAACAAAGTATTATAAGGGTATCTATTCATAATAACTTTATTTATATGAGATTTTTATCACCTGTGTCAAGACCTTAATCAGTAACAAACTCCCAACTCAAACAGTGTTTTTATGAGGAAAGCACCATCTTATGCAGTGGTCAGTTTACTCAGCTGTTTTCAGAACTGCTCTGGTTGAAAAACTGGATTGCCTTGTTTCATGCATGGTAGACTTGGTTCTCCAGGACACAGGAGCAGCATAGCAGAAACACACAGGAGTCCACTCTGGCTTCTGCTGGGTTACCTTGAACAGGTTAACTCCCATCTCCAAGTTTCTGTTTAATCATCTGTCATGGAGCAATGCCAATGCGCATGGAGCTGTCAGGGGAGCACAGTCAGGGTTGCAGGAAATATTGGTTTGGTGTATGCCTTATCCTGCTGCAGCTTAACAAATGCCTATTCACTAATTGGGTAACTGAGAACTGCCTCTGGTTAATTGCACAGCTAGAGAAAGGGATCCCGCTTTGTCTGCTGGGTCCATTTAGAATTATAACTTGCCCATTGTTTGATGGGGGATCCTGTGGCCAAACAAATGAATAGTTAATTTAAAGTCAGACAACTGGGGCTTTTTGCTTTAGGTAGAAACCTAATTCCCAGACAATCCATATATTATGTATAGACTGCCTTGACCTGATTCTGTTCTCAGCACTCAGGCTAGGGCCCAACACAGGAAAATCCTGGAAGGGCAAGGGAGCATGAGAGATAAGGGCGGGGGTGGATGACCCAGTTTAAAGCTTTCCTCTCACATTGCAGTGATGAAAAGTCTCCAGGCCATGAGAGTTACATGCTCAACTTGATTCTCTCCATCAAGAGGATATTACTATGGTTACCTACTGCTATAAACCCAGAAGGGAATCTTTCCTGACTGCTACTACCAGGCAGAGTATCTGAAGTTTTTAAGATTAAAGATCTGTATTAGTCGGGGTTCTCTAGAGGGACAGAACTAATAGGATATATATATATATATATCCTATTAAAGTTTATTAAATATTAGCTCACACAATCACAAGGTCCCATGATAGGCCATCTGCAAGCTGAGGGACAAGGAGAGCCACTCTGAGTCCCAAAACTGAAAAACTTGGAGTCCAGTGTTTGAGGGCGGGAAGGATCCAGCACAGGCGAAAGATGTAGGCTGGGAGGCTAGGTCAGTCTGGTCTTTTCACGTATTTCTGTCTGCTTTATATTCTAGCTGTACTGGCAGCTGATTAGATGATGCCCCCTAGATTAAAGGTGGGTCTGCCTTCCCCAGCCCACTGACTCAAATGTTAATCTCCTTTGGCAACACCCTCACAGACACACCCAGGATCAATACTTTGCATCCTTCAATCCAATCAAGTTAACACTCAGTATTAACCATCACAAGATCATTTGACATGGTATAGCTACTTTGGAAAGCAGTGTGCAGTGTCCTGTAAAGTTAAAGATCACCTCACTGTATGACCCAGCCATGGCATTTCTAGGTATTCACCCGAGATAAATGAAACAGGTGTTCACACAGAAACTTGTCAGTGATGTTCTCCTAGCAGCTTTATCATACTAGCCCCAAATTGGAAACAATTCAAATGCCCTTCAGCTGGTGCATGGGTTAGCAAACTGTGGTACATCCAAACAGTAGAATTCTACTCAATAACAGCAGGAACTGAGCTCCTGACACAGCATGAATGAATCTCAAAAGCATCACGCTAAGTGAAAGCATCCAGAGAAAGCTGCAAGACTCCAGGAATATGAAATTTAAGAAAAGGCAAAACTTTGATGACAGAAAGATCAGTGTCTGCCAGGAGCTTGAGGGTGGTAGAAGGACTAAGATTAGCCGCCACAGGATTAAAAATTATGGTTTAGGAGTCATGCAGCTGGAGGCTACAAGATTCTGACCCTCCCTAAAATGCTCCTAAGATCAGCGCTTGAGATATTTTGCAGACCCTGCTCTTGATGGATCAGCTGGCACCACCCAGATCAATAAACGGGCTCATCTGATCTTGTGACCCCACCCAGGAACTGACTCAGCGCAAGAAGACAGCTCCGACTCCCTGTGATTTCATCCCTAACCAATCAGTACTCCTGGCTCACTGGCTCATCCCACCCACCAAGTTATCCTTAAAAACTCTGCTCCCCAAATGCTCAGGGAGACTGATTTGAGTAATAATAAAACTCCGGTCTCCCACACAGCTGGCTCTGCATGGCTGTCTTTCTCTATTGCAATTTCCCTGTCTTGATGAACCAGCTCTGTCTAGGCAGCCGGCAAGGTGAACCCCTTGGGCAGTTACACCATCTCATCCTCCTTAGTAGCTCGCACTACAGACACACGCCACCACACCTGGCTAATTATTTTTGTATTTTTTGTAGAGACGGGTTTTACCATGTTGCTCAGGCTGGTCTCAAACTCCTAAGCTCAAGTGATCTTCTCACCTCAGCCTCCCAAAGTGCTAGCATTATAGGCATGAGCCACTGTGCCTGGCCAGAATTATTGTTATTATTATTATTATTATTGAGACAAGATCTCAATCTGTACCCCTGGCTGGGGTGCACTGGCACAATCTTGGTTCACTGTAGCCTCGACCTCCTGGGCTCAAGTGATCCTCCCACCTCAGCCTCCCAAGTAGCTAGGACTATAGGCCTGTGCCACTGCCCCCAGATAATTTTGGGGGTTTTTTTTGTTGTTTTGGGTTTTTTTTTTTTTTTTTTTTTGGTAGAGATGGGGTTTTTTCATGTTGCCCAGGCTGTTCTCGAACTCCTGGGCTCAAGCAATCTGCCTGACTCAGCCTCCCAAAGTGCTGGGACTACAAGCATGAGCCACTGCGACTGGTCAAGGAATTATTCTTTTTTTTTTTTTTTTTTTGAGATGGAGTCTCGCTCTGTTGCCCAGGCTGGAGTGCAGTGGTGCGATCTGGGCTCACTGCAAGCTCCACCTCCCGGGTTTACGCCATTCTCCTGCCTCAGCCTCCCGTGTAGCTGGGACTACAGGCGCCCGCCACCTCGCCCGGCTAGATTTTTGTATTTTTTAGTAGAGACGGGGTTTCACCGTGTTAGCCAGGATGGTCTCGATCTCCTGACCTCGTGATCCGCCCGTCTCGGCCTCCCAAAGTGCTGGGATTACAGGCTTGAGCCACCGCGCCCGGCCAGGAATTATTCTTTATCATGACTGTGACAGTGGCTACATGAGAATATACATTTGCCAAACCTCATCAAATCATACTTAAAATGTTTTATTTTATGTAGATTATGCCTCAGTAGAGCCAATTTACTTTTAATGATGTGACTTGAGGTATTTATCTCTTAGTAAAACCTGAGACTAGTCAAGTCTACCTGAATTTGTTCTTAGACTCATTTTCTTGGCAGGTCAGTGGGCTTCAGAAGAATTCTGGCCAGGCGTGTTGGCTCACACCTGTAATCCTAGCACTTTGGGAGGCCAAAGCGGGTGGATCACCTGAGGTCAGGAGTTTGAGATCAGCCTGGCCAACGTGGTGAAACTTTGTCTCTACCAAAAATACAAAAATTAGCAGGACGTGTTGGCATGTAATCCCAGCTACTTGGGAGGCTGAGGCAGGAGAATTGCTCGAACCCGGGGAACAGAGGGTGCAGTGAGCCGAGATCACACCATTACACTCCAGCCTGGGCAATAAGAGGGAAACTCATTCTCAAAGAGTGAAATTCGTTCTCACTTAGCTTCTAAGTGAGGCTTCTAAAACCAGAACTTTATATGGTGTTTTCTGCTTCAAGAGTCCATAGAATCAAAGCCAAGAAAGAAATTCAGGGCCATTCCTATGATCTGAAGAGGGGCACACTGAACCACCTGGTGGGCTGGAGGGGACCCAGGAAGTCCTCCAGACACCCTCCATGTTGGTGCTAAACTTTTAATCTTACCACTTCCTCTGGATTAAAAATTGCCTTTCCAGAGCATGCCATGTTTCTTGCCATCAGAACAATAATAGTTATCAGGCTTCTACCACTTTATTTGAGCCTCCCAATAACCTTGGAGGATGCTGCTGTGATCATGCCCATTTTATAGATAAAGAAACCAAGGCTCAGAGAATCTGGTTGGAGTTTCCAGGATTACATAGCCCTGAATTAACCTAGATGGGACCATATTATTATTATTTTTATTTTAGAGACCAGGTCTTGTTCTGTTGCCCAGGCTGGAGTGCAGTGGCATGCATCATAGTTCACTGTTACCTCATATTCCTGGCCTCCAGTGATCCTCCCATCTCAGCTTCCTGAGTTGCTGGTACTACAGCTGTGTGCCACCACATCCAGCTAATATTTTAATTTTTTTGCAGAGACGAGGTCTCACTATGTTGCTCAGGCTGGTCTTGAACTCCTGGCCTCAAGCAACCCTCCCACCTTGGCCTCCCAAAGTGCTAAGCTTACAAGCATGAGCCTCCATGTCCTGCCAAAATTCTCTAAAGACTAACAGCTGTGGGTCTCCTGTAGCTCCCTAATAAGTGATTAAATTCCAAAGTTTGACTATATAGAGTTCAGGTTGACAATTCTGAAACAATTTCAAAGCAGATATTACCCATGGCTCACCGTGGCTGTGGAAAGACCTCCCTCCAGCCTCCATGGCCTGTCTGTTCAGGCAGTTGTGTGGTGGTTTTTGGAGAATGCAGGTCCCAGAGGCAGGCTGCCCAGGTCCACCTGTGACTACACCACGGACAGGCTGTGTGGTTTGGGGCAGATGACTCAGCTTCTCTGTACCTAAGTTAACTCATCTATAAGCAGGAGCCAAGGTTAGCTCTATCCCTTAGGGCTACTGTGAGGATTAAATGAGATAACACACATTAAGCACTGAGATCAGGGTTTAGCATGCAGGAATTGTACAATACATGTCTATTGGTTTTGCTTGTTTGTCTTTATTTTTTTGTTGTTTGTTTTAGACAGAATCTCACTCTGTCACCCAGGCTGTTGTGCAGCGGTGCAATCTTGGCTCATTGCAACTTCCGTCTCCCGGGTTCAAGCAATTCTCCTGCCTCAGCCTCCTAAGTATCTGGGATTACAAGCACCTGCCACCAAGCCCAGCTAATTTGTGTATTTTTAGTAGAGACCGAGTTTCACCATGTCGGCCAGGCTGGTCTCAAACTCCCGACCTCAAATGATCTGCCCACCTCGGCCTCCCAAAGTGCTGGGATTACAGGTGTGAGCCACCGCGCCCGGCCTTTGTCAACTGTTAAGAGTAAAAGAAATGGTAAGGAAAAAGGGAGGACGGTGGACGGCCCTGGGAGCCTCTCAGCTTCTCCCAGCTCTCAGCAGCAGATGGGAGGGGAAGGGGCTAGCAGAGAGCAATTCAGCTCTGGGCTGTCATGGGGACGGCAGGCTTCTGGGCAGGGTCTGAATTTATAGCCACATGTATAAGGCAGTGATCTCTTCCATGAAGGGGTGGAAATAGAGCACAGAATCTCCTACATTAGGGCTTTTGTTCAAATGTGCAAACTCAGGGCCGTGAACTGTACATTTCTCCTTCCCTTGGCTGTCTGGTTAGAGAGGGAGCAGCCATATCGGTACACCGCCTGACTCAGGGTGGGCATTGGCTCAAGCCATCCAATCAGAATCCCTCCGCGGGAATTTTGAATTGGGCCCCAGAAAAGGCCAGCAGCATTCTGCTTATCTCTTGGATGGAAGAAAGATAAACTTGGGAGCTGCTGACTGAGGCCATCGGCTGCTGTATTTCCTGGGAAGCCAGGAAAACCAGTCTGCAGGGAGAGAGAAGGATGACATGGAAACAGCATTGCTGGTGGTGACTTCTTGGGCTCCCAAAGTCCCAGCACCATTCTTAGTTCCTGAGGCCCAACTGCATCCTTATGCTTAGATTCCCTAAGACACCCCTGAATCCTTGTAATAGAAATCCCCTTTTGTCATCAATCTGTCCCCCGTTGTTTCTAGTAATCACAACCACAAGAATCTGAATTAAAGCAACCTGGGGCAAATACCTTCTTCTGTCTCCCCACAGTGTGACTTTTGGTCACCCTCCCAGCTTCTTCAGCCGGATGGGGAGTGTCCTGCAGGCAATACCAGTTGACACAGAAAGACAGTCTCCATCTCCTCCCAGTGCCCCAGTCCCCTGCTGCCTGTTCTTGTGCAGCCTTCTCACCGTGCAGTCTTGTCGCCCACACATTGAGATCCCTAGTCAGGCCCCTCCTGGCTATGTCTCTCCAAAGTAACTGAGCCTTCCTGGTCCCACTTCCTCTATCTGCCTTCTGGAGTCCCAGCCTCTGGATTCAGGAGTCTGTGTGTCATGTCTCTCAGATGGTAGTTGCAGTCTAGCAGGGGCCGTCAAAGCCTTCTGGTGGCAGGGCAGTGTGGGAAGATGTTTTGAGGAAAGACAGATTTTCAAAAGCTCTTAAGAGACTGGATAGAAAGGGTACTGGATTAGGAGTGGAGACTGGATTCTGGCCTGGCTTCTAACTCGCTGTGTGGCTTTACGCTTCATTTTCTTCAGCTGCAGAATGATGGAATTAGGCAATATCAAAGCTTTCCAGGGAGCCCTTTGGAGGTGCCTTGGCCATGGCCTTGGAACCATAAGGGGAGAAGAGAGGGCACCTGGGGCCCTGCTTCTCTTCACTCAGGGCATCCCAGGGCATCCCCGCTTGTAGGTGTTTCATACATTAAGCATCCTGGAAAGATCTTTGTCTTAGCCCAGTTTTCTGAAGAAGCAGAGCAGAGCAGCGTGTACGCTAACACTGTATGGGGGAGTGCGCTGGCTGGGAAGGGGAAGTGAGGACAAGGAGGAGTGAGAGGAGGAGAGAGGGCACACAGGAGAGTGCACTGCGGAGCTGGCCACCACTCCGTCCGGATGCTAGACCTTACAGGACCTTTTTATTATTTATTTATTTACTTATTTTGAGACGGAGTCTTGCTCTGTTGCCTAGGTTGGAGTGCAGTGGCGTGATCTTGGCTCACTGCAACCTCTGCCTTTTGGGTTCATGCAATTTCTCCTGCCTCAGCCTCCCAAGTAGCTGGGATTACAGGCGCACGCCACGACACCTGGTGTGTCTTAAACTCCTGACCTCATGTGGTTCACCTGCCTCGGCCTCCCAGCGTGCTGGGATTAAGGTGTGAGCCACTGTGCACGGCCCAGGACCTTATTTGAAGTGGCTGTGTGAACTTGGAACTTAGGCCAGTCTGTCCAGAAAAATGAAGAGAGAAAAATTTATTTGCTAATCCCTGTCTCTCGCTAGTCAAAGTTCACTCCATGGAGTGTCCAACACTCCTGCACTTCTGAGGTCAAGGGTGTGGGGCCAAGGGGAGAGGAGATGCACTTGAATTCTGCCTGGGTGAAGTCAATTGTCACAGCAGCTGGACAAAACAAGTGGCAAGGAGCTGGAAGACGGGTATGTCTAATGCATCTTAGGCGGTACATTTAAAAGTATCTGATACAGGCCTGGTGCAGTGGCTCACACCTGTAATCCCAGCACTTTGGGAGACCAAGGTGGGCAGATCACGAGGTCAGTAGAATAGAGACCAGCCTGGCTAACATGGTGAAACCCCATCTCTACTAAAAGTACAAAAATTAGCCAGGCGTGGTGGTGCATGCCTGTAGACCCAGCTACTCAGAAGGCTGAGGCAGGAGAATCACTTGAACCTGGGAGGCAGAGGTTGCAGTAAGCCATGATCGTGCCATTGCACTCCAGCCTGGGTGACAGAGCAAGACTCCATCTCAAAAAAAAAAAAAAAAAAGATCGGATACAGCTATGATTGAAAAGTAGCAGGAATCTCTACTAAAAGAAAAGTCAAAACCACCAAGATGCATAATACCAAAGGACCTTCTCAGCTGAAAGATTTCTTGATGCTGGTCACTGAAATTGTAGCGCAGAGAGCTTAGACTAGACTCCCTTCTGATGTGCAGGGTCCATGCTCTCAGATAATTACAAACAAGATCCTGAAAATGTGTACCCCTCAGGTTAACTCTATTCTCCTCACCCAAGTTTCCATGCAACTTAAAGAGCTAATGAAGATGGTGTTTTTAAAGTGTCCTGGTGAGATGGGAAAGGGAGGGGGCTGATAATCCCACCGGACAGGGAGAATTCTCATCTTGTTCATTCAGAAAGGCCCGGCCCCTGCCAGGTTGGACTCCCCTCCACTCAAAGGGCAGCAGCAGACTCCAGAAAGAAGGCAGATGTGTTTGTATTTAAGGGATTGGAGGATTAAATGAGCTAGAAAGGCTCCCTCCACACAGCCTCATCCTCTGATGGCTGGAAGCCCACCTCTGAGTGTTATTAAATCGATGATGACATCATGGGCACTGCATGCCCCTCCCTCTGGAGCCCAGCAGGCTTGCAAAGCCTGCAGAGGATAAGAAATTGGGGTCAGAGCGGAAAGCCTCAATCCTTCTTCTCTGGTGTATACCGAGATAGATGTGTAGATCAGATTCACCAGAATTAAGTCTGGGGCCTGGTCTGAGTGCTGTCCTTGGCTGACCCTTGGGCACACTATTTCAGCTCAGGGCCTAGGTTTTTCTCTGCTGCAAAACAGAGACATCACCTGCTCTCCTTATGACCTGGTGTGGATCAAATGAAACAAAGGAAGCTTTAAAGCAAATGTGTTCTTCAGAGGGCTGGGGTGGGAATTGAGGTGTGGCCTGTGGGCTGCTAGAGCCCAGGATGGGGCTGATGGAAAATGACTCCCAGGCAGGCAGCCCTAGCCTCCCACAGCCAAGAAAGGACATGCAGGTTCTGACCAAAGGGGAAAGAAACAAACCCAATAAAAATCTCCCAAGAAGAAAGACAGGAAAGAAAATAGAATAGAAATAGGCATAACTCAGACCCCTCACGGTCTGGGAAGCAGACCAAAGATACTGGCCAGGGGAAGGGCACGTTGCATTTGCATCTGAGGCACATCCCTTCCATGAGGCATATCGCTTCTGCAGCGACTTGAGGGCTGGGTGAGAGGAGGCAGGACTAGAGACCTGCATATGTAGCGTGTGCCTGGTATAGCACGGGGATGGTGGGGGACAATGGAGGGTAGTGAGGGGGCTGGGCTGCTGACAGAGACCATGGAAGGAGAGAGTTTGTGACGTTGAGAGTGGTGTGGAAGGTCAGCTTTCTGTGGAGGGAAACCTTAGGTCCCGAGAGGGGCTACTGTTAATAACTAGTCCACCAGTGCGGGGCTCTCTGCTAAGGGTTTCATTTAGTCATCACAACCCCAGTGTAGTAGATGCAATAGGCATCTTCTTGTTACAGATGAGTAAACTGAAGCTGAGAGGGGTTGAGCCATTTGCCCGCATCACAGCTAGTTCAAAGTGGTACCACTAATGAAGTCCTGGCAATCTGCCCTGCAGGCGGTTCTCAGGTTTGACCCTTGGTTCTGTTTTTCATTTGAGGACTCTGTCCCCTTAGGTTCTGTCTGTCATGTATGCTCCGGTGACTCACGAGCCTCTCCGCTGGGTTAGTTCCCAGGTTTCGTCTCAGCTTCAGACTACCGGTCCAACAGCCTTCCTGACCCACCTCAAGCTTAATGCGTTTAAGGATGAATCTTTATTTACACGAAATCTGCTCCAGCCCACTTCCCGGGGGGTGCCTCCACCATCCACCCAGGGGCAGAATCCGGCCACTGCCTGAACTCTTCTCTCCTCACCCGCCACATCCAGGGACCCAGTCACCGTACCTCCCACACGACTCTAGATGTCACAAACTCGCTCTTTCCCACTATCACCGCCAGCAACCCAGGCCCCTCACTAGAACATCTGCAACCCACGTGCTGCACCACGCGGGTGCTACACGTGCAGGTCTCCTGTCCTGCCTCCTCTCCTCCACCCGCAAGAACAAGGGAAATCCCACATCACCCTCTGCCCCCGGGTGCATGAGAGTCAGCTTAGTCTATCTCCAGGTCCCTACCCCGCCCCAGCCCAACACCCAGGCCTCAGTCACCCTAGGCAGAGATTCCCGTACCCAGGCAAGCAAGGGACCCCAACACATCCCAGCCCGCTGGTGGTCACGGGACAGGCCATAAGCCACCGCCCCGCGAGGACGCCACACTCGCCGCGCCCGGCCCTCCCCTCGCGGAGCCTGCCCCGCCTCCCTCCCCTCCGCCCCGCCCCGGGCCCGCAGCCCCGCCCGTTCTTCCCGGGAGCCGCGCTCTCTCGCCCGCCCGCCCCAGACCGCCCCGGACCGCCCCGCGCTGGGAATTTGCGGCGGCATCCGCCGTGCCAGCCGGGCTGAACCGGTCTCTTCCTCAGAAAGGCAGGGCCGAGAGGCCCGCGGGGCAGTCATGGAGGCGGCGCGGAGGCGGCAGCACCCGGGAGCGGCTGGAGGCCCGGGCGCGCAGCTGGGCGCCTCCTTCCTGCAGGCCAGGTGGGCGCGCGCCGCGGGGAGCGTGCGGGCTAGGCGCCTGTGCACTGGGGGTTCGGGCCCGGCCACGTGACGCTCCTAGGGCTGCCGGGCCGGTACCTCGTGTGCGGCGCGGGCCGGGGCGGAGCCTAGTGCGGGGGGCTTGGAGGCGCGCTACCCTGGCGGCGGCGCTTCAGCGTTTCCTTCTTCCCCTGGGGAGCCCGGGGACCAGCGAGGCTCTGCCTCCCCGCTTCGCAGTTGCTCGGGTGGGAGGAGCCCCCGCCCGGAGTTTGGGGTTTTCCGCCCCTCCCGCGCTCCCCTGCCACCCGGGCCGGCGCCGGGACAGCCGCTGCGCTGGGAGAGCCCTCCAGGGGGATGGGGACACACACACTTGGTCACTCGGGCCCCCAACTCATCCGCAAGTTCTGGGCACCACCTTCGCGTTCTCGGGGTCCCTCCAGCCCTGAGTAGGACTTGATTCTGCAGTTAATCAGGAGGCTCTCTGCTTGACCTGGGTCACCCAAGAATGTGCGAATGTAATGGAAGAGACAGCGGAGAAGGGCGGAAGCTCCCCTCCAGAGAATGAATGAGGATCCCTTCTCAGTTTTTGGTTTAATCTGGTTGGGACGAGCAGAGCTCCATTCTACCTTCGTCCCGTTTTACTGACAAGAAACATTCACTGCATTCAGCAGGCATTCTTTAAGCGCCTGTGGTGTGCCCAGCTCTGTGCCAGGCAGTAAGGGGGTGGGCAGGGTGAAGGTGGGAGAGGCTTGCCGTCCAGTAGGGACGAGGAGAGACAGAGCCCACGTGGGAGTGAGAGGTCATCTTGGAGGGCTTCTTGGAGGAAGTGGCACTTGAGCTGAGTCTCAGAGGACTCGGTAGGGGACCTAGGGAAGACAGGCTGTTCCAGCCACGGAAACAGTAGGGAAAGGCAAGGAGTTTAGTGGTGTTGGAGCTTTCCGGCTGTAAAAGTGACAGGAGGATGCAGACTGATTGTGAAGGGTCTTTAATTGCAGCAAGTCTAGGACTCAAGTGAGGGCCTAGAGTGCAAAACTTAGGGGTAGGCGCACAGCCGTGACAGTGAGTGCCGCCGCAAATGTTGGTTGGGCCCTGGGGGCCTCTCTTGTCTCACCCTAGTTGCTGTCCTAGGTGACAGGTTAAGGAAATAGTCTTTATCCCGTAGACACTGCGGAGTCGTGGGAAGTTTCTGAGCACTGGCAATGCGCAAAGTTCTTGTTAGGAAGTTTTTGGTACGACCTGGATGAAGGGAGAAGTCTGAGCGCTTGGGCTAAGGGATGGCTCCTTTCTGCTGCTGAGGACATGCGGGCTGAGCAGCTGTGGACCGTGTCCGTCTTCACTTAGAAACAATGTACTGACCATAGACCGCGTACTGTAGCTCACCTGTCTCCCTCGGCCTGTGAATTAAGTATTATTTTACTGATGAGGAAACAGGCTCAGATGGTCTGAGGAGCCTGACTGGCTGAGTCCCCGGGCTGTCTACACCGCACCGTGTCCAGTGGTTTCATCTCTGCTGTGGCCTCCACCCAACCCATTTGCCAGCTCCCCTCTTCCAGGGAGCCTCTTCTGCCTGTGGAATGTCTCTGTTCTGAACCCTCGCCAAGTTGGGGGTCACTGACTGCCTGGAACTGTGACAGCCCAGGGGGAACAGCCTGTGGGTCTCAGATACGGTCACCACTTTATCTCCTGTGTGGGCTCCCATGTCTAGCATCTTATGCAGTCTTGACAATGAGCTGCCAGATGTCACTTCCAATGTACGGATGGGGAAATGGAGGCCCAGAGAGGTTACGTCATTTGCTGGCAAGAACCAGGGCCTAAACCCAGGGTTTCTGACGTATGGGCTCTGCTCTTACGACTCTACTTTGGCTGCTAAGGAGTGATGTCCCTCTTCTCCTGTGTGAGCTCCCCACTAACCAGGGTGTTCCCAAGGGGGTGGTGTGAGGCGTGAACTCTCTGTCTCCCAGGGTGTCTCTGCCCCCCACAGCGTGGCCTCAGCCCATTCCCAGTATAATTGCTGCTCGAGACAGTAGGCAGAATCATCCTGTCCAGTTCCTAGGATGCTTGGATTTCCTCTGCTGCATCTGTGCTTTGCTCACTGCCTCTTAAGGTAACCTGCTTTGTTGCCAGTTTTTGTATTATAATGAAAGTATTATAATTAGGCTGGGTGCCATGGCCTGTAATCCCAGCACTTTGGGAGGCCAAAGTGGGTGGATCACTTGAGTCCAGGGGTTCAAGACCAGCCTGGCCAACATGGAGAATCCCCGTCCATACTAAAAAATACAAAAATGATCCAGGTGTGGTGGCCCATGCCTGTAATCCCAGCTACTTAGGAGGCTGAGGCACCAGGATCCCTTGAGCCTGGGAGGCGGAGGTTGCAGTGAGCCGAGATCGCGCCACTGCACTCCAGCCTGGACGACAGTGAGACTCTGTCTCAAAGAAAGAAGTATTATAATTAATGCCCATGATAAATCCAATAACAAAAACTTCAAGTTTTAAAAAGCAGCAGTCCCTGTTCCACCCTTCCCTGGCACCAGAGACAATCACCTTAGCTTCTTTTAGCTGTTTTTACCAGAGTCAAATTTGTATTTTCAAATAATAGGCTTATAACAATAGCAAACACTATGTAGCACTTTCTGTGGATCAGGCCCTGCTCTTAAGTTTTTGCATATATTAATTAAACCACAACCCTTGACATAGGATCTACTGGCCAGGCGCAGTGGCTCATTCCTGTAATCCCCGCACTTGGGGAGGCTGAGGTGGGCGGATCACGAGGTCAGGAGTTTAAGACCAGCCTGACCAACATGGAGAAACCTTGTCTCTACTAAAAAGACAAAAATTAGCCAGGCATGGTGGCGTGCGCTTGTAGTCCCAGCTGCTCAAGAGGCTGAGGCAGGAGAATTACTTCAACCCAGGAGGTGGAGATTGCGGTGAGTCGAGATCGCACCACTCCAGCCTGGGCAACAAGAGCGAGACTCTGTCTCAAAAAAAAAAAAAAGAGAGAGATATAGGATCTACTATTATCTGCATTTTACAAATGAGGACATCGAGGCCCAAGAAGTTAAGTGACTTGCTGAAGATCTGGTTAGAAGCAGAGCTGGGATATGAACCCAAATAGACTCCAAAGTCCACACTCTTTTTTTTGTTTTTTGTTTTTTGTTTTTTTTTGAGATGGAACCTCGCACTGTCACCCAGGCTGGAGTGCAGTGGCACGATCTCGGCTCACTGCAACCTCCGCCTCCCAGGTTCAAGCGATTCTCTTGCCTCAGCGTCCCGAGTAGCTGGGATTACAGGCGCCTGCCACCACGCCCAGCTAATTTTTTGTATTTTTAGTAGAGATGGCGTTTCACCATGTTGGCCAGGCTGGTCTCAAACTCCTGACCTTGTGATTCGCCCACCTCAGCCTCCCAACATGCTGGGATTACAGGCGTGAGTCACCGTGCCCGGCCAAGTCCACACTCTTAAAAACTACACTCAACTGCTATTTCTTGGTTTATTTTATTTCATTTTATTCTTTTTTTGAGACGGAGTTTTACTCTTGTCCCCCAGGCTAGAGTGCAGTGGTGCAATCTCGGCTCACTGCAACCTCCACCTCCTGAGTTCAAGCAATTCTGCCTCAGCCTCCTGAGTAGCTGGGATTACAGGTGCCTGCCACCACGCCCAGCTAATTTTTGCATTTTTACTAGAGATGAGGTTTCACCATGTTGGCCAGGCTGGTCTCTAACTCCTGACCTCGGGTGATCCACCCACCTTGACCTCCCAAAGTACTGGGATTACAGGCATGAACCACTGTGCCCAGCCTTTGATTCCTTTTAGAAAAAATGAAAATTTTTAAAAATTAGCCGTGTGTGGCAGCACATGCCTTTCTGTGGCCCCAACTACTCAGGAGGCTGAGATGGGAGGATTGCTTGAGCCTAGGAGGTCAAGGCTGCAATGAGCCATGACTGTGCCACTGCACTCCAGCCTGGGCAGCAGAGCAAGACCTTGTCTCAAAAACTAAAAAATAAAAAGAGGATATTAGTCCCTTACCCTAAACTTTAGCTTTCGTCACCCTTTCCTACAATTTCTGTCCTCTGTTTTCATGTTATCAAAGTAGACTATAATTATCTGCTGCTTTAAAACCATAATTATCTTCCATGTTTTATCTGTGGATTGACTCTAAACATTGAAAATTAATATATAATGTGTATATTATTTAAGCCATGTATTTAATAAATATTGTTCTAACAGAGCCAAATAATGTTTAACAGTTAAATTTGCTTTTATTTTTTATTTTTATTTTTAATTAGATGGAGTCTCGCTCTGTCGCCCAGGCTGGAGCGCAGTGGCGCGATCTCGGCTCACTGCAAGCTCTGCCTCCCGGGTTCGCGCCGTTCTCCTGCCTCAGCCTCCCGAGTAGCTGGGACTACAGGCGCCCACCACCGCGCCTGGCTAATTTTTTGAAGTTTTAGTAGAGACAGGGTTTCACCGTGTTAGCCATGATGGTCTCGATCTCCTGACCTCGTGATCCGCCCGTCTCGGCCTCCCAAAGTGCTGGGATTACAGGCGTGAGCTACGGCACCCTACGGCACCCGGCCTAAATTTGTTTTCTTATGTTGCTTTTGTTTTG
>NC_045439.1:141362395-141434112 GCF_002776525.5 Piliocolobus tephrosceles | reverse complement strand
GCCCGTCTCGGCCTCCCAAAGTGCTGGGATTACAGGCATGAGCCACTGCGCCCAGTCTAATCTTGATTTGCAAGCTGGTTGCTGAGTATCCACTCTGTGCGCCTGCTTTTTTTTTTTTTGGTGATAAACTCTTACTCTGTCACCCAGGCTAAAGTGCAGTGGTGCTGTCGTAGCTCACTGCAGCCTCGACCTTCCAGGCTTAAGTGATCATCCCGTCTCAGCCTCCTGAGTAGCTGGAACTACAGATGTGTGCCACCATACCCAGTTAATTTTTAATTTTTTTTTTTTTAGATTTTATTTATTTATTTTTTTTGAGATAGTTTCACTTTTTTTGCCCAGGCAATGGTACGATCTTGGCTCACTGCAACCTCCACCTCCCAGGTTTAAGTGATTCTCCTGCCTCAGCCTCCCAAGTAGCTGGGATTACAGGTGCACACCATCACGCCTGGCTAATTTAGTATTTTTATATAGAGACAGGGTTTCACTATGTTGGCCAGGCTGGTCTCGAACTCCTGACCTCAGGTGATCTGCCCACCTCAGCCTCCCAGAGTGCCGGGATTACAGGCTGAGCCACTGGGCCCAGCCCTGCCTCTTTTTTTTTTTTTTTTTTTCCTGTCCTATTAAGTTAGGCTGGACTAATGACAGGGATTCTCATTGGCCGAGGTGCTTCCTGAGGTGGAGGAGAAGTAGTCACCGAGCCTCTAGTGTGTGCTAGGTACGCATGACTTCCAGATACACACATCTTAGTGTTCATGCTTTCAAAATCCCTTTATTCCTCTTACCAAACATCCTACTTTTTGCCCAGTTTGGAGGTATCAGAGCAAGAAACTAAAGGCTGTTATCTCTTTGACCACCTAAGTTCTCTGGGCCTGGAGGTTATCACTGTCTGCTTTTTGAAGCTTTACCCTGATGGCCACTGAGGAAGGACCTGGGTGGGGCCTCTGTTGGTCACTCGTCTCAGACCACTGAGCAGTCCTCACGGTTACTGGCTATCTGTCCAGTCTGAAGATCCAGCCGCCCCTCCCTTCTCTTTCTCTGGCTCCAGTAAGCCAGGCATCTCCGCTCCATGCAGAACCATCTTCACTTCCACCTCCAGGCCTTTACCCTGCTCTCCTGCTTTTCTGCCTAGTTAGATTCATCCATCCCTGCTTTGAGGCTCCCTTCCCTCATGCAAGCTTTGTGTATTGCCCTAGGCCACGCTGATCCCTTTCTAACTTGATCTCCTAATAAGCCTAGTAATCAAAAACAGAATAGCAAGCTGTTGGCCGGACATGGTGGCTCACAGCTGTAATCCCAGCACTATGGATGGCTGATATGGATTCATTACTTGAGCCCAGGAATTTGAGACCAGCCTGGGCAACATAGTGAGACCTCACCTCTACCCAAAAAAAAAAAAAAAAAAAAAATTAGCCGATCATGGTGGATGCACCTGTTGTCCCTGGAGGTGTGCAAGTAATTGCAGGGACTCTGTAAAGAGGATGTGGACTCTGCTAGGGAGGTGGGTGAGTTGGGAGAACCTTAAAGGTCACCCCTGTTCTCGAGGGTCTAGATGAGAGAGTACAATTCCAGCCCCATCATGCCAGACTGAGTTGGCGTTGAGGTGCTCCCTGCAGTGCGCTGGTGGGGCTTTGGGAAAAGCTTCATCAGGGAGGGCTTCCCAGAGGAGGCAGCACTGGTCCTGCAACTTCAGTGCATCTGCGAACAGCAGATGACCAACTGTTTAGTGAGAGGGACAGGCCTCCAAAGATGTGTGGTGAGGCGGTACTCCACTTCCTGTGTCTCTCACATCACCTCGCTTCTGCTGGCTCCTCAGGTTCCACTGTGGCCTGCTGAGAAGAGGAGCACCAGCAGCCCAACCTGACCTCATAGTGCTGGAATCAAAGGAGCAGGAGGCCCTACCCGTTTCAGTCTCTAAGGCCCATTTCATTGGAGGGCTCTGATTGGCCCAGCTCCGGTCACACCCCATCCCATAGACCCATCATGATGGACTCAACTATGGGATGGAGGTTAAAAGTATAAGCTCAGGAGCCCTATCATTTGGGTGCAAATCCTTAGCTGTGTGACCTTGAGCAAGTTATTGAGCCTCTTGGGCCTCAGGTTTTTCATTTGTAAAATGGGGGGGTAATATTTCAGCCTTGAAAGGTTTCTGTGAGGATTAAATGAGATAATACATGTAAACAGTTAACAGTAGTGCCTGGAATACAGTAAGTGCTCAACTGAGGTCAGCTGCCGTCATCCATCATCATGTTTCATGCTTTTCAACCACGACTGCATCCTTTGCCTTACTTGATTTCCTCCATCATTCAGTAGGGGAGAAACCCCAGCAGTTATACCTGTTCAGCTGTTTCCTTCCTGAATCACAGGGAAGCTAAGGTCGAGGCAGCTGAAATCCATCTTCCCCTGGACCGCAGGGCCAGACCCCAGTATTTCCAGCAAAACCCTATCCCTAGAACTCAACTGTGTGTGTCTCCTCCTGTCCTCAAGTCCCCAGACCTCTTTGTGGCTAATCTCAGGGGAAGATTTTGGTGGAGGAGGAGAGAAGAGCTGACCTCTCTCATCTGGTTCCTTCCCAGGCATGGCTCTGTCAGCGCTGATGAGGCTGCCCGCACAGCTCCCTTCCACCTCGACCTCTGGTTCTACTTCACGCTGCAGAACTGGGTTCTGGACTTTGGGCGCCCCATTGCCATGGTGAGTGTGAAATGGTGCACAGGGCCCCGACCAGCACTGAGGACACTTATTGTGACTTGAATTTGTGGAGTGACCTTAGACAAGTCACTTCTCCTTTATCTCCCAGTAAACTGAGAGAATAGGCCTGGATGCCTTCATATCCTTAGCTCTATGACTTGACCCGTCAGGCAACTGCCAGCAAGTCGGGGGAGCCTGAAGAGTCATACTGTGCCCCAATTCTTATGGAGGAACTGGTGGTCCTGAACAGTCATACTGTAATACTGTAACCCCCTCAGGCCTGTGTCTGGAAGCAGGTGAACCAGGTTGACCAAATCACCAAGACAGACAAAGGAGTATGGGAAAGGAAGTGGAGCACCGCTGCCACCCGCCCCCACCCCCCACCACCCGTCCTTCCCTATTACCTTGGGATAGTAGTATTTTTTCTGGAGTTGAAGCGCGTAGGCTGATTTTGCATATTATATATGACTGAGCCATGGGTAATTTTTAATGCCATCCAGTGAAACCATCCCCTGCCCTCCAATGCTACTTCATCCTTTAGTATCCAGTGGTGGCCTCCACAGAAGAGATTCATGCTGGGAGGGCACCAGTGCCCCTTGCTTGTAGTGGGAGGATGGATGATAGATAGATAGATAGATAGATAGATAGATAGATAGATAGATAGATAGATAATTGATAGATGATAGATAATAAATAGATGAACGTGAAGAAAATTAAGTGAGCTATCACCAGGTATCAAGTCATTATTTGGTAGTGGGGGCACAGTGCGACTATTCATGACCCCCAGACCCCTCCCGCCCGACTTGCTGGCAGTTGCCTGAGGGGCCACAGTCATAGAGCCAAAAGATATGAAGGCATCCAGGCCTATTCTCTTAGTTTACTGGAAGATAAAGGGGAAGTGACTTTTCGAAGGTCACTCAGCAAATTCAAGTGTAAAAATAACGATATCCAGTGCGGAAACTGGCACTTTGTAACGTCTAGTGATCATACCAATTAGCAAAGCCCTTTTGGGGCCGGGCATGGTGGCTCATGACTATAATCCTAGCTATTTGGGAAGCTGAGACGGGAAGATCACTGGAGCCCAGGAGTTTGAGACCAGTCAGGGCAATATAGTGAGACCCCGTCTCTACAAAAGATATGTAAATTAGCTGGGTGTGGTGATGTGCACCTGTAGTCCCAGCTACTCAGGGCTGAGCTGGGAAGATCTCCTGAGCCTGGGAAGTCGAGGCTGCAGGGAGCCGTGATCATACCACTGCACTCCAGCCGGGGCAACTCAGTGAGACCCTGTCTCAAAAAACAAAACAAACAAAAAGCAAAGCCTTTTTGGAAAGCAGTAGTAATTCATAAGTAACAACTTGGCAAGATTAGTACTTAGAATAGTGCCTAACACAATAAGTGTTCAATGCATTTTTATTGAATGAATAATAATTATAGCAAAGTTAGAATAGTGGCTAAACATCGAATGCTTATTCTGTTCTAAGCTCTTGATGTGTTTCAGTTTATTTAATTCTCATATCAACACTATTGCTAATCTCAATTTTATAGATGAGGAAACTTGAGGAGAGAGAGAATAAGTAACTGGCTCAAGGCAAGCCCAGAGGCCAGCATCTGCCCAGGCATCCTGGCCCCAGAGCCCCTTCCTGACGAGGTTGAATTCTCTGTCACATAAATATCCAGAATCCTAATATATTCATCCCTGCTGACCCAGTAATACCCTTCTGAGAATCTGCCCATAAGGATATAGGCCTGGATGCCTTCATATCCTTAGCTCTATGACTTGGCCCATCAGGCAACTGCCAGCAAGTGGGGGGGCCTGAAGAGTCATACCGTGCCCCAATTCTTATGGAGGAACTGGTGGTCCTGAACAGTCATACTGTAATACTGTAACCCCCTCTGGCCTGTGTCTGGAAGCAGGTGAACCAGGTTGAACTAAATCACCAAGGCAGACAGCAGCAAGAAGCAGCAGCAAGACAGATAATCAGCAAGAAGACAGCAGCATCCTCTAACTCAAAGATGTTCATTGCAGTGGTGTTTATATTAGCCAAACCTTAGAAGTGACTTGAGCGTCCAGCATTAGGGACTGGGTAAATCAGTTTTGCTATGTCCATTATAGAGAATGTTTCCTGGCCATTAAGCACAAATTATGGATACTACAGAGCAACCTGGAATATTTAAGGAGAAAAAAGGTCCTAAATGACACGCAGGCTGACTAATTGCAAGTCAATAACGAGCTTGTCTACTTGGAATCAAAGACTTGATAGGCGTAAAGAAAAGCTGTCCTGGCAGTGCTGTCAGGGAGTGATGGTGGGTGCTAGTTCTCCTTCCTGCAGACTCTTTGAAGGTTGCCTTTTAAATGTGGAAAAATAAGAGGAATTGAGCCGAGAGTTGGGGCATCTGGTTGAGTTTGTGGGTGACTTAGGGCAAGTCACTGTCCTGGGCTTCATTTCTCTCCTGTCCAAGAAGACTGGTTGGACTGGCTGCTCTGAACCCTCTTCTAGTATGAAGGAACCACATACCAGGGACCAAAGAAGCTGCCCATCAAACTGGTGCTCTGGGGAGAGGGAGAGATGAGGCTTGGAGTGGGCTCGTGGCTCCCCTCACTCACTAGGACCCAGCTTCTACTGGCCTAACAGGGTCTCCTGTTGGGCAAATCACTTCCCCCGTCCTGCCCAGAGCTACTGTGACCACTGTAACCCTAAGTAGGACTTGGTGGAGAGTAGACATTTGAAAAGCTCATATATAAGCTAGAGATTTTCATATATCTATGAAAAGCTCATATATAAGCTAGAGATTTTCAAATGTATGCATAATAATTGCAAATTTGTAATAACTAAAAACAGAAACATTTACAAGTTATAAAAGTAACATGTCATAGATGGAACATAGTTGTAACATAAGGAAGTCTTAGATTCTCCCTACCCCGTTCCTGTCCCACTGCTGACAGTTTGGGGAACACCCCTTTCACTCTTTTCTCTGTTCAAACAAACACTTATATACATCCTTTTCCCTTCTAACCATGAGGAGATTTTGCTTCCTACTTTATTTTGCAACCTGCTTGTTTTCCTTTAGAGTATATCATATGGTGGGGCATGGTGGCTTACACATGTAATTCCAGCACTTTGGGAGGTCAAGGCAGGAGGATCGCTTGAGGCCAGCCCTGGCAACATAGCGAGACCTTGCTTTTACAAATAATTTAAAAATTAATGGAGCTTGGTGCATGACACCTATAATCCCAGCACTTTGGGAGGTCGAGGTGGGAGGATCACTTGAGCCCAGGAGTTTGTGACCAGCCTGGTCAACATAGGGAGACCTCATCTCAATAAAAAATAAATAAATAAGAAAAAAACAGAATATATTACAGATCTCCCTCCATGTCAGTACATATAAAGTGTCATTTCTGTTAATGGCTACTTAACCTTCCATGGTTTAGAAGTACTATCAGGGATTCCACTGGTCCTGTTTGATTGAAGAGTCAGCCTACTTCTGGTATTTTGCTATCACAGAATATTTTAGCAAGTATATATATGATATAGGTAAAGAGATACACACATGCACACTGAGTGAGAGAGAGAAGGAGAGAGAGACTGAGATTGCTGCATTCTGTGAGTTTTATTTCTGCAGGTTTAGTTTATCCAGTATGGCATTTCTGTGTTAAAAGAGATAACCATCTAAATCCTTCCTTGAAACTTGTGGGCATTACGTGTGTTTTCTTTTTTTTTTTTTCTTTTTGAGACGGAGTCTCGCTCTGTCGCCCAGGCTGGAGTGCAGTGGCCGGATCTCAGCTCACTGCAAGCTCCGCCTCCCGGGTTTACACTATTCTCCTGCCTCAGCCTCCGGAGTAGCTGGGACTACAGGCGCCCACCACCTCGCCCGGCTAGTTTTTTTGTATTTTTTAGTAGAGACGGGGTTTCACTGTGTTAGCCAGGATGGTCTCGATCTCCTGACCTCATAATCCGCCCGTCTTGGCCTCCCAAAGTGCTGGGATTACAGGCTTGAGCCACCGCGCCCGGCCTGTGTTTTCAATCCACAGAGACGAGGAGTACAGTCTGGGGGTTGTGAAATGCTCTGACCCTGCACAGGGGTTTTCATGCTGGCCTGGACAAGGCCAGGGCTCAGAAGAGAGAGCATTCCAGAAGGAGGAACTGCCCCTGGCCTGCCTTCGTCTCTCTGGGAAGGTAGGGAAGGAAGAGTTGAAGCCACTTTGTAGAGAGAGCATTCGTATTTTCTACTTTGTCTCCTAATGTGTACTTTGAACCTGGTTTGGAAGCAGTCCCTCCACACCAGGGCCTAGCAGTCAGGAGACTGATCTTGGAGTGCCAGAACCCAAAGGGTCCAAGTAGGCCCTCTGGGCCACCTCTCTTGTGTTATAGATGGGGAAACCGAGGACCAGGGAAGGGAAGGATTAGCCCAGGGTCCGCCAGCAAGTTGGTGCCACAATGGAGTCCCTGAGAAGCCTACCAACTCCCAAGCTGGTATCAGGGTCATTTATTTGGTATCTGCTGGGTGAGGGGCACAGGGTCAGGCCTTGCCTGGAACTGCATCTGCTGTGTGTCTGGGGACAAGTCCGTTACCTCCTCTGGGACTCAGCGTTCCTGACTTGATAAACCGTTGTCCCAGGGCTGCCAAGAAGGTCCAGTGATCACAGAAAGAATTAAGTGTACATGATGGGGGTGGGGGGTGAAAGAGGTGGGTGTGGGCGGCATTAGGGACAGGCTCCCTTGAGGCCTGAGGGCCATGTGGGGCTGTGCCCAGGCGAGCCCATTCTTCTATTTGCTCCGCAGCTGGTATTCCCTCTCGAATGGTTTCCACTCAACAAGCCCAGTGTTGGGGACTACTTCCACATGGCCTACAATGTCATCACGCCCTTTCTCTTGCTCAAGGTACTGTCCCAGGTCCCCCCTCTCTCCTGTCATCCCCATTCTTTGCACACCTGGCAGGAAGGTGATGCTAGGCCCTGTGTCCTGACTCAAGCATGCTCCTGCCTGCTGCTGAGGGGTGAAGGCAGAGCAACATGTCCAGGGCCTGGGGCCCGGGGGAGGCGGAGCTGCCGGTTGCTGGGAGGGATGGAAAATACGCCCCCAAGGAAGGGCTTTTGATTTGAGCGTCAGCCTGGCGTGCCAGCGGGGGAAGCAGAGAGGTGTTCAGACAGAAGGACCTGAAGACAAGGCCGTGCTTGGGAAACCATAAAACATTTGGGGAGGCTGAGGTAGGAGTGACTGGGGGTCCAGGGAGAGGTCAGGGACCCACTGGGAAGAGAGGAAGAAGCCAGGTGGCAGGAGAGGCAGCAGCAGCGGCTGAACTCCATCCTCCACCCTGGAGAGCCCTGAGGTGTCACTGGGAGCACAAGCAGGAACTGCTGGCTTTGCACTTTGCCAATGGGGGCTTTAAAACTACTATAGATAGGTTGAGCATCCCTAATCCAAAAGTCTGAAATCTGAAATGCTCCAAAGGAGTCTGAAACTTTTTAAGCACTGGCATGATAATACAAGTAGAAAACTCAGCCGGGCGCAGTGGCTCGAGCCCGGAATCCCAGCACTTTGGGAGGCCGAGGTGGGCGGATCACTTGAGGTCAGGAGTTCAAGACCAGCCTGGCCAACATGGTGAAACCCCCATCTCCATTAAAAATACAAAAAACTGACTGGGCACGGTGGCTTACATCTTAATTCCAGCACTTTGGGAGGCTGAGGTGGGTGGATCACCACATGTCAGGAGTTTGAGACCATCCTGGCCAACATGGTGAAACTGCATCTCTACTAAAAATACAAAAAAAAGTAGCCGGGCATACTGGCAGGCACCTGTAGTCCCAGCTACTCGGGAGGCTGAGGCAGGAGAATCACTTGATTCTCAGCCAAGATTATACCATTGCACTCCAGCCTGGGCAAGAGAGCGAGACTCCATCTCAAAAAAAAGAAAAAGAAAAAAATACAAAAAACTTAGGGCCAGCACAGTGGCTCACGCCTGTAATCCCAGCACTTTGGGAGCCCAAGGCAGGCAGATCACTTGAGGTCAGGAGTTCGAGACCAGCCTGGCCAACATGGTGAAGCCCCATCTCCATTAAAAATACAAAAAAGTTAGCTAGGCGCGGTGGTGTGCGCCTGTAGTCCCAGCTACTTGGGAGTCTGAGGCAGGAGAATCACTTGAATTCAGGAGGTAGAGGTTGCAGTGAGCCAAGATTCCACCACTGCACTCCAGCCTGGGCGACGGAGCGAGACTCCGTCTCAAAAAAAGAGAAAATTCTACACATAAGTACTTAACATAAACTTTGTTTCATGTGCAAAATTATTTAAAGTGTTACATAAAATTACCTTCAGGCTGTATGTGTAAGGTATATATGAAATATAAATGAATTTTTCCAGGCATGATGGCTCACACCTATAATCTCAATACTTTGGGAGGCTGATGCAGGAGGATTGCTTGAGGCCAGGAGTTTGAGACCAGCCTGGGCAACATAGTGAGACCCTGTCTCTACAAAAAATTTAAAAATTAGCTGGGCACAGTGGTGCACACCTGTAGTCCCAGCTACTCTGGGGGCTGAGGTGGGAGGATCTCTGAGCCACTATACTCCAGCCCGAGTGACAGAGTGAGACCTGTCTCAAAGAAAAATGAAACAAATGAGTTTCATGTTTAGACTTGCATGTGCATTCCCAAGATATCTCATTGTGTATATGCAAATATTCCAAAATCCAAAATCTGAAACATTTCAGATAAGGGATGCTCAGCCTGTATCCCCATTTACTATCACCATCATTTTGTATTGGAGAAAGATATTTCCAATCTCCAGAAGTAGGAGGGGTATAATCTCAGAACTCCGGTGTGTTTGCAGTTCAACAGTGGCATTTCAGAAGCACCTGCCCCCATCCCTGACATTTTCTTCATGTTTGCGGGGACCATTCAGAAATCAGAAGGTGCCTTCAGCAGGCTGGGCCAGCCACCCAGGGACACAGCCAGGGACGGTGGGAGGGCTGGGCCTGAGCCCGGACTGCTGCACTGAAGGCTGGGCTGTCCCCTCCAGCATACAGGTCATGTGCGACCTTGGGAAAGGAGTTGGGCCCTCTGGTCTTTTTCCTCCCTGGTCAAGTCGTGGGAGGGGGCGGTGCTGCTCCCCAGTCCCTCCTGGGTTCATAGGGGTCACGGGAGGATCTGGAGGCCGGGCTGGCCTGCTAAAGGGACTGGCCACTTTTTGGAGTGACATTCCAGCTGGAAGCATCCATCCTACCCCGGGTGTGAGGGGAGAAGTAGAGGGTGTCACACACTGTGACGGAGGTGAGGTCATGCTGCCAACCCCACTCTGAACCCCAGCTCATCGAGCGGTCCCCCCGCACCCTGCCACGCTCTATCACCTACGTGAGCATCATCATCTTCATCATGGGTGCCAGCATCCACCTGGTGGGCGACTCTGTCAACCACCGCCTGCTCTTCAGTGGCTACCAGCACCACCTGTCTGTCCGTGAGAACCCCATCATCAAGAATCTCAAGCCGGAGACGCTGGTGAGGCCACCTCCTGCTCCCTGCTTGTAAGCCCTAGAGGCACAGTCTGTCCTGGGAGGCTGAAGAAATGGCCCCCACCCCTCGCTGCACCTGTCCTTCCACCAAAGGCATTCTGCTAGGTGAGGGCACCGTCGCCTGCGCCAAGCTAGGATGCTCAAGTGTTCTTAGGAAGTGGTGCACAGACTGGCTCCCACCTGGGCCCCCGTAACAGAGGGCAAGGCCCCGGGTAGGGAATAAGGCAGTGGGGGAGGCCTGGGACTGGGAGAAGCGTGGTCAGAGGGGATGCTTGGGGCCCCAGCACCTCCCTGGACTGACATCGACATCCCCCCGACTCTGCCCTGCCCATGCCTCCCTCAGATCGACTCCTTTGAGCTGCTCTACTATTATGATGAGTACCTGGGTCACTGCATGTGGTGAGTGATGGGCCCATCTGTCTATCCCAGGGGCCCCGACCACCGGCTAGCTCTGTCCCTGGCCTCACGGACACACTGAGCAAGGCTGTCTGGGCCGCAGGTCTCCATGTGTTGAGTCTCATCCCCTGTAAAGGCGCTGTGAGCTCAACCTCCGGTGAGGTTGTCCCCGAGGTTGCCCGGGAGACCCAACAGCTGTCCCAGGCCCGGGCCCCAGCTTCCCGCCAGCATCTCCGCCCCCGCCCAGCCCTCAGTGCCCGCAGTGGCCAGCAGAGGGCAGCGAGCGGCTTTGGTCCTCAACAAGTCTGAGCCCTGAGGGTGGGGGAGGAGGACACGTCCCTGATAAACAACCCCCAGATGGTAATGCGGAGGGTGGGGGCGGAGCCAGGGACCCCCACCCTTCTCGGGCCTGCTCTTTGGGCGTGGAGGAAGCTGCAGGAAGTCAGCTGGATCAGGCTGGGGAGGGGCGTGCTGTTTGCGCTCCCCCCTCTTCAGAACTCGCAGGGGGACACCTTTTCCTACCTACCCCGCCCCTGAATCAGGGGAGACCTCAGAAATGTGGCCTCAGCCTCAGGAGATCCCGGGCCCAGGCTGGGAGGCATCATCTGTTCCAGCCTCCCATCTTAGCCAGGAGAAGCTGAGGCCAGCGGGAGGAGGGCTCCGAGGGCTGCAGCGCAGCTGGGAGGTGAGGGCCAGCCCTGGACCTGGCTCACTCCTGAGTTGGTGCTCATGGCACATGCACCTTGCACAGGTGTTTCCAGGTTGTTTTGGGCTCTGCGATGTCAATCCTCCTGGCTCAGCTGGTCCAGGGTCCCTGGACAGGCCTCCTGCCATGTTTCCCTGTCCTTTGCCAGAGCCTCTTCCCACAGAAGGTTGGGAAAGGGTGGAGGGGCTAGAAACAGAGCTGGAGTCCCAGCAGGAAGCGGGTGTGGGTGAGAAGAGGCAGGCGGGTATACTGGTGCAAGTCAGCACAGGTGGGAGAAAGGGAGCCAGTGTGTGGAGAGGGGAGAGGGTGGTATTTTGGGGTGGGGTGTCTGGGGGGGGGGGGGGGCTGTGTGCTGAGTGTGGGTGCAGCGCTTCACCGAGAGGCCCCCGTGGGTGCTGTTCTCTTTTTTAACATGTGGACCTCCATCCTCAGCCCGGGAGGTGCCTCTGTCTCCAGGCTGGTGTGGGGCTGGGCTGCTGGCGTCTGTGGTGCATGAGACAGACAACCCCCCAGACACCCCCGCCCCCACAGAGGGAGTGAGGTGCCCGGGGCCCGGGCCGTATGGATGCCTCTGGGCCTCTGACTCACACGTGCCTTGCATTCCTGTTTCTGTTTCTGTCCCATCTTTGACGCCCAGCACAAGCAAGGTCGGGTGGAGAGGAGCGCCTCTCACCCAGGCTGGGCGTTTTGTAAACCATGACGTGGCACTCCGTGGGACCCTGTGGGAGCGGGTGCAGAGGTGGTGGGGATGGGGACTGCTGAGCAGGCCTCTAAGGCACTGGCCTTCCTGTTGTAGGTACATCCCCTTCTTCCTCATCCTCTTCATGTACTTCAGCGGCTGCTTTACAGCCTCTAAAGCTGAGAGATGGATGCCAGGGCCTGCCCTGCTCCTGGTGGTGCCCAGTGGCCTGTACTACTGGTGAGTAGACATCAGCATGGGGGCAGAGGCAGGGGCACCGAGTGAGCCACGGCAGCAAAGTTCTGCACTTGCCCATGGACCTGTTGTGTGGCCCCAGGGAGACTGGCCCTCTCTGAGCCCCTGCTTCCTCTTGTGTCTAGAGGGGACTGTGACAATGCCCTGTGGTGGCCTCTTTGTTTCCACGAAGCCCAGGCCTGGGTATGGCAGGGAGGTGGGAGGAGAGGGCGAGGTTGCACATTCTCTCTCCATCCTCAAGCCCCTCTCGCTGTGTGCCCCATCTCAAGAACCCCAGTGTTGCCCTGGGGCCGGTACAACCCACCTCCGACACCAAGCCCTGTGGTGGGCTGCGGTTTCCGCCTCTGTGAAATGGGAATGATGGTACCTGCCTGTCCACCTCTCAGATGATGAGGATGCTGAGGACAGAGAGGGGCTTTGTCAAATGTAAAGCACTATGGTGAGGCCAAAGACAGACTGGGGGGTTTAATGGCGTAGGGGCACCTGGCCTGGGGTCTTTGCTCCCTCTGGCTCTCTCTTCTTCCCATCGCAGAGGACTCCGGCCTCAGGCAGTCTCCTAGCCCTCCTCTGTCACTTCTGCCCTGGAGACAGCTCACCCTGGGATTGTGGGTATCATGGGAAGGACAGGGTGGGGGCAGGACTGGGCCCTTCTCTGATGGGAGGCCTCCCTCAAAATGAAAAGGGCCTCCTTTCCTGAGCCAGCTCTAGACCGTCTCCCCGGCCTGTCCCCTGTGTGGCTGAGAGGGCCCGCTGGGGCTCATCCGTGCGCTCTCTGGGGGTTAAAAAGAATGGGCGGCAGCTACAGTGAGCGGGAAAGATGTTAGGGGAGCACTTCCTGCTGGTTCTCACCCCGGCGTCCTGCCGCGGGGGTAGCTGCTGTTGTCATGGCAATCGTTTCTTACTTTCTCCTCTAGTCAGTTTTTGTTGTGTGGAAATACCAACTTAATGTGACCAGAGAAGCTAGAAATATACATTTGTAGCTTTCTGTTATTTAAATATTGGCAACAAAATCAACATCTAAAACACAGTAACTATACCAGCTCCATCAGTATGCTGCCCGTGGGCTGTGGCTTAGAGCGGCAGGGTTCACTGAGCCCTGGCGCCAGAGGACTCTCCTGCCTGCCCAGAGGGCAGCCTGGCTCTCACGCGCAGGGAGGGATGCCAGGCAGGACGGGGTTGCCACAGCAGCTGCCTCACTCACCCCTGGCCTTTCCAGGTACCTGGTCACCGAGGGCCAGATCTTCATCCTCTTCATCTTCACCTTCTTCGCCATGCTGGCCCTCGTCCTGCACCAGAAGCGCAAGCGCCTCTTCCTGGACAGCAACGGCCTTTTCCTCTTCTCCTCCTTCACACTGACCCTCTTGCTTGTGGCGCTCTGGGTCGCCTGGCTGTGGAATGACCCTGTTCTCAGGAAGAAGTACCCGGGTGTCATCTACGTCCCTGAGCCCTGGGCTTTCTACACCCTTCACGTCAGCAGTCGGCACTGAGTCCCTGACACCAGGCTGTGGCGCTCTGCTGGCTGGGAGGTGGACCACAGAGGGTGTCTGAATACAGGGGTGGGGGGGTGCGGGTGTGGGTGTGTAACCGGAGACTGAGAGCATGAGTGGGGTGTGCCGTGTGTGCGTGGATTCGTGTGCGTGTGTGTGGATTCGTGTGTGCATGGATTCATATGTGTGTGTCTTGTATGTGTGTGTAGAGTGCATCATTTTCAGACTCTACTATTTCCATCAAGTTTCTGTTTGATTTGGATCATCTCAGGATTGGATTCTGTTTTACAGTGTTTCTGGGCCAGGATCTGGGCCCCTGCCCTCCTCTGCACCTGACCACACTCTCCCTGCTGGGGCTGGTCTGTTCTTCTGGTAGCTGTGCAGGAGAGGGCTGGGTGGGGCAGAGGCCAGGAGGGGACCTGGTGTGTCGCCCACCCACCACCTGGCTCATCCCTCAGGCACAGCCTGACCCTATGCTACATAGGTTATGTCAGCCTCTGTGGCTGTTGAGTAAAGCATTTCTCCCGCGTGGACCTCATTTGCACTAGATGGGCCTGTGGTCCCAAAGTAGGTCAGTGGGTTGGGGTTGCTGACACCCCTTGGGGGCAGCTTTGGGACAGAAGAGTGGCTCGGTCCTGTCACTGCCCTCTCCCTGCCTGGGGGCTATGTGCACTCCAGAACCTGCCCAGGCTCAGGCCCATGAGGTGTGGAGCCAGCCTGGCCCCCAGGAGCCAGAGGCGCCGCCAACTCCCCTGGCAGTCCAGCTCTCCAGGCGACCCTCCTCTACCCAAAGCTCTGTCCCCCTGCTCTCACTCCAGAACTGTGGCACACTCTTCGGGCAGCCTGGCCACAGGCTTTGAGCACCTGCATTCCTCGGGGGTGGGGCCGAAGGCCCTGAGCAAAAGCTGGAGCTCCTCTCATCAAAGCCTTTACAAGGTGCTGGGGCCAGAGGCTTTGCCTTGACAGCATGACCCCTGGTTTGGAGGGAGGAGGAGCCTCCCCTACCTAGGACCCCTCCCATGTGGGGGTCTACAGAGTCGGCGACAGAAGGGAGGGGACCCACAGGAAGTCATGGTGGTGCCCAGGGATGGGAAGGGACCGCCAGCCACGGGGACCCGGAATTCAAGAATAAAGCAAACAGTCACAGCTGCAGTTGGTGTTGGAGGTGTTGTCTTTTCTCCCTTTTGTGCTGAGGTCTAGCACACACGGTGCACACCACAGCATGGTGAGTTGCTGTATCGTGAACCCCCACGCAGCCATTGCCCCATGCTGGTGTTTTCCATCTGTGCGGCACCCCCTGGGGACACCTACACACGTAAGGAGAGAGTTGGCCGGGGCACCCCAGCGCACACTGGCCTAACTCCAAGGAGCCACCTCTTTTCTCCTGGAGCACCTTCCCACAGGCAGAGGGATTCGGTGGGAGCGTGTTGGCCCGGCCTGGCCACCTTCAGGCTTCCAGAGCCCAGGTGACTTTCCTTAACGTCCTTCTCTCCATCCTCCGCACAGAGGCAGCCTTTCCTCTACCCCTGCCCCAGGGTGAGGGAGCAGGGGCCTCAAACTCTGACAGGGAGGGGTCGAGTCCCCAGCTAAAATTCTCTGGGTCTAGAAACGGGTAAAGAGGCGACTCTGGGGATGTGATTTGGGGGAGAAGCACCCTTTCCACACAGGCGGTCAGGAAAGGAGAGGGGAGGGGAGAATGGGGCACAGGCAGCCCCTCCTGTCCCTGTGCCTGTGTGCAAAGTGGCACGATGCCCCCCTTCCTATGGGCAGTGCAGCCCCTGGCCAGCAATCCCTCGCACCTGGGTTGGGGGCCCTTGTGTAGGGCACACCTGTGTGGCCACACCTACTTGTGGGCCGGACCCTGGGTGTAGAGCCCCATAGACAGCTGTGGACAAAAACCTCAGGCCCCAAACAGGGAAATGGGATCTCAGGGGGAAGAAGCCAGGGAAGCCTCACACCCTGCCCCCATTTCCTCCTGTGTGGGGTGGGGGAGCAGCACGAACCCCTGAAGACGGGAGCATCAGCAGCTTCTGCGGAAGGGGTGGGGCTGAGGGTGGAGAGAGGAAGGAAGAAAAGGGAAGCCTTCCTGGCCAGGGTAACTGGCACTAAGAGGCCTCACTCCAAGCCCCCGAGGAGCCTGCGGTGGGGCTGGAGACCTGGCCCAGGCCCCTCCCCGACCTGTAAAGTCCCCAGAAGGCGGAAAGAGAACTGGCACAGGCTGGGAACCGGCTGTGCGCTGGCCACTTGATTTTGCCAACGGCCCTGTCATTCAGCTGGTGAGGAAACTGAGGCACACACTGAGGTAGAATGACTTGCCAGTCACTCAGCAAGTCAGCAGGCGGGGAGGACTGAATCCCAGCCCGAGAGCACCGAAGCTTGTGTCCCTGCAATACCGAGCCCCAAGCCTGCGCGCCCTGGTGCCCATCTCTGAGTTGGGCCGTCTTGGAAGGGTTCCCTTCCTCCTCCAAGATGGTGTGTGAGGAGCCTTCAGTACGACCCAGGCTGTAAAGTGTCCAACTCTAGTCGGGGCTTGATGGTGTCCCCGCCGAGTCCCAGGAGAGAGAAGACCCCTTCCTGGAGTCCAGGGCTCCCAGGAAGAAACTGGCATTTGTCCCTTTGCTTCGGCTTCTGGAGGCAGAGACTCTGAGCCCAGGGAGAGCCTTCCGCAGCCCCGTTTCCTCAAAAAGCCAACCTGCCCAGGTGGCGGGTCACGAGCTGTGCTCAGGAAGCTGGAATCTGACCCTGGTGGCGTCGGGCCCGGTCTCCATGGCAGCCGAGCATTTATTACCCGGGCCTCCACCCAACTTGGCAGACTTTAGACTTGAGGCTGGAGGAAACTGAATGCGCTTGTGGGAGCAGCGAGCCCAGTGGCAGCCGGGGCCCCAGGATGGTGAGTGAGGGTCTGTGCGGCCTGGCCGGGGCTGGGGGTGTGAGCCTCAGGTGGAGCCCTCCCCTGACTGCTTTCCTTTCTCTGCTGCAGGCCAAGTTTCTTTCCCAAGACCAAATTAATGGTAGGTTGGGTTTGTTCTTTAATTAGCAACTCAGCAAAACATGGGTCTCGTTAGGCAATTTGCTCTGCTCGTGTTTTCTTGGTGGGAAGGAAGGTGGCTGGGGGAGAACTGGGCCCACCCACGGGGCCAAGAGCTGCAGGGAGGCTGCCGTCGGCGGGGTGGGGGTCGGGAGTAAGCCTCCAAAATAGAAATGTGGCTTTATACGTGTCAGTGTGATTTACAAGCCAGGGCACTAAGAGCCCACTAGGTTTCCCTCCAGAACCTGACCAGTTGGATTTGGGGACTGAAGGGACTGGGGATGGAGAGAGAGACCATTAAAGGTATGGCTGACAGCAGGGAAAGAGGAGGGGCTTTGTAACTGAGACAGAACAGAGGCCAGGTTTGCACTCTCCGGCAGGATGCGTCGCCTCTCTGGGCCTCAGTCTCCCTATCTGTAAAATGGGAGGGGGTCCACTGAGTCCCCTTTGCCCTGGCATCAAGCCTGGTTTGGGTGTGAGCACTTTATTCCCTGGGTCCCCTACTCTGCCAGCCCTCGACCAGGCTTCAGTTTCACACCGTGCAGGTTCTATTTCCACAAGGCCAAGAGCAAAGAGTTGGGTTACAAAGAACTCAGGGGCCCAGACCTGAGCCCGGGGAGCCTCATGACTACAGCCCCCCGTACCTGGCAGGAGAGGCCCGGGAGGCACAGCCAGCTGCTGCTTGAGGTTGTGACCCTGAACCTGTCCCAACAGTGGACGTCAATGGGCCTGAGAGTCCCCCGAGGCGTCCCTATTCCTCCAGGTCTCTGCTGAAACATCGCCTTCTCAGTGAGTCCTTCGCTGACTACTGGAGCTAAAATTACAGGTACCAAGGCCAGGCGCGGTGGCTCACGCCTGTAATCCCAGCACTTTGGGAGGCCAAGGCAAGCAGATCACGAGATCAGGAGTTTGAGACTAGCCTGGACAATATGTTGAAACCCCGTCTCTACTAAAAATACAAAAATTAGCTCGGTGTGGTGGCGGGTGCCTGTACTCCCAGCTGCTCAGGAGGCTGAGGCAGAAGAATCACTTGAACCCAGGAGGCAGGGTTGCAGTGAGCCGAGATCGTGCCACTGCACTCCAGCCTGGGCGACAGAGTGAGACTCTGTCTCAACAACAACAACAACAACAACAAATTACAGGCATCTTGGGCCCTTGTGATCCAGGGCAGAGTCCTGAGAGCCCAGCGAAGTGGGGTTAGGGTTACCTGGCCAGGAGTTCCAGAGTTCTGGGTATTCCGAGCTTGGTCTAGAGGGGCAGGAATTGTGAGCTCCAGGTGGGCACCTCCACGTAGACCCCTCAAACTCTTTATCCCAAGAGGAGGGCCAGGGCAGGAGCAGGGACTTTTAAAACACAGGGCCCGGGGCACCACCCTCTTGTCCAGGTCTGAGGGTGATACTGAATGGCGGACTGAGGGCTGGAGTTCAGCTCTCAGGGTGATACTGAATGGTGGACTGAGGGCCGGAGTTCAGCTCTCAGGGTGATACTGAATGGTGGACTGAGGGCCGGAGTTCAGCTCTCAGCCTCAGCATCCTCCCACCCATGCCTGGTTTTAAGGCTCACTGACCCTCCCTCCTGGGATGGCCAAAGCTCCCAGAAGGGAAGAAGGTAATTTCTCTTTGTATCCCAGTGTCTGACACCAAGAAAGTGGCCACCAATGTTTCATGAGTGTGTGAAAGACTGGACGGGGTGGCCTGGCGAAGTGGAAAGAACAGGGGCTTTGGAGGCAGCAGACCTGAAGCCTAATCACCCTGAGCCTTGGTTTTCTCACCGGTGAAATAGGGATATGCCACCTCACCAGGCTGCTGCAAGCCAGGGACAGAGGGGGATAATGTCAGTTACATGCTGGACACTGGGCCAGGCACAGGCAGGTGTCACCCACATGTAGGCTGGGGCTGGCTCACTACAGCTAGCAAGAGCCATTAGGAATTTTGCAAGCAGGATGTTAAAGCCAGCCAGCCAGCCATTATTAAATAATGTAGGATCAAACAATGTTTCAATCCCTACATCTATCTGTACAAAAAGTTAAAAAGACAGCCCTATTGTGATCAGTAGAGCTGGTGATTTCAAATAAGTTTCAATTTAATGAATGTATTTGGTACAAGGGTGAAAAATAGTTTCACAGTAGATCACATCCGATTTTTCATTGGAAAAAGAATCACACTCATTGGCATACAGCTTCATTTGTCAAATCATGGTTGAATCAAAACTATAGGTTGGCAGTGGATATAAGAGTTGGCAAAACTTGGGCTGGGCACGGTGGCTCACGTCTGTAATCCCAGCACTTGGGGAGGCCGAGGCGGGTGGATCACCTGAGGTCAGGGGCTCAAAACCAGCCTGGCCAACATGGTGAAACCCCATCTCTACTAAAAATACAAAACTGGGTGGGCGCGGTGGTGCACGCCTGTAATCCCAGTACTTTGGGAGGCCAAGGCGGGCGAATCACCTGAGGTCAGGAATTCGAGACCAGCCTGCCAACATGGCAAAACCCCATCTCTACTAAAAGCACAAAAAATTTAGCTGGGTGTGGTGGCAGGTGCCTGTAATCCCAGCTACTCAGGAGGCTGAGGCAGGAGAATCACTTGAACCCAGGAGGCAGGGGTTGCAGTGACCTGAGATCAAACCACTACACTCCAGCCTGGGCAACAAGAATGAGATTCTATCTCAAAAAAAAAAAAAAAAAAAAAAAAAATAGCCGGTCATGATGGTGCATGGTGCATGCCTGTAATCCCAGCTCCATGGGAGGCCGAGGCAGGAGAATCGCTTGAATCTGGGAGTGGAGGCTGCAATGAGCCAAAATCGTGCCATTGCACTCTAGCCTGGGCAACACGAGTGAAACTCTTTCAAAAAAAAAAAGAGTTAGCAAAACTCATTTGTGGTAATCAGGTGGCTAGATGGAATTTATTTATTTGAGACAGAGCCTTGCTCTGTGCAATTGCATGATCTCCGCTCATTTCAACCTTCATCACCCAGACTCAAAGGATTCTCCCACCTCTCTCTCCTGAGTAGCTGGGACTACAGGCACGCACCACCACACACAAAATGTTTTTAAATATTTTGTAGACATGAGGTCTTACTATATTGTCTGGGCTGGTCTCGAACTCCTGGGCCCAAGTGATGCTCCTGTCTTGCCCTCCCAAAGTGCTGGGATTACAGGCGTGAGCCACTGCGCCCAGCCCTAGATGGAATTTATAATAAAGAATCGTGTACATTTCCGTATTATTTGTAAATTGTGTGCTACACATCCTTTATGTTTGTACAGTGCAGAGGACACAAGTACATCTATGATCAGAACTGATGGTTAAACATCCAGCCCAGCCGGTGTTATCCTAGGCCTTGCGCACGTCTCTTTCTTGTCCCGGGGGATTTGCATTTTTCAAAGAGAAGACTTAAAGGGGATTTTTAATCCAATTCATTTAACCCAATTAATCCTTTCATTCAACAAATGTTTGTGTCCCTTCTTTGTGCTAGCCCTGTTCCAGGCACTAGAGCTACAACAGTGAACACAAAGACAAAAATCCCTTCCTCACGGGGGGTCACCATTGAGGGAGGGGAACGTGGTGAAATATATGTGCTAGTATGTTAGAGGGCCGACCTGGCAGGAGGAGAAGCAGGAAGGAGAGCCAGGAGGAGAGTGGGGAGAGGGTAGAGGAAGGGGCCAGCGGGAAGCCCAGGTGGGTCTCCAACACCCTGCTGTCTGTTCCAGTGCAGGAATTCCAAGTTCACATCTGGCCTTCCAGGTCTTCAAAGGCGTGTGAGGCAGGGAGACAGCACATATCTGATGTGAAGGTTTGTTAGGAGGTGGGCTTCTATTTGAGCCCTGGCCCTGCTGCTGGCAAGGACCACAGGTCCCCAGTGACTGACAGGGCTTGTCAGGGAATGGTGAAGTGCACCCATCTGCAGATCCAGGCTGATTGTGGACCCCAAGGGTACGATGAGCACCTTCCAGCACAGGTCAGGCAGGGACGGCAGTGGGCCTCTGGCCCACCCTCACCCAGGGGCAAACCCGGACAGAAAGACAAGGTGAGGGTGGCCAGGAGAGGTCCCAGGGGCACCCCCTGCAGTGCTAAGGTTAAGCTCTGTGACTGGGCAGCCCCCTCTCTGTCCCCCTGACGTGAAGTGATGGCATTGTCCTCTCTGACACTGGGCTCTCTTGCAGGCAGTTTGGTTTTATGGGAATCAAAGCTGGAGTCTTAGGCCAGGCTCTGGCCCTGCTTCCTCTGGGCCGCTTCGGCCCCTGCCACCTGGTCCTGTCTTTGGTTTGCCCCTTTGGCAGCTCAGGCTCTGGAACATTCTGAAAGGGCAGGTGTGTGGGGCTGGGGGTTTCCTCTCAGTTTCTCCACAAAGGCTGCGGATTTGTCTCTTAATGGTACATGGCAATCTGCCTGTCTTTAGTGACCCCCCTGAAATCCTACCAGACAGGCCTGAGTGCCTTCATTAGGGAATATGAAGGGACCCCGGTCTGGGCTAGGGATTTGGGGGGGCTCCTTCTACATCCTCTCCCTCACTCTGCTGCACTCAGCAGTGTTTGCCCTGGAACTGAAGGCAGTGTGGCCTGGTGGGCAGAGCTGCCCACAGCCAGGCTGTCAGTGTTGCAGCCCTCAGTGCCCTGTCTGCACATGGGAATGAATATGAGGAGCACGTCACAGGGTGGTGGGGATGAAGCGAGGGCCTGGGGGTGGAGTGCTCAGCAATGTGAACTGTCATTGTTGCTGTCATCAGCTAAGGTGATGTTGTCCAGGCCTCTAAGGACCCACCTGGGTGGTGTGAGAAGCAGGAGAGAGAACAGAGCCCTGAGCCCCAGCCCACTGGGTTCCCATGGCTCCACCCACAGGCCCGGGTGCCTCGTCTGGGCTGGATGAGAATCTCCCTGTCCTGATGGCAGCCCCACCTACCCCTGAATCAGACATTCAGTCAGTGTGGCCCAGAGACTTTCCCCGAACTCCCAGCTGGCCTTCCTGGGACTCCCAGGCCTGGGAGCCCGTGGGACGGCTGTGTCAGGCCAGGAGCCTGTGGGACAGCTGTGTTAGGCCAGGAGACTGTGGATTTAGGGGAGCCTTAGCTCCGGCTGCCTTCTACTTCTACCAAGTACCGAGGGAGAAAGGGCTTCAGACCCTGGGGGCATTTCCCAGCTGGACCCCTTGAAGTCTCCTAAGAAAAGGACCAGGGCCCGAGTCCAAGGACAGCTTGAGGGTTCAGCAGCCTGGAGGCCAGGGCAGGGGCAATAGGCTCAGAAATGCCCCAGCTGTAATGACGATAATATCACCATATGAGGGCCACTCTCTGCCAGGCCTCCTGGGATTTCTGGCTCTCACAGTAATCCTGAGGCCTTATTATTCCCATTGTCCAGAAAAGTTGTGTTTGCAGAGGTCCCCTGGGGGTCTGGACGCCTTGCTGCCGGTTTCCGCTCTGCCCTGTGAGCCCTGGGGGAGTACTGTGCGGGGAGTTGTGGTCCTGAGGGTTCGGGGGGAGGGGGAGGGAGGGGGAAGGGAGGGAGTAGGGAGGAAGGGAAGTGCCAGATAAAATACAGGACACCCAGCTAAATAGAATTTCAGACAACAAATACTTTCTCAATAGAAGTATATGTCCTGTGCAAAATTTGGGGCACACAATTAAAACGTATTCAGTGTTTTTCTGAGTTCAGTTTAACTCGGTAGTCCTGTATTTTCATTTGCTATTATCTAGCACCCTTGGGAGGGGCGGGAGGGGAGAGAGGGATGGCGGAAGTGGGCAAAAGGAAGGGGAAGAGAAAAGAGGGAGAAGAGACTGAGGGCAGGGAGGGCGGCATCGGCGGAGAGTGACCAGACGCTGCTGACCCTCCCTCTGGGCTGTGCACAGAGTACAAGGAATGCTTCTCCCTGTATGACAAGCAGCAGAGGGGGAAGATAAAAGCCACCGACCTCATGGTGGCCTTGAGGTGCCTGGGGGCCAGCCCGACGCCATGGGAGGTGCAGCGGCACCTGCAGACCCACGGGATTGGTGAGTGGTGGTGGGAACAACGGGGAGTGGGGAGGGGCCCGGCAGGTGAGTGCAGACAGTAGAGGTGTGAAAAGCTCAGCAGTGTGAGAAGCAGGTGGCAGGGAGGCCTCCTGGGGACCCAGCTGTGGCAGCCCCAGACCAGCAGTGCTGTGCCTTACTTCGGCTTCCTGGAATCCTCATAGCAATCAGTGATACCTCATCTCACAGACCTCGGGCTCTAGGCGTTCCAACAGACTTATCAAACCCAGGGAAAAGCCACGCTGACAGCGATCCCAATGTTTTATAGAAACATTTCCCTTTGTTGAGTATTTGTCATGTGCTTACCTCCAAAAACCTTACGAAGTAGGCATTCTCCTAACCTCATTTTTTCTCTCTTTTTTTTTTTTTTTTTTTTTGAGACAGAGTCGCTCTGTCACCCAGGCTGGAGTGCAGTGGTGAGATCTCGGCTCACTGCAACCTCTGCCTCCCAGGTTCAAGTGATTCTTCTGCCTCAGCCTCCCAAGTAGCTGGGATTATAGGCGCCTGCCACCACGCCTGGCTAATTTTTGTATTTTTAGTAGAGATGGGGTTTTGCCATGTTGGTGAGGCTGGTCTCGAACTCCTGATCTCAGGTGATCTGCCTTCCTTGGCCTCCCAAAGTGCTGGGGTTAGAGGCATGAGCCACTGTGCCTGGCTTTCTCCTAACCCCACTTTACAAGCAAAGATCAAGGTTTACAGCCATTAAGTTCTTGAGCCAGTGATGGCATCAGGATTAGAACCCAATTCTTCTGATACCAAAGACTGACCTAAAAACTATGCAAAAAAAAAAAAAAAAAAAAAAAAAAGCCGAAAGAAAACCCATCCAAAATGTTACCAAGTGGTTCTCTCTGGTGATGGGATTATGGGTGCTTTTTATTCCTTTTATTGTTGTTTCCTGTATTTTCAACAATGAGAACATATGCGGCTTTTCACAGTCAGAAACAGATTTTATGTTTTGTTGTGTTTTTTTCTAAGAAAAAAAAGGAGTAGTTTCAGAGGCTGGGGTGGTTGTTTGCATTGGGGGCTGGACACTCAGGAAGGAGGGACTGGCCCAGGGGAAGGGGGTCCCCTGGGAAGAACAGTTGACCCGGAGCCTACAGGTTGCTGCTCAGTCTCAGGCCCCCAGCTTCCTCATCTCATGGGGGTCACCACCATCTGCTAGGGTTACCGGAGGCCCCACTAGAGGATGCCTGCAGTGGCGCTGGGATCCTGCCCTGGGGCAGGCCACGCTGAGCCCAGGTGGACCTCTGAAGGCCTGCGGCCTGGCAGTGGGGTGCTCAGTGGTCTGATACCTGAGATCCCCCATGTCCAGCTCCAAAACGGTGGTGGTTTTCTTGATTTCTGTCTCCTCTAAACAAATAGGAAGTTGTAGTCAGGGGAAGTTTTGATTTCCTGCAGTTACATCCCAGCCAGGGCACGTGGTGGAGGGGCTGGGGTGGAAACTGCAGTGAGGGGAAGGCAGGTGAGCAGCCCAGCCTGGGACTGAGGCTTGAGGCCCCAGGTGGGGGCGCTGATCCATCCTGGTAGATGTGCTGTGGTGGTTGTCAAAGGTGGAATGGACACATGGACCTGTTTCCCTCCAGTTCAGGGCAGGAGGGAAGCGCTAGAAGGGAGTAGAGGAGCCCAGTCCTCCATCTGTGGATGGGAGCCCGCTTTCTTGAGTTTCGGGGTGATGATAAGCATCATCACTGAGGACGTTGCTGAAATGAAGAATGTCCAGTCCAGTGAGGGGCCCGTTGTGGGAACTCGGTGGGAGGGGCTGCATCCTCTTCACTGTGACCACTGCCACATCCTGGGGTTCTCTGGTCCGTGGCCCTTGAACTGGATGTGCAGGTCCAGCAAGAGGCCAGCTGGCTTCCCAAGAGCCTTTTTCCCTCTGCTCACTCTGCTGTGTTTGTGGGTTTCCTAGACGGAAATGGAGAGCTGGATTTCTCCACTTTTCTGACCATTATGCACATGCAAATAAAACAAGAAGACCCAAGGAAAGAAATTCTTCTAGCCATGTTGATGGCGGACAAGGAGAAGAAAGGTTACATCATGGCGTCCGACCTGCGGTCAAAACTTACGAGCCTCGGGGAGAAGCTCACCCACAAGGAAGGTAACAGCCTGGGGCCTGTCTCCCAACAGTCGGAGGGGGTTTGGGAGTTGGGAGGAGGGCACCAAAGCCCAGCTGATGCCGCCAGGGTGGTGCAGCCCACCTCTGTTGATGCACGCGCAGGAGACTGAGCAGATGCCATACTAGGTGGGTGCTGGACTGGAGCCTGGGGAAGAACCAGAGGGTCTGGAGGGGCGCAGGGAGAAGTCTGCCAGGGTGAAGGGACAGCTGGGGGGAAACCCAGCTTGGACCCCACAGGGCAGGGCGGCTGGAGCGTGCAGTCTGGCCTCCCCTGTGTTTAAGCTCTCACTGGGGGGCTTCGTCTAGTGCATATGACACCCCTGGGAGCACAAGTGCCTGCTTCTACTAATAAAGAAGCAGGGGGAGTGAGTGGCTCCTGAGCAGCAGTGCGGGAGTGAAGGCAGGTCTAGACATCCCTGCCCCTCCTCCCATCACAGCAGTCTCTGCAGTTGCTGCTGAGGTTGAGTTTCTGAATTGAGGCGCTGCTTTGCTTCCTTTCCAACTCAGGCTGCTCTAAGCTCTTCCAGAAGGGGGCTCCAGAGGGAACTTTGCCAGGACACTTGGAGAACTGCCGAGACAGGCGGGGTTCCTGGTCCCAGAGCCCCATGAGAAGGGGTCTCTCTGCTTTGTGCCTTCCTGCAGGCCAACAGGCCTTCTTGCCTCAGGGCAGGACAAAGCCTGGGGTTTTCTAGGAAAGCCCTTTGTACACACTGTCAAAGGGACCCCCATGCCGGGCCATTTGCAGCCTTTGTTCTTCCAGCCTGCAGACCCTCCTGCCCAGCCCTGCCACATCAGCAGCAGCCAGCCAGCTCTGCCTCTGCCCAAGGCCAGGGACCCCGACCTCAGAGCCTGGGGTTTCTAGTTACACTGCCCTGCTGGCCTGTGGTTGGGACAGGAGAGCTGGGCTTGGCCACATGTGGGTGCTGAAAAGAGGCTTCAAAATGACGGACTTTCCATCCCTGGTTAAATCACAATAAACCACTGGAGGAGGGGTTTGAGGTTGTGGTTTGAATCCTGGGTGCTGGGAGACCTCTCTCCCACCTCACTTTCCTTGCTGGAAATGAGGGAACGGTAGGTGACCCCTCAGGTCCCTCTGAGCTACCATTCTACAAATCAGTCTGCTCAGATTTTAGCTGCCGCCATTAAGGCACAGTGCAGAGAGTTTAAAAATTGCCTGACATAAAAATTAGCCAGGCGTGGTGGCGCACGCCTGTAGCCCCAGCTACTCGGGAAGCTGAGGCAGGAGAACAGCTTGAATCTGGGAGGCAGAGGTTGCAGAGAGCCGAGCTTGCGCCACTACACTCCAGCCTGGGTAACGGAATGAGACTTCGTCCCCAAAAGTAAATAAATAAATAATCAATCGCCCAACAGCAGGCTGGGTCTCCATACCCCACTTTTCCAGGCTCACCTCTTGTGGCTATTTTCACATGGACAGGGAAGACATGGACCGTCCTTCCCTCCCAGACTCCCCGCAGGACACTGCCCAGCCCTCTAGGCAGCAGGTGGAGTCAGCAGAGGGAGCAGGGCCTTATTTTTGTGGTTAATGATCTCTGTCCTAAAGCAGTGCCATGGCCCCAGACTCACATCTCTCATAACCAGCAGAGGAATGTTTCACAGAAACTGGTGAGTTCCAGAAAAGCAGGGACACCGACTTCCCTCTCACTTGCCACGGGAGATGGGAAGAATGATACCAGCAGCAGGAATCCTTTCTCTGGGTGATCGAAAGCCAATTTTCAGTTTGATTAAAAAACATCCTTGCAATGGCTGCAGGTGAAGCCTTCCCCTCCTGAGGCCTGGGACGGGCTGACTTCAGCACTGGCTTTTTATGGGTCTTTGAAGTGAGACGGAGTGGAAAGGCTATTCTACTCAGGTGTCCTCAGACTCGGCACCGAGCTAAGTGCTGTCCCTCGCCCAGATGGGAAGAGGCTGCAGTGACTGGCCCTGGAGCCGATGTTGGCCTGCCCCCCAGGATGGTTTTAGCCAGCTGGCTGATTGTAGAAGCTTCTCCACAAAATGAGATGAATTAGTGTCCTCAAGTTCTCCCAATACTCAGAACTACTATCAGCTTAGGCACAAGGCACGGTGATTGTACTTTCTTTTTTTTTTTTTTTTTTTTTTTTTTTTTGAGACGGAGTCTTGCTCTGTTGCCCAGGCTGGAGTGCAGTGGCCGGATCTCAGCTCACTGCAAGCTCCGCCTCCCGGGTTTACGCCATTCTCCTGCCTCAGCCTCCCGAGTAGCTGGGACTACAGGCGCCCGCCACCTCTCCCGGCTAGTTTTTTGTATTTTTTAGTAGAGACGGGGTTTCACCGTGTTAGCCAGGATGGTCTCGATCTCCTGACCTCGTGATCCGCCCGTCTCGGCCTCCCAAAGTGCTGGGATTACAAGCTTGAGCCACCGCGCCCGGCCGATTGTACTTTCGAGAAGGATAGTTAAGCACAGAATCACAGGATATTTTCTAACTGACTGCAGGGGTGTGTGTGTGGAAGGTGTCCAGGCCTGGGACGTTGACACAGGGCAGTGAGATGAGGATGGGCTAAAGAGGCATGGTAGGTTGGCCCCAAGAGGCCATTGTGGAGAATACTAGCTGAAATGGCTCTTGCCAACGCCTGGGACAAGCTAGTATTTTATACCAGGAATCCAGAACCAGAAGAAACAAGTAAATGAAGTTTTTTTTTCTTTTTTTTTTTCCTGGAGCGATGGAGAACAATGGCAGTCTTGTATGCTGTGAGCTCTCAACACAGTTGGATTTATTTTTACGAGAAAAACCCCATCCCCCAAACATACTTTTTTTTAGAAGTGATGGTAGCAGACAGTGCTTTTCACTAAGTCCTCTCTTGGGGTGGGGGCAGGGGTGGTGAGGAGCATTGGCTCAGGGGAGAAGGCAGGCAAGTGAGGGGCAGGCCGGAGGCTGGGGCTGCCGAGGATGTTCGCTCTGCCTGCAGGCTGAGCTGGTGGAAGGTAAAAACTCCAGGACAAAGGTTTCTAGAAATACAGGCATGGGGTCATATTTTCACGAAAAAATAAAAATAAAAGCATAGGGTGGGCCAGGCACAGTGGCTCATGCCTGTAGTCCCAGCACGTTGGGAGGCTGAGGTGGGTGGATCACCTGAGTGAGGTCAGGAGTTCAAGACCAGCCTGGCCAACATGGTGAAACTCCGTCTCTACTAAAAATAAGAAAAAATTAGCTGGGCGTGGCGGCACGCGCCTGTAATCCCAGCTACATTCAAGCTAAATTCAAGTGAGCCTGAGGCAGGAGAATCACTTGAACTTGGGAGGCGGAGGTTGCAGTGAGCGGAGATTGTGCCATTGCCCTCCAGCTTGGGCAACAAGAGCGAAACTCTGTTTCAAAAAAGAAAAAAAAAAAAAAAAAAGCCCAGGGTGGCATCAGTGACCGAATCCTTACCAGTACACCTCCCTACCCCCTGCCCTGCAGAAAGCCTGATTAGCTCTAAACGGAATCCGTGGTCTCAGGAGGGCAGGGGTGGGCTGCCCTTTCTGTTCACTGGTTCACTTCCTGGTCTACAGGAATAGTCAACTGGACACTCAGGGAAGACCTTAGGGGAGCTCCAGTCCTCAGAGAACTCCCTGTTTTATAATGGAACACTAAAGCCAAACTGAAAAATTAATGTGATTTATTGCAGTGGATGATCTTTTCAGGGAAGCAGATATCGAACCCAACGGCAAAGTGAAGTATGATGAATTTATCCACAAGATCACCCTTCCTGGACGGGACTATTGAAAGAGGAGAATGCGAGAGCCTCCCCTGGGCCTGAAAACTTGGAGCGATTAATTTTTAAAAAGAAAAGTGTTCTTTTCACTTGGGGGAGATGGCAAACACAGTGGCAAGACAACATTACCCAACTACAGAAGAGAGGCTAACTAGCAACAGTAATAGATGATTTCAGCCATGCATGGTATGAGCAGATCTTTTTAATAAAAGATGTGTATTGATTTTATTAACTACCATGAGTCCGGCCCTTTCAAGCATGGAAGGAGTCTGTGGTTTGGAGTCTGGCCTGGGTTCTAGTCCTGGCTCTTCTGCTTCCCACTGTGACTTTGGGCAAATCATTTCACCCCTCAAAGCCTCAGGGCCCTCACACAAGCTGGATTCCCATTTCTTACCTCATGGAGCCTGTTGAGGAAGGATTGAGCTAATGACTTTAGGGCAATCTATCAAGAGACTTACTCTGTATTTGGGGGCTAGAACCATCTTCCACATTTCCAAGATGAAGCCAGTGCTAGCTGAGAAGCTGCAACAAACAAAGAGCTGTAACACTTATGCCAATTCTTGCGGTGCCAGAGGCCCATTTACAAATTCTCATTTCTATCTCAATAGATATAGTGACAAAGCTCAGGCTATTCATTCATAAACACAGAGTATAGAGTGAAAACACTGTAGAGTGAAAACACATGCTACAATGAGGCAGCATCAGCTGAGAGCGGGAAGAGTGATCTACTTTACACCTCACACCAAAGCGAACCAGATGTGAGCTGCTGAATTCACTGGCCTTGCAGAGCTCAAGAAGGGGGCTTCCAATGCTGTGAGAGTTCTGAGTGGTTCCCTGGGCTCTGTTACCAGGCAGAGAGGTTCCAGGGAGGTCTGCTCAAGTGGCCCACACTGGTCATGGCCTTAAGCCACTTCCCCAGGACTTATGGAGAGAAATAAGGGGATGGAACCAGCAATGGCCAGGGTACAATAGCCCTGGAAAACAGCAGTAGGAGCACTAAGCTTTCTGGAAGTCCATCCAGCTCGACTGGCTTTGAGTTAGCCAGAAGGTGCCAGGTTGGTGCTGCCAGAGATTCAGAGGTGCCATACACTTGTCAAATCTGGATCATTCATAGTGTCAGCACAGTCCTAAAAAGGGCTGGAGTACCACAGCAACACAGGAGGGGCTGCAGGGCTCCAAGTGCAAAGATTTTCATTATGTATCAAAAGTGGGTTCTCTGGGCTGCGGCTTTGTCTAGTGGTGCCACAGGCTAAAGCAGAAGAAAACCAAATCAAACGGGATATGACTTTTGGGAGGATGTACAAGACACAAATCTTTCACTAGGCACTGGGCACAGGGAAAACTGCAGGGAGCAAGAGTTGTAGTGTTAGTGCAACTGTCTCAACAATGCCGTGCGTGTGGCTTCAGACCCAAACAAGGCCCTGAGGAAGGAGACTCACATTTCCCCAAGTGTAACTGCAAAGGGAGTAAGTAGGAATTCCTAGGAACCACAGAGAAGAGTTTTGTGGGGATGAGAGTAAGTAAATGGTCGAAATGCCAACTAGGTGAAATTGTGACCATCTGGCTGGGAAGCCCAGGTCCGCACAGTGTAGCAGCAGATGTTTTGTGGGATCTGAGGTTTATAAGATTTGGCTGCCTTAAGAATACAAAAACAGAAATGCAGAATTTCTGGGGGTGCTCCCAGGACCAGGGCAAGTGAGGGGTCCTTGTGCTTAAATTTCATTACCTTCAAGGTAAATCCACCAGAGGGCCGGTTAGACGCTGCCCCCCACCACCGAGAGATCTGCTGTCACTTTCAGGCAAAGCTCAAAGGTCCTAGGTCCGTACCTCTTTTGAGCTCCAGTCATGGACATTAGGAAGTAAATCCCGCACAGCCAACCTGGAATACCAAAGATGAGATGGGAGATAGATACCAATGATTTAGATGGGACAGGAAGAGCAAGTTGTGGCTATAAAAAATGAGGGTACTTTCCATCAAAGCTTTTCTATGTCTGTATTTATCACTGAATAGTCCCAGTATGGCTTTAAAGCAAGTTTTATGAATCTCATTTGCCTAACAGGAATCTGAAGTATAGCTTGCCAAAAACACACAGCTGGTGTGGAATTCGAACCTGGGGCTCCTCTTCACAGACTCCCTGCTCCTCATTAAGGGGATTCAGTGGTCCAGAGCCTAAGATCCTGTAAAGTGTTTCGATTCAAACCTCTACCGGAGGAAGGGCTGTTATATTACTCCTGTCCTGGTTTCAAGCTCATTCCTGAAATTCCAGCTGGTTTCTCTAGCACCTAGTGTTGTTGAAGAAGGCCACGGTGCTCTTAGCATTCAAACTGCAGATGCTAAACAGACTTATACTAAACAGACGCTGTGATTTATTAAAGAGCTAGCCATATTTCAACAAGAGAGGGAAATGATGGCTATATATTCATTACTTACCTCAAAGCATGCTGCAAGAAAATTAGTGACTTGTCATGCTTTGAAATCTCTGGATGAAAGGTGCTTTGGAAGCACAAACCATTATCACTTGTCTCACAGGGATTTTGTCCCCTTGAACACCCAGCAGTGTTATTTTACAGAAGACAAATTAACGGAAGGCTTTTCTTTTATTACATCTAAAGAGCTCTACATAAACAGGTAACATTCAATAGGTAAACAATTTTTTTTCCAATGCATGTAATAAATATTTTCACTTGGTACTTTTATACAAACTGACATTGTCTACTATACATTTTTAAAAGCCATTTTACTGGTTTGGCATGCGGTATGGAAATTCTAAGAGAGAAAGTTTTAAGGCAATGAATCACAGATTTAAGTTCATGGAATTTATGGTAACTTTATCTGTTTATATACATTTTCCCCTTTGTTAAACAATTAACAGCAGCACACTCTGGGACCACCAGCTATTTTCCCTCCCTCTTTCTGAAATCTAAGCTTTATGTTTAATTAAAAAACAGAATTCAACATATATTGATAAAACAAAATTCTTACTAAAATAATTTCAAATGTGCTTTAAAAAGTCCTGAAGATCTTGAAAGTTTTATGTATTTAAAATAGAAATTGTTTTAAAAACAATGCTCTTTCCATATTAATTTAGAGTTAGGATATCTTTTCATTCCATTTCAGACACTTGACTCAAAGGAAAATCTACCAAGGAATCAGAGTTTTCAGAGCTTACGTGAATCTTTCCTAAGTCAGTAAAGATACAGCATTGTGATAATGTCTACATAATTAGTAAAGCAATTTTAATGCTCAAAATAGTCAACCAAGCGTGGCATGGTTCTGGTTCAGATTTTTTTTTTTAAAGATGTATCCAATAACGCTCACAAAGTAATTAAAAGCCACTTTAACCCTGCTAGTCAAATAGCTATTTTATCAAAGATGTGTGCATACAGATGTAAATATACACACACACACAGTGCTGTACAGAAACAAACATATGCATACCTACTATGAATGGCCAAGGCAAGGGGGATGATGGCAACTTGCCTAGATTCTGAGAACTGCTATTTGTCCACAGATAGCATGTCAATGTTGGCATGGGTTGGGGAGTGAGGGTAGGCTAAGAAAAAAAGAGATGAAGTGACTATGTGCTTTTCTTTAAACTTAGGAGTTAAAGACATAGTACATGACTCTACTAGTAATTAGTAGAGATCATGAAGTGTGATTGATATTGACCATGAGGCCAACAGAGTGACAACTACTACTTAATGCAACATTTTGGAAAATCAACAACTGATGGAAACAAACTCCTTACAGGGTGGAATGAACTACAATTAAGACAACTGAATGGTTAGCTTCTCCTGTGGACACATGACCAAAACCACTGAAACCACCCTATGTTTATTTCTCCCTATTACCTGTTCTTCTCTTAGGATGGTATATGTGGGACACTGAGGGAAATTAACCTTCTCTACAACTGGACTGAAGAACGTAGAGGGATACGTTTTCCACTGGATCATTCAAACAGTTTGTATAATTCAGCATCATACACAAAGTTATTGATCAGAATTTTGAGACCACTAACAATGACACATAAAAAAACAGGAAGAAAACTATTCATTTTACCTAAGACAGCTGAATTAGTAAACATATGCTTCCTAAAGCAATGTAAAATCAGAAAACAAACTCCCCACAATTTTAGTAATTTCTACCCCAATCCAAATTTAGACACAAATTATGGTACTATTAGAAATTAGCCTAAATTAATATGACATTTGCTCACTGTAATACCAGATTCATTAAAAAATGTAACTGTTTCCTGGTTAACCGACAATCTGTTTTTTTTTTTTTTTTTATTGCAAATTGTTTTATGACTATAACTCAGCCATTTGTGTGTGGAATACACATGCGTAGGGGAAGACTATGAAACTCACTTGTTACTCACACACACTTGTTTATAAATACATATATACACACACACATATACATATCAACACCAACTTTTTTTTTTTCCAAAATTCAAGTCAACAATTTAGTGGCAGAGAGATGCTATAAAAACATTATTTTTAGATGCCACACAGTCATGAGAACCATTAATTTTATCATACAACTGAAGTACAGCCATTTTGAATTCTACCTGGATTAAAGTAGATCATTTTGTTACCAATGCAAGGTTTAAAACTACAAGTGTATACACAAAGGTGGTCCTTCATCAACTCTGAGAACATTTAACAGTTGTGGTAAGAAAATCCAGTCTGGAAAAACAGCAATCATTATGCCCCTTCTTTATGTTTTCTGTTAAACCTGCTTTCTCAATCAACTAAAAAATATTTTCCACACCTGAGAACATCATACCTTCTCTGATGAGGATTTTGGAACGTTAAGTAGAACCACTTTTCCTTCCCTCCTCCAACTCATATTTCTCTCCTGAAAAACAGTTTTCAATATATTTACATGTTCCACTATGAATAAGAGTAGATCAGACTGATCCATGAATTCTAAAAAAATGACTTTCCTATGTCATACTTGTTAAAAGGTGAAGAAAAAGATAAGGTAGATATGCTAAGAAAATAGGTATACTCAGAACCAAAGAGTAAAAATGACTAAGGGTCAAACACATCTTGAATTTCAACTGTTTATCAAATAGTAGACTTCTACAAAAATGTGGTGCATTGTACTTTCCAAACAATTTATTTTTAGAATAACTGACCGTTTATCTTTCTTTTTGAGGTGATGTAACATTACCTCTGTCAGCTGCACAAAACACCTGACAGGGCTTTCTAAAATATTTTTACTTCCTACTTTGGTATGAAGATCTTACATGAAAAATTGTTACTCTGTGGCCAAAAAAAGCAGGTATTCACAGACTTGGTTTAAATACACAATACTGGCAATCCAGATTTAGAATAAAGAACTAGACTAAAGTGTATTATTCATAGTTCGGCTAAGCCTACTCCTTACCCAGACAGCTTTATTCCAATATCTCTAAAACATATTCTCAGGGGGCACAGAGCAAATAAGAGAATATGTGATGGAGAACATGCAATTGGGATAGTTGATAAAGATGCTCACACGTGAGTTCAAGACCTTCAAAGCACTTTGAAAGAAGCAAGCAACTTATTATATTAACTGAATGCACACTCGGGAGGAGAGGAAACAGTGATGACAGAAAAATACATACAGACGCACACAATGAACACACACCCACGAGCCATGTCCTGAAAATACACAGGGAATGCAGCGGGACAGATGAGCTTTATAACTTAAGGCTGGATAAAATATGCACACACACACACAAACAGAATCCAAGTCTGTCGTTTTCAGAAAATGGAAATTAAACTACCCCCCCGACCCCCTCCCCACGACAAAGAAAAGCCCACAATTTAAAACTTCATACATGCAATTCCTTTTCTGTTATTGCAAATAAAATAATGCCATTGAAGTAAAATAAAACCAAAACCATAGGACAAATGATGAAAAATCTTCAGAATCCAGAAAAAAATGAGCTGAAGGTGGTTTGTGGGTGCTTGTTTTTTCTTTTTTCTTTTCTTTCCTTTTTTTTTTTTTTTAAACAAGTGTTTTTATCACACAGGCAGTCTTAGATTTATATACAAAAGTAAAACTGAAAATATAGTTTTGTTCTCTGTACATTTCTTTTAATTTTTTCCCTAAAAAAAGGAAAAAAACACGCTTGTATACTTTTCTAAACAGAGTAAGGTAAAACAGAGCACAAAGTTCTCTTCTTTCTGCCAAGTTCATTTGATCTGGGGTGGGGATGGGAGCAGCAGGGCCTGGGAATCAGTCCAGTGAAATAATGTCTGGTATGATGCCAAAGATGGATGCCGTGTCCGTGCTGCTCCTGTTTGTGACGGTGTGGCTATGGCTCTCCCTTAGGCTGTTGGAAGAAACCAGGCTGCTGTTACTGCCACTACTGCTTCCATTGGTGGTTGGCAGAGAAGTACTGCCTCCTGCACTTAACTGATCAAGAAACATCTGTGAAGAGGTATACGGAAAAAACCGAGACGAGTGTAGGAGGTCTTGATCATCTGAAACTGCTGCTGCTGCAGCGGCAAGCAAGGAGGTGTTGTAATGCTAGGGAGGGGAAACAAAAGACACAAAAATGTTAATTATACTTCTAAATTAAAACATTTTCTCCTCAGCAGAACACAGCCCTACATTTAAAACAGCCTGAGTATCTAGGGTTTCTGAAATATTTACTAAGACATTCTGCAAAATCAAATGACCTTATGTAACAACTGGAGCATTGATCTTGAGAAGACATTTTTGTATCTGAAACTGGAGGAAAAACAAAATAAAAATTTCACTGTTTTTTGTTTCAGTTTGTATTGCAAGCAATTATCAATTCTATTTCCTAAGAAGCATATGCTCAGAAGCAGCAGGAGGGGCAGAGAGTCCACCCTCTTGCTAGTAAGGAGATACTTAGCCAAGGAATCTATCAGTCAATATGACTCACTGCCCAGTTTCTTTATAAAACAGTACTGGAAACCAAGACACTGTTCTTACTATACACTCAGGCACCACTGAAAGAAAGAATTTTTATTTAAATTTTAAAGCCATAATAATGGGTATGATTACTCTTAAGTTTTCCAAGGAAATTTATTCTTTCTCTCGGCTACACATTATACTTTAAATACAGTCATGCGTCGCTTAACGACACGGATGTGTTTTGAGAAATGCATCATTAGGCGGTTTTGTGGTTGTGAAAACATCAGAGTGTGCTCGCACAAACCTAGATGGTAGAGCCTACTACACACGTAGGCTGTGTGGTATGGCCTACTGCTCCCAGGCTACAAACCTGTACAGCATGGTACTGTGCTGAATGCCACAGGCAACTGTAACACAACGCTAAGTATGTGGGTATCTAAACATAGAAAAGGTACAGTAAAAATACGGTATAAAAGATAAATAAATAATACACCTGCACAGGGCACTTACCATGAATGGAGCCTGCAGTACTGGAAGTTGCTCTGGGTGAGCCAGTGAGTGAGTGGTGAGTGAATGTAAAGACTTAGGACATTACTGTACTCTACTGTACAGTCTACACTACTGTAGACTTTATAAACACTGTACGCTATGGCCACACTAAATATGTTAAAAATATTTTTCCTTCTTCAATAATAAACATTAGCTAATTTTATTAACTTTAATTTTTTAAAACTTTGACTAGTAACAACACTTAATTTAAAACCCAAGTACATTGTACAGCTGTACAAAAATATTTCCTTCTTTATATCCTTATTCTGTAAGTTTTTTCCATTTCTAACATTTTAAAATATTTTTTACTTGTTAACTTTTTTGCTAAAAACGAAGACACACACAACACATTAGCCTAAGCCTACACAGGGAGATCAGGGTTGTCGATGTCACTGTCTTCCACCTGCACAGCTTGTCCCACTGCATGGTCTTCAAGGAAAAGAGCATGCATGGAGCTGTCATTTGCTATGGCAACAATCTTCTGGCACACCCACTGAAGGACCTGCGTGAGGCTCTTCTTAAGGAGGTGTCACTCTTTTCAGAAATATGTCCATGGTGTTTTGCTTGGTTTGTTTCTTTTTTATCATAGATTTGCTTATAAGTAGATAATGTACCGCAAACATTCCTCTCTATTAATGAAAACCTTTCATTGTTAGGACTTGTTCTTTTTTTTTTTTTTTTTCTGAGATGGAGTCTTGCTCTGCCGCCCAGGTTGGAGTGCAGTGGTGTGATCTTGGCTCACTGTGTCCTCCGCTTCCCAGGTTCAAGCGAGTCTTCTGCCTCAGCCTCCCAAGTAGCTGGGATTACAGGTGCATGCCACCACACCCAGCTAATTTTTGTATTTTTAGTAGAGACGGGGTTTTACCATGTTGGTCAGGCTGGTCTCGAACTCCTGACCTCATGATCCACCCGCCTCTGCCTCCCAAAGTGCTGGGATTACAGGTGTGAGCCACCACGTCCAGCCAGGGCCCGTGTTTTTAATTTTTTTTTTTTTTTTTGAGATGGAGTCTCGCTCTGTCGCCCAGGCTGGACTGCAGTGGCACGAACTCGGGTCACTGCAAGCTCCGCCTCCCGGGTTCACGCCATTCTCCTGCCTCAGCCTCCCGAGTAGCTGGGGCTACAGGTGCCTGCCATCATTCCTGGCTAATTTTTTGTTGTATTTTTTAGTAGAGACGGGGTTTCACCATGTTAGCCAGGATGGTCTCGATCTCTTGACCTCATGATCTGCCCACCTCAGCCTCCCAAAGTGCTGGGATTACAGGCGTGAGCCACTGCGCCTGGCCTTAAATTTTTTAAGGAGCTTGTGGAGGTCTGCAAAAGCTTCTGCTAAACCCTTCACTGTGAATTTTCTTGGAGGTTCTTTTTGTCTCCTGCAGTTTCCTTTTCTCTTGCACCTTCTTCAGCTACGTGTTCCTGTTCCAGTTCCAACAGATCCTCATTAATCAGTTCCTCAGAAACCACCTCTAGGAGCTTCTCAATGTCATCCTCATCCATATTTAGGTTAAAGTTGTTTGCCATCTCAACCACAGCCTTATTGATTTCTGCAACCTCTTCATCCTTAGCAGATTCTTTGAAGTCATGAACTTCTTCAGTGTCTTCTAGATGTCATTCACATACTCCTTGGTGACATCACTCCATGCCCAAGCAAGGTTCTTGATGCAGTCATAGCTATTGTAAACCTTCCAGAATTGCAGCAGTGTCTTCTCAGTGTTTTTCAGTTACAGCAACAGCCTGGGCAAGGATCCTCCTGAGGATCTTTTAATAGGCCTTAAAAGCTGCTACAGCTCCTTGATTCACTGGTTGGATCAAAGATGTGGTACCTAGAAGGAGACACAACACTGTGATATTGGGATGAAGATCACCAATCAAATGAGGATGTGTGGGAGTATTATCAACAAAAATCATAATCTTGAAAAGTATGTTACTCTCTAAATAGTACTTCTCCATTTTGCTGGCATAGCAATTCAGGAGGACATCCCGGAAGAAGAGCTGAGTCATCCATGACTTCTTATTGCTCGTGTAGTACATGGGCAGTGCTTGTTGACATGCTTGAAGGCTCTGGAGTTCTCACTGTACCAGATCACAAAGGGTTTCAATTTGTAGCCTGCAATACTGCCCCAAGCGAGACTGTTATCGAGTCCTTAAAAGCCTTGAAACCTAGCACTGACTTGGTTTCTTTATGGATGAAAGTCCTTTCAGGCATTCATTTCCAGAATAGGGAGGTTTCATGCATATTGAAAATTTGTCTGGCAAGTAATCTTCCTTCATAATCAGCTTATCTAGAGTTTCCAAAAATTCTTCAGCTGCCTTCACATCTGCATTTGCAGACTCTCCACTCACTTTGATATTACATAATGAATAATGATTCTTGAATCCTTTAAACCACCCAGAGCTAGCAGTACATTTAACACTGTTGTTGGGTCCAGTCTTGAATTCTTTAAACATTGCAAACAAACTTTTTGCTTTGGCCGTGATCATTATGGTGCTGAGAGGGATATGTTTCTGCATCTGGTCTTCAATCCAGGTCACTACAAGTTTCTCCATATCTGATACAGGCGCTTCTCAAATTTTTGTTAGTCTTGTTGCCTTCAATGAAGCAGATCCTTTAACAGCTTCTGTCACTTTGTTCTTGTTCTTTAAGACTGTAGCTATGGTAGAATGGGACTGCCTGACTGGTGAGCAATAACCATCACTGATCTTCCACTTTCATTGTCCTTAATCACTTTCAATTTTTTTGCCACGTCAATCACTCGATGTGGCCTCTTACTGGCAACATTAGCTGTGGATTTTGTATGCTTAGGGGCCATGATGAACAAAACAAGACAAGATTTAATCAAGCACAAGAGGAAATGATGCAATTAAGAGATGTGGCTAACTGGGATGTATGAGGCTGTCCTGGAGTAACACTGAACACTGTTTTACAACAAACTTAAAAAAAAAAATAAGTACAAGTAGTACACTCTAAAATAACAATAAAAAATAAAGTAAATGCATAAACCAGTAATGTAGTTGTTTATTATTATATTGTACATAATTATATGTGCGATACTTTTACATGACTGGTGGCACAGGTTTGTTCACACCAGCATCACCAAAAACACGTGAGTAATGCCTTGTGCTACGATGTTACCATGGCTATAATTGATGTAGGAATTTTTCAATTCCATTATAATCTTATGGAATACATATATGGTCTGTCATTGACCAAAATGTCATTATGCGGCACATGACTGTATTTTTAATGTACAATTAAAGTATTAGTAAATTTTTCATAACATACCTGATTGTCTCCTGATAAGAAAGGAAAGAAATCTAATCCTGTGGAAGAAAATTATTTCAGTTAAAAAAAAAAAAGAAGGAAAAACTCTTCCAAATGCCCCAATACTTCAAAAACAAATACAAGTCTTAAATGCTATGTCACTCAGAATTTTATTTAAACATGAAGAGTTGAGCTAAATGTTTTACGTCTCTCCCATCTTTATATTACTAAGGCTGAAAACTAAGCTTTGGCAATGATTTGTCTTCTCTGTGACCCCATTTGGGGGACTGAGGCCATGATCACTCTGTCAGATTTAACACTGATCCTTAAACTGGCATAGTACTTTTAACAAATGCTCTCATCGACTCCTCTTAAGGAAACTTTCAATCTACTCTCAAAGTTACTCCTCACAAGCACTTCATGAAGTATGTAATTATTTTTGCCCTCATTTTGCAGGTGAGAAAGTTTGAAGTTGAAAGAGTTAGGTTAAGTAAGTTGTTGCACTGATTTTTCTTTCTTAAATTTTGCTCATTTGCTATCAGATTCAATTGACAGACTGCAGTGGCACGAGCGGAGAAGAGATTTGAGTGCCTGAAAACTGGCTATTACATAAGAAGGAATAGCCCTGATACCTGGCTGCTGAGGATTCACTGCAAACAGTCCCCTTCCAATTAACATTCTTTTCTAGATCACCCAATGTGTAATGCAATGAAGAGCAAGTAAACAGGCATGAATTAAATGCTTCATTGTGATATCTAAACTTGGGGAAAAGTAAAACACGCAGATGTAGATAAATATATTACAACATCACAGATACTCTGGGCATCTACTCACTGTCTACATAATAACTGATTACAACATGAGGGCTTACAAAATGCATAGCACTGTTGTTCTTGATAGTGACAGTGCGTTTCATATATGTAGAAAAAAAGGTATAGAAAGATATCTAGGCCGGGCGCGGTGGCTCAAGCCTGTAATCCCAGCACTTTGGGAGGCCGAGACGGGCGGATCACGAGGTCAGGAGATCGAGACCATCCTGGCTAACACAGTGAAACCCCGTCTCTACTAAAAAATACAAAAAACTAGCCGGGCGAGGTGGCGGGCGCCTGCAGTCCCAGCTACTCGGGAGGCTGAGGCAGGAGAATGGCGGGAACCCGGGAGGCGGAGCTTGCAGTGAGCTGAGATCCGGCCACTGCACTCCAGCCTGGGCGACAGAGCGAGACTCCGTCTCAAAAAAAAAAAAAAAAAAAAGAAAGATATCTAACCAACTGTTAAGAGTAGCTGTAACTGTCCAGACGTGGTGGCTCACGCCTATAATCCCAGCACTTTGGGAGGTGAAGGCAGGCGAATCACCTGAGGTCGGGAGTTTTGAGACCAGCCTGACCAACATGGTGAAATCCCGTCTCTACTAAAAATACAAAATTAGCCAAGCCAGGCAAGTTGGCGCGTGCCTGTAATCTCAGCTACTTGGGAGGCTGAGGCAGGAGAATCACTTGAACCCGGGAGGCAGAGGTGGCAGTGAGCCGAGATTGTGCCATTGCACTCCAGCCTGGGCAATAAGAGCAAAACTCTGCCCCGCCCCCCCCCCCCCCCCCCCCCCCCCCCCCAGGAGCCTTAACTTCCCGGGGGGGGGGGGGGGGGGGGGGCCGGGGTAGGGCCCTTGCCCCCCCCCCCGGGCAAAAACAAAAAAACCCCCCCCCCCCCCCCCCCCCCCCCCACACACACACACGAGTAGCTATAACTTCCGGGGAGTGGGGTTGGGGGATAGGTAGAGGGAAACTTTCACTTTATGTTTCTGTGTTGAATTTTCTACAATGAACATATATGGCTTTTTTAATAAAAAAGTTCTTAGATTATATGACGAATATACAAATTATTATGCTACAAAGATATACAAGAACAATTATTTTTGATAATATGATTATTATGAACTCAAAATATACAAATGAGTATACTGACATTTCAAACTGCTTTTAAAAAGAAGGATCAGATAAAATATATACACCTAGTATGTACCCACACAATTAAAAAATTTTTTTTAAGTGATCAAATTCATTAGAATAAAAACTAAAACTTTCAAATGTCTCAACTCACCATTAATTAAAACATAATACAACATAGTTACCCACAACGCCTGTTGCATTACAACTAAAGTCAGGGAACAATAAATAATGTTCATAGGGCTGGGCGTGGTGGCTCACACCTGTAATGCCAGCAGTTTGGGAGGCCGAGGCAGGAGGACCACGAGGTCAGGAGTTTCAGACCAGCCTGACCAAAACAGTGAAACCCCACCTCTACTAAAAACACAAAAAAGTTAGCCGGGTGTGGTAGCGGGCGCCTATAATCCCAGCTACTCGTCGGGAAGCTGAGGCAGGAGAATTGTTTGAACCTGGGAGGCGGAGGTTGCAGTGAGCTGAGATCGCGCCACTGCACTCCAGCCCAGGCAACAGAGCAAGACTCCATCCTCCATGGCAAAAAAAAATAATGTTCAAAAATACCAAAATTCAAACCCACATACTAGCAATCATTCAAAAACAATTTGCAGAGTACTTAGGAGCTCACAAAATCTAAAGATTATTGTACTAGTTTTACCACTGGGAGTAAAACACTGGCTACTGATGACAGTACAGGAAGTGGGTCAGTATTTTTAACAAAAGCATATTATTTCTCTCAGTTCCCTGGGTTCAAGGCCCTGTTGGCTCAATCTTCCAGTTCTTCCTTAGATTCACCTAGAAGAGAACTATACAGATCAAAGGCATTCATAATGCTATGTGACAATACAGAAGAACCAGTGACTCACCTTGTAAGTCATAAGGCATGGGTGTCATGTGGAAAGGATGCCTATAGTCTTGGATGAGGGAGGTATTAATGTAGCTTGTGTCTACAGCAGGAAGGCTTGGGGTGCGGGATACTGGAGATGCTTGATGTGGAAGACTTAAAATGCTGGAAGAAGGAAAGATTGGCATAGTTTTCATTAGTCAGTTAAACTCTCAAAGTTAACAAAAAAAGGGGTTGTATCTCACAACGAACCCTAGGTTTTGTGCTGGAAATAAGAACAAAACCAAGCAAAGTAATGTATAATTTGGATTATACACAATTACGAGAAAATAAATTTGTATACATAATAGCATTTAACAGAGGCCACAGGAAGAAATGGACAGATGCAATGGTATCCAACATTCACAAACCTCACATTGCCTTTGGAATATCATCACCTATGCTTTCAGAATGCAAGAGAAAGGTATAGTTGAGCCACTTTACCAGGATATGAGTGAAAGATACCTACATCAAATGAAATTCGGAAACCCTTTTAAAACAACACTGGAGTACTGGCTAGTAAGAAGTATACGTATGCCCTAGCAAAGAAAATACATATAATAAGAAAGAGGGAATGAAGTAATCTGAGTAGTTAGGAGTTAGATTGTAGTCTTTGGGAGAACAAAAACTGGGTATTGTTTAGTATACCCAATGCCCAGTACAGTTATCAGCATGTTGTCTGCATAAAAGCCCTGCTGAATCTAATGAATGTAGTGAAACAAGAAGAAATACTCCAAAATGAGGCCGGGTGCGGTGGCTCACGCCTGTAATCCCAGCACTTTGGGAGGCTGATGCAGGCGGATCACAAGGTCAGGAGTTCGAGACCAGCCTGGCCAGCACGATGAAACCCCATCTCTACTAAAAATAAAAAAATTAGCCAGGCATGGTGATGCACGCCTATAGTCCCTACTTGGGAGGCTGAGGCAGGAGAATCACTTGAATCCAGGAGGTGGAGGTTGCAGTGAGTCAAGATGGCGCCACTGCACTCCAGCCTGGGCAACAGAGCAAGACTCCGTCTCAAAAAAAAAAAAAAAAAAAAAAAGAAATACTCCAAAATGAACAGGTGGTGGAGAGTTTTTAAAGGGAGAATACTATAACTGGAAAAAGAAAACATAAAACAAGAATTAGGACTCTAAAAAACAGTGAAAAGTTTAAATAGCTGAGTAGCTTTTTTTTTTTTTTTTTTTTTTAATTTACTAAAAAATTAAGGGAAAGGCAAAAAGGAGAGGAAGGAAAAAATAATAATTTAACTAATTTTGGGGTCAGGCATGGTGGCTCATTCCTGTAATCCCCATACTTTTGGGATGCAGAGGCAGAAGGATAGTTTCAGCCCAGAGGTTGCCCAACCTGGGCAACATAGGGAGACCCTGTCTCTACGAAAACTTAAAAAACTTAGCTAGGCCTGGTGGCACGTATCTGTAGTCCTAGCTACTTGGGAGACAGGTGAGAGGATTGCTTGAGCCCGGGAGGTCCAGGCTGCATGTGCCGTGATTGCACCACTGCACTCAAGCCTGGGTGACAGAGCAAGAGCCTGTCTCAAAACAAAACAAAAACAAAAACAAAACTAATTTTGAAAAGAAAAAGAATTATAGTAGCCCTCTTGGAAGGAAACATAAGGGTTATATGTTACCCCACCAATACAAGAGGCTGAAGGTATATGTGTTATAGAAAATAAAGAGAAAGGAAGCAATAAAGCAGCTGTCTTTTGCTTTTAATGCTTCATGTCAAGTACCTGGGGCATGGGGATACAATTTCAGTGGTATAGAATATTTCAAAAGAGAGCCAGGCACAGTGGCTCATGCCTGTAATCCCAGCATTTTGGGAGGCCGAGGCAGGTGGATCACCTGAAGTTGGCAGTTTGAGACCAGCCTCACCAACAGGGAGAAACCCCATCTCTACTGAAAAATACAAAAAATTAGCTGGGCATGGTGGCCCATGCCTGTAATCCCAGCTACTCAGGAGGCTGCGGCAGGAGAATCACTCGAACCCAGGAGGTGGAGGTTGCAGTGAGCCGAGATGGCGCCATTGCACTCCAGCCTGGGCAACAAAAGTGAAACTGTCTCAAAAAAAAAAAAAAGAACATTTCAAAAGATGCCAAGGTTGGATTTCTAGGAATAGAGTTCCAGTTATGACCATCTACCACATTTTAATGAATGGGATTATGAAGCATAAAACATACTCTCGTCTGCCTCATAAAAATGTTTCATCTAATGGAAACTTTGTTAAATCTCTTACATCTAGAAAAAGTACCATTTACCATTAGCTGAGTCATCTCACAATGTCTAAGAGATTACGAGAGGATTTAAAATGCTAGTCTTTGAAAACATCTCAAACAGCACAGACAATTTCTGGATGAACATTAAGCATTCAGTGGCTAAAGACAACAAAATGTTTTACATTTAGTTTTTGCCTCTAATTCCTGGCTGCATGCTTTTCTGTCAATTTGCAATAATGTTTTGAAATGCATTTCAACCTTTATACTGCACAATAACAAACACAACATGCTGGCCTGAGGTTTCCAGTTACCAATTAGTCATTATTATAAAATAGCTACTAGTGTTGACTATGGTATTATTCTTCTTCTAAGGATGTAAACTTTCAAATTTCTTGTTTTTATCTGCAAATAATGTCTGGCATTTGCAAATACTATATCTGGGTTCAATTAGTCACTGGGAAATTCAGGAAGTACTTAATGCATCTAATGTTATTTTCCAAACATAATAAACACTATTTAATTCTCTCCAAATGTTTTTGGAGAAAGAGCAAAGTAAATATCCAAAGAAGAAATACTAGATTCCTAAACACTCAAATGTCTTCTTTAAAGAAAAAATACATAGTCAGTAATACTATTGAATAGTTTACATAAATACATATGACTACTATTAATAGTCTAAAGAATAGAATATATATATGACGATGCATTTAGCCCAAAAGTAATTATATATCCAGAGGTTTATGAAATATCTTTTAACATTGTGATTATGGCACTTAAAAAAAATCACATGACAATGTGTATTTGGTCATACTATGGTTTGACATTTATAAAATATCTTGGAATTGAAATTCTATAAATACTTGTTCTAACTTTAGGTAATCTGACTTTTCCTTTTCTCCTACTCAGACACAAAATACATTGGTGTAATAACAAGGTCAGGCTTGCTGGGTTACAGCCATCAAGGTAGGCTTTTATCAGAGGTCATGTTCATAAGAGTAGGATTTGTGTTTAAATTATTTACTTTGTTTAGAATGATGATACTGTTTTTAATGTTTTTGTTTCTCTCCCTATGGCAAGACAGACTACTCTATAATGAAAATACCAATGTGTGAAATACGTTTGATTGAAATCTTATTTTTTTTGAGATGGGGTCTCATTTTGTCACCCAGATTGGAGTGCAGTGGCATGATCTTAGCTCACTGCAACCTCCACCTCCCAGGTTCAAGTGATCCTCCCACCTCAGCCCTCCGAGTAGTTGGGACAACAGGCACACAGCACCACACCTAGCTAATTTTTTTGGTAGAGACAGGGTTTTACCATGTTGCCCAGGCTGGTCTCGAACTCACTGAAATCTTTAATCTCATTATACACTGTCAAACCTGAAAATGATTTGACTCCAGGCACAGAAATGCCTGCTCTTGATCTGGTGTTGTAACAATGCCATCTATGGACTTTCCTTCTCTCTCTTACATTCTTTCTTTAGTCCCTACTGCTTGCTGGAAGGGTTTCTGGTTAGCTTCTATTCAGTTACAACAGGCCATGTGGTTCTCCTGCTTTATACCTAAAAAGGGACACATCTATTTCTAGATTTACAATTAGTGTGCCACAATTGTGCTTTAGCACAATTAGAAATCTTGCTCAGAATCCCTGATGTGTCTACAGGACTAACAGCCTGTTTTGGGAGCACAGTTGGAGTCTGCTACTTGTTTTACCACCCCCAGAAAGTGCTAAGCTCTTTAAGGTTAAGGCTGTACTTACTCATTTTATTATCAACCATGCTTAGCTGAGGGTGTTTTATACAAAGTAGATAACAATGTTTCATGAACTGAAGCATAACCTAGGTACACTGTTATTGATATAAGACTCATGGAAAATATGGGAGAAAAGTCTGCAAAGTGGGAAATGTGTACTGCAACAGAAGTCATTCACTGCCAGCCTCATTCACATTCTGAGGCAGATTTAAATCATTGGTCTTCCTCTGCTTTCCACCTGAAACATTCAACTTGGGGCGAATTTTAGAGCATACATTCCAGTTTGAACAAATGTTCTACATCCTGTGAGCAGGAGCAGGATCACCTGGGAACTTACTAGAAATACGAATTTTCTTTCTTTCTTTTTTTTTGAGACAGTCTCACTCTGTTGCCCAGGCTAGAGTGCAATGGTAAGATCTTGGCTCACTGCAACCTCCACCTCCTGGGTTCAAGCAATTCTCCGGCCTCAACCTTCAGAGTAGCTGAGATTACAGGCGCACGCCACCACGCTTGGCTGATTTTTGTATTTTAGTAGAGACAAGGTTTCACCATGTTGCCCAGGCTGGTCTCAAACTCCTGAGCTCAGATAATCCACCTGCCTCAGCCTCCCAAAGTCCTAGGATTATAGGCGTGAGACACCACGCCTGGCCTAGAAAGACAAATTTTCTTAGTCTCTCCTCCTGACTCAGACGCAGGGGAGCAATGTGTGCATTTTAATAAGCTCTCAGGTAATTCTGATGTATGTACACCAGTTTGAGAACCACAGTACTAGAATCATCTTTTGATAATAAAGAATACTATCCAAGTACCCTTTTAGTGCACTACCCCAATCCCTCCAGAGTATTACAAACCCGGGAAAAATTCAAATTATTCTTTGATTGCTAAGTGAAATTTCACAATCAAGAATCATTTTATTTGGCAAGTCTTTAATCCCTATTTACCAAGTTAATTTTCATGATTACTTTTTTTTTAATGTCTCAGCACTTACCCTTTATTATTTAGTGGTGATGTGGGAGAAAGGGAAGGACAGGTCCTCTTGGCAGATGGCTCTTCTTCCTCTTCATCAGATGAACTGTCTATGGTTAGGTCAATCACTTCTACTTTCTTGTTTTTATTTGAGGACTGGTGGTGAGAAGCTACTTGATGCTCCAATGTGGAGCTCAAGCATCCTATATGGGAATGATTAAAATACAAGGCAAGGGAAGGGTTATCACGTCTCTCTTTTCTCAGTGTCCCTATAGTTTATCAGTTACAGTTTAGATTCACAATATTGTTGGAGCCAGAGAGTAGAAAACCAACAGTGGCTCTGTTCTACTAAGTTTAAAACCATTATTTAATAATAGTAAATTATTTTTCAAAATAATAATAAATTACTGAATTAGAACGATCAAAATGTGTCTTATGTCCACTTCAGAAGAAAAGTAATTTGAGAGCACAGACTGTATATTAATTTTTGTCCGTATAGTATCTAACATACTTAAGAAATACGATGATAGCATTTTCAAAACTCATAGTCTCTTTCCAACAAAACCATACTAAAAGCCAGGAAAAAATAAATAAATGAAAACTGAACCTTTACTACTCTGTACCAAATCTGTTAAGAATTTAAAAAGGGTACAGTTTCAAAAGTATGACTTTACAAATGACTAATTATATTACATTACTTTGAAATCTTATATCAGAAAAATTTTTAAAGCTGGCAAAAAAGTGAATTTAAAAGGATTTCTATCAATAAGTTAATAGGAATCATTAAGCTATCCACAAACTACTCAGTGTTTTTAAAAACTATATGGATTTTAATATTGAAAACCAGACTTACAGCAGTAGGGAGACTGCCCCTTCCTTGTGGAGAACTACTCACCATCGACTCCATTGTAAGAGGCGGAAACTTCTTGTACTTCCTTTTTCGATCTCATTGGTGCCCAAGTGCCATCCTCCTTAAATTGTATTTCATCACAGTCTGTACAGTACTTTAGGATTTCCATAAACAAGCTGTAAGAAAACAATTCATCCTTAAAATATCATATTTTAAATGAAAATAAAAGTTGAACAACTTAAGTTATATTTATTCTTAAAATCTAGTGCTAAATAGGAACATAGCTGCCTAATTTATGTCACATTTATGTAAGAAAATATGTGACCATGAAAAATGACATTTTCAAAGATTTTTAATCACATGGGAAAATGTTCACAAAAAGTGAAAAAAGGTCAACAAAAGAAAGCTTCATTTCAAAAATAAAATTATGTGTGAGTAGTATATAGATAGTAGTTACCTCTGGGTGGTACCTCATGGGTATTTATTTTTCTTCTTTATACGTTTTTGCATATTCTAAATTGCCTACAATAAGCATGTCTTATTTGATAAACTGAAGCAATACATACACAAATATGTAATCAAAGGTTAAATCTCTTTGATAAAATATTGTAACAGACATTTAAAAACATATATAAAGAATGCATAAAATTAACTATGGCCAAATTCTTAGGTTACAATGTTAAATGAAACCAAAGGATAAAAATTATTAACAGTGTACAATCACAACCATGGAAAGACGAAAATTGGAAAATTATGCACCCGAAAAAGCTTTTTATTTTCCTGTGTTTTACAATTTTTCTTTAAAACAGTATGTGTGTACATGGCTTTTATAACAAGAAATGGCAGAACCTAAAGCTATGTTACATATAAAGTTGGAAAATATTACTATTTAATTCTGATTTACTACTAAGTGATCACCATCATTTCTGAAAAATTAAACATAAAACATTTAAGTTACATGTTTTTCTTTTTTTTCCCCATGACTGGTGTGACATCTTTCAAGCTCCAGGTTATACTTGTATTGCTAAATATACTCAATTTCTGATACTACCACCTTTAGGCTCCTATGTTTTCTTAAATACTATAGGTAAGTTGCCTTAAGTCTTTCGCTAGAAAGTACAGGAAATATTAAGTACAGGCCGGGTGCGGTGGCTCACATGCCTGTAATCTCGGCACTTCGGGAGGCCAAGGCAGGAGGATCACTTGAGCCCAGGATTAGAGATCAGCCTGGGCAAAATGGCAAGACTCTGTCTTTATCCCCCCACCCCCCGCAAAATCAAATAGATTCCTCCTTTTCACAATTGTTTTTGTTTAGTGGCAAAAGCGGGGAAAAAAGGAGGCTGCAGAATAGGAGAACATTTAGAGGAACACTCCAAGATGTCTGGTAGGACAGATAAAACAAAGGGGTGTTAAAAGCAATAATTGGTTATTGTGATGCTATAGGTGGACAAGACAAAAAAGAAAAAGAAGATCATGACTGAAGCTGGATCTTATCTCCACAAACAGGTTAACTTCTATTGAAAAGCCCAATTTTGGATGAACCTGAGTTAACCCAAATCTCCCCACACATTTTTTTTCCAATGTGATCTGCATATCTAGGGATGGATGGACTAATGACAGGAAAATGAAAAGGTGTAAGCACACCCTGCTTAAAACCACTAGTGCTTTAAACGATAAATGCCAGGAGACACTGACAGTAACACATGTATTTTCAAAACAAGGGAACATCGAGTTAAAAAGATAAAATATTCATAACACTAATTTGAAATAAATTACTTTGAAAGTATTGGTTTGCAGATTCACAAAAATCCTACAAATACATAACTTAGAATTTTCATCCCAAATCTGATGTGTAACAAACCCAGATAATATATGGTCATTTCAAGGTACCAAAAACACTTAAAGTAACATACCCATCAATAATAAGGTGTTCATATGGAGCCTTCTTATCACAGACAGGACAAACCCAGGTTGGTTTTTTCTCATTCATCTGAATGTAAAGAGTTGCATCAAAACATTGTAGATGAGAACATGTAAGGGCCCGACACGGAATTGTCAGCCGCATTTTACCAAGCTTTAAAAAGGGAGAAAAAGTAAATATTAGGTAATTGCTATTCAACATTTAAGCTTTGACAAAAATTTCCTAGAACACAACAGGTAGGCATGCTGATTTAAAGCACACTGTGTTTACTTTTCATCAATGTAGGAGAACATTAAACACATTTCCTGTGAAATATCCATAGGTTTAAAAATTACAGCATTTCTTTGGCTATCAAACAAAATGACTATGGAAAGTCTACAAGGGTTATTGACTAAAATCCACAGCTCACAGATCAGCTTTTGGTGGAGAGGGTCATAACCCCTTGAGTTATACTCAAAATTTCGTGTGTGCATTTTTCTGGAGAGAGTTTCACCAGTTTTTTTAAAAAAGAGATGGAGTCTTGCTATGTTGCCCAGGCTGAAGTGCCAACTCTAGTCACAGGCACAATCATAGCACTCTACAGCCTCAAACTCCTGGGCTCAAGCAATCCTCCTGTCTCAGCCTCCAGAATAGCTGGCAATACAGGCGCACACTACCGTGCCCAGCTTTTCTCAAATTCTTAAAGCAGTCCTTGATCCAAAAAAAACAATTTAAGAACCACCTAACTAGCGATTAGGGAAAATAGAGAATGTCTTATTAAATACTGCACAATACAGAAATCCATTGATATTTGCTATCAGTCTTACCTATGAATAAGAGTAGTTCACAGGACAAAAGTGAATCAATAGTCATCATTCCCCATGATGTTTGGCATAATTACCAAGTGGCAGCTCTGAGGAGGAAGGCAGATGCACACACACTCTGCATTGCTTCCTCACTGGGAACCATCACGAGCAATTCAGCCTACAGCCCTGGACCTCTAGCATCTCCAGCATGTTAGGAGACTTGTTGCCCTGCAAATACTGCTTCAGCTGACATGCAGTGAGTCTATCCAGGGAGGAAGTCTGCTTCATCTGGTCCCTGAGCTGCTAGCTTTAGCCCAAGGCAGAGAAGCCGCCCAGAAACCTGCACAGGGAGCTACCATGTCACTATCTCATTCCCCAGAAGCCAGCTTGTACCACTGTAGAGTCTCCAGATCCCACAATGGCCATATAGTAGAGAAGTTATCTACCTTCAATAACCACATTATTTGCCAAGTACCAGGAAAAGATTTGTGAACTTGAAAAATACAAAGGCTTGTGCTGGAAAGGATGTGGAGAAATAGGAATGCTTTTACACCGTTAGTGGGAGTGTAAACTAGTTCAACCATTGTGGAAGACAGTGTGGCGATTCCTCAAGTATCTGGAACTAGAAATACCATTTGACCCAGCCATCCCATTACGGGGTATATACCCAAAGGATTATAAATCATGCTACTTATAAAGACACACTGCACACATGTTTACTGCGACACTATTCACAATAGCAAAGACTTGGAACCAACCCAAATGTCCATCAATGATAGACTGGATTAAGAAAATGTGGCACATATACATCATGGAATACTATGCAGTCATAAAAAAAAGATGAGTTCATATCCTGTGCAGGGACGTGGATGAAGCTGGAAACCATCATTCTGAGCAAACGATCACAAGGACAGAAAACCAAACACCACATGTTCTCACTCATAGGTGGGAACTGAACAATGAGAAAACTTGGACACAGGGCAGGGAACATCACACACCAGGGCCTGTCGTGGAGTGGGGGGCAGGGGGCGGTATAGCATTAGGAGAAATACCTAATGTAAATGACGAGTTAATGGGTGCAGCAAACCAACATGGCACATGTATACCTATGTAACAAACCTGCACATTGTGCACATGTACCCTAAAACTTAAAGTATTATATATATATATATATGCATATATATATATAAAAGAAAAATATAAAGGCTTGAAAAGAATATGAGTTAAATGAGGAAAAGATTCTTGGCTCAGATCAATTTCAGGGAAATGTGCAATTTCCTGGTCTACCAGGAAATTAACTGTCATTTGGTGCCCAAAATAATTGCTTTGATACCAATGATTTACTGTGTCTCTAAGAAAGGCATTTAACCTTTCTGGGTCCCTTTTACTTTCTCTAAGGTAACACTGTTTCCTCCTTACTTCAACCAGATGTAGCCATGATGAATAAAAATAGAACCCTGAACATGCTATAAACTTATTGAGAATAGAGCAATGCCAGTTTACAGTATCAGAAGTATAACCTGGAAGGACCTAGAGTAAAAACTGGTAACTCCCTTCTGTGTACTCCCAACTCTATACTCCTGCATATGATTACAATCAAGCACCACATAACATTTTGGTCAACAGTGAACCACATATACGATGGAGGTCTTCAAATTATGTACAGTACACAATACCTGATAATAGACAGCCATGTTACTGGTTTCTGATTTACTATACTTTTTATCATTATTTTGGAGTGTACTCCCTTCACTTTATATATATTTTAAAAGTTAACTGTAAAACAGCCTCAGGCGGGTAGGAGAGAACAGCTCCGTGTCTGTTACTGCCACTGAAGACCTTCTAGTGGGACAAGACGTGGAGGTGGAAGGTAGTGATATTGATGATCCTGACCCTGTGTAGGCCTAGGCTAATGTGTGTCTTAGTTTTTAACAAAAAAGTTTAAAAAGTAGAAAACAAAAGTAAAAAATGTTAAAAATAGAAAAAAGCTTATAGAAGAAGGATATAAAGAAAGAAAATATTTTTGTACAGTTGTACAATGTGCTTGTGTTTTAAGCTAAGTGTTATTACAAGAGTCAAAAGTTAAAAAATTAAAAAGCTTATAAAATAAAAAAGTTACAGTGGCCGGGTGCAGTGGCTCATGCCAGTAACCCCAGCACTTTGGGAGGCCGAGGAGGTAGGATCACCTGAGATCAGGAGTTTGAGACCAGCCTGGCTGACATGGTGCAACTCCGTCTCTACAAAAATACAAAAATTAGCCAGGCATGGTGGTATACGTCTGGGATCCCAGCTACTTGGGAGGCTGAGGCAGGACAATCACTTGAGCCTGGGAGGCAGAGGTTGCCGTGAGCTGAGATCGCACTACTGCACTCCAGCCTGGGCAACACAGGGAGACTCTGTCTCAAAAACAAAAAACAAAAAACAAAAATCAAAATTACAGTAAGCTAAGGTTTATTATTGAAAGAAAAATATTTTAAATTTATTGTAGCTGCAGTGTACAGTGTTTGTAAAGTCTACAGTGATGTAAGTGATGTCCTAAACCTTCACATTTGCTCACCATTCACTGACTTATTTGGAGCAACTTTCAGTCCTGTAAGCTTCATTCATAGTAAGTGCCCCACACAGGTGTACCATTTTTCATCTTTTATACTTTTTACTGTACCTTTTCTATGTTTAGGTACACAGATACTTAGCATTGTGTTACAACTGCCTACAGTATTCAGTTTTGTAACACGCTGTACAGTTTTGCAGCCTAGGAGCAATAGTCCCAAGGTACGTAGTAAGCTATACCATCTAGGTTTGTGTAAGTACACCTATGATGCTTTTGTTGAACAACAACACCTATGACGCTTTTGTTGAATAACATACCTATGTTGCTTTTGTTGAAGAACAACAAAATCTCCTAATAATGCATTTCTCAAAAGGTATCCCCATCATTAAGGCATGCACAACTGTATATCATTTATTTATATGTGTGTCTCCTCCTACCAGAAACAGGTTGGACTAATTTCCTTGTCCCCATACTTGGAAATATACAGCAGTAAGACAGTCCCGTGCACTGATAAAGCTTCAGTTGTGCATGATGGGCAATTCCAGGAGGCACCACTCATGGAAGGTATGCAGGTCGTACTCAGTAATTTATAGTGCAGTCTGAGTATGAGTTCTGGTGTTAGAATGAATCCTGGCCCCACTACGTACCTACTGTGTGAATTCTGAGTGTTATTTTATTTAATCACTCAGAGGCTCAGTTTTATAAAATGGGGATAAAAATGGGATCTACACAATATGATTGTGGGGATTCAATTACATTTACTGCATAGTACCTGACACATAGTAAGTTTTCAATAAATAAAAATGGTATTAATTAACATATTTGCTTTAAATCACTTTGTACACTAGGAAACCCATCCAAACCTCAGTTTAGTAATTCTTTTATTCTGGGCTCACAAAGTATTAAACAGCTTCACCAGACTCCCTTACTGCACTTCTACTCAATTTTAATTTTTTTATTTTTTGAGACAGAGTCTCCCAAGCAATTCTCCTGCCTCAGCCTCCCAAGTAGCTGGGATTACAGGCAGGTGCCACCATGCCTGGCTAATTTTTGCATTTTGAGTAGAGACGGGGTTTCGCCATGTTGGCCACATTGGTCTCAAACTCCTGGTCTCAAGTGCTCTGCACACCCTGGCCTCCCAAAGTGCTGGCATTAAAGGCGTGAGCCACCTGTCCAACCAATTTTTTATGATTTGATTTGCATAAGCACCTGATAAAAAGGCCAAAAAGAACAAAGTAGTTACAACAGAAAAATTACCATTAGGCAAGATACCATGTGGCATTAGTTCAGAAACATTTTCCAAATAGCAATCTGGTTGGTGGTACCAAGTTACATTTTTATATCTTATGTCAGACCTTAACTTATCTATGAAATACAAATTCCTATTTTATAAGGTACTTTTGCTATTGCCTTAATACTAAGTAGAAAAACCAAAGACTAAAAATTCTAGGCAAATACAGTAATAGTACACAAGGTTTATGAACTGTAGAACTACCAGACTACTTCTGATTGTTTATGAAAACAACAGATAAGATGGTAAGAAATAAAGATTGTTTCAGAATCCAAGCCATAGGCAATGAAATTTATACTCTGAAAAAGCAGCTGTTTTCCAAAGGCCTTCATCTCACATACCTTTACCCCATGACCTCCAGCTGTCAGTTCATATCTTTTAGGCAAGAGAGCAACTCTCAAGCCTTTATCTTCAGCTATACTGACAAGGTGACCTACAGAGTTTTTAAGGAATGCTGACACAGAAATGGTGCAAGAAAGACATAAATGGGTACATAAAAGCAAAAGTTCACTTTCAAATGCATTATTAGCTGTCACACAAATGCTTTAGAATCATAAAATAACTATTATGTGATAATTCTTATATTCGTGATTTTTTAAAAAATCACTAAATTCTAAATAATTATCTGAAAAACAGATATCGATTTTCTCTAACTTGGTATAAGGAGAGAAGCTGAACTTTGAACGTCTTCATCTTGTGATTACAAATTCTTCCTTTCCCTTTATAGGACATAAATTATATTTGAATTATTTGCATATAAACACTTTAATTCCCAAATATGTTTTCTAATGCCACTAACTTTACAATAATAGTGCTATCTGTATTAGTAACTGATGCTGCTGCAAAAGAAAACATTCTAGATATAAGTTTTAACCAACTTATATTTTTAAAAAGCCCTAAAAATGTCAAAACGTGCTTTCTCCTTGCAAAAGGAAAAAGTGTGACATTAAAAACAATTTCAGCTGGGCACGGTGGCTCACACCTGTAATCCCGGCACTTTGGGAGGCTGAGGCAGGTGGATCACTTGAGGTCAGGAGTTCAAGACTAGCCTGGCCAACATGGTGAAACCCCATCTCTACTAAAAATAAAAAATTAGCCAGGCGTGGTGGCAGGCGCCTGCAATACCAGTTACTCAGGAGGCTGAGGCAGGAGAATTGCTTGAACCTGGGAGGTAGAGGTTGCAGTGAGCTGAGATCACACCACTGCACTCCAGCCTAGGCAACAGAACAAGACTCTGTCTCAAAAAATAAAAAAAATTTTAAAAGGGCTGGGAGTGGTGGCTCACACCTGTAATCCCAGCACTTTGGGAAGTTAAGGCAGGGGGATCACCTGAGGTCAGGAGTTTGAGACCAGCCTGGCCAACATGGTGAAACTCCATCTCTACTAAAAATACAAAAAATTAGCTGGGCATGGTGGCGCTCACCTGTAGCTCTAGCTACTTGGGAGGCTGAGGCAGGGAAATCACTTGAACCTGGGAGGTGGAGGTTGCAGTGAGCCAAGATCTGGTCACTGTACTCCAGCCTGGGTGACAGAGCAAAACTCTGTCTCTGGAAAAAAAAAAGAAAAGAAAAAGAATAATTTCACAAGTTTTTTTCACAATAATATTTCATAAATACATTTCCAGAGTTTATCTTCTTCTATCAATTCCAAGTCATTTGTATTTGGGTTTACAAAGCAGTTTTTAAACTGCTTTGTAATTTAAAAGATTCCTCCACCTCTATTTTTAATAAATCAGAACCATAAAATTCCCAAAGAGTAAAAACATTTTTAATTATTTTTGTTGCCTTTAGCTAAATGGCACAGAAACAACAGACACTCATTTATTTTGAGCTCTGTACATCACAATAAGGGCAATTGTAATGCACAGTAAGACATCATATTTACATATTTCAAAGAGAGCAAATCTCCTTTATTATCCTATAAATTTGATATATAGATATTACTAAATTTTATTTTTGAGTAAAAACATACCTCAAATGTATGATCTTACTATTTCAGAATAACTGTGAGGGATTATCCCTTTAGCCAAATAGAAACCCATGAAAGTATTATAATTATATATTTTACACATACATACACACATATACACAATATACACATATAGTTGTTTTGTTTTATACTCTGAATTTTTAAAGCAGATGTCCATTTAAAATGAACTGCTGGCTAGGCGTGGTAGCTCACGCCTGTAATCCCAAGGGAGGCCAAGGCAGGAGGATTGCTTGAGGCCAGAAGTCCACAACCAGCCTGGGCAACATATGAAGACCTTGTCTCTACAAAAAAATACAAAAATCAGCCGGGTGTGGTGGCACATGCCGGTAGTCCCAGCTACTTGGAGGGTTGATGCAGGAGCATTGCTTGAACCTGGGAGGTGGAGGCTGCAGTGACCTGAGATGGCAGCACTGCACTCCAGCCTGGGTGACAAAGTGAAACCCTGTCTCAAAGAAAGAAAAATAAATAAAGGTGCAAAGAGCAAAATGTGATTAATAGTTTCTAATAATATAGAGATGAGCACCTGAACTACAGAATTAAAACATAGTTCCACAAATAAAACTTTTAAGATTTATATTGGAGTGCTTATTTATATGAATAAATGTTCATATATGTGTTAAACATAAAGCCTCAGGTATATCAGTACAACTATAAACACTTTTAAGTGAGACTGCAGAAAAACACTACTCTTTCCAGTGATTTAAATAGAAAATGAAGTGTATGTACTTTTCTAAACTTACTGTATTTTCTGAATTGGTGTTTTACAACAAAATGAGGCGGCAAAGAACAATGGAGGGGGAATGGATAAATCAGGGTTTTGGAGAAAGAGGGTAGAATAAGTATACATCTTTTTACCTTTTTCTTTTAAAAACATTTTTGGTCTTTTTCTCACCCTCTACTTCCCCAGTGTGTGAACCATTTTTCTAAGCATGAAACACACACACACACACACACACACACACACACACACACACACACACCCCATCCCATACCAGTCTCCTTTACAACCTAGGCTGTTGTAACATTTACCTGGTTACTTAAAGAATTTTTAACACTAATATAAAAAGCCTGGAGTCAAAATATTTTTCGCAAGAAAAAAATTGGCTTTATTATAAAAAGGAATAAAAATAAACGTTACAAGAATAGAAGGATATATACACAATGATAGAATTTGGTGATTTTAATTAACTTCATTGTATTTTTTTCTATAACTTACAGAAACTACTTCATGATCTACTAATTTTTTCATATTATGTTTGAAGTTTCATAAATTACCAAAAAAACTTGTAACTACAAATAACATTTAATTTCTATTTAAATTCTTTATTTCTTTAAGAATACAGTAACTTCATCATCATCTGATATTAGCAGGATCTCAGTATCAACTGCTTTCAATATCAGGCCTGTCTGAACAATCAGGCAAAGGAGGAAACAGATGTGTCCTTTCATTCTTTCTCCCCAATTTATTAATGATTAATTTGATTAATTATAGAAAAAAAAGTAATCAAAATGTCAAGGTAATTTATTATAACTTTTTCACATATTTTCATATGGCCATATTCAACCACCATCCCTACCAATGAGCCTAACATCAAATTAGTTTAACATGTTTTTGAGACCTTTTCCCTAACAGGTTTAATAATTTGGTTAAGTCTTGGGACCATATATTTATTTCATGAAAATTATTGATTCTGATCTCATTTTCTAGCTTAAAATATCTCAAGGCTTTTTTATACGTATAACAAATTCAGCTGTTTAGGCTGAACAGAAGTTTCTAATTGGTGAACTGTTACAATGTGGTCATTGTTGGCAAAATGGTTAAATGAGATGTGTGAGTAATCACGGCTAGATTTTTACTCAGAAAGGTACTATTTTAAGTAAAATTTTTAGCCAGGCATGGTGGCTCACGCCTGTAGTCCCAGCACTTTGGGAGTCCGAGGCGGGTGGATCACCTGAGGTTGGGAGTTCGAGACCAGCCTGACCAACATGGAGAAACCCTGTCTCTACTAAAAATACAAAATTAGCCAGGCATGGTGGCACATGCCTGTAATCCCAGCTACTCGGGAGGCTGAGACAGGAGAATCGCTTGAACCCAGGAAGTGGAGGTTGTGGTGAGCCGAGATGGCGCCACTGTACTCCAGTCTGGGCAACAAGAGTGAAACTCCATCTCAAAAAAAAAAATTAATATATAAATGTAAAATTTTTATAAATACACTGAGACAATAAACATTTCTTATTTGGAGATTTTACGATTGAGCCTGAGAGATGGTCATTAATCACAGGCCATATTTAGATATGTCTTACTAAGAGTAGATCATTTTTTGAAGACTTACTTAGATTCCAAATGCAATGCCTAGATGTCTTTCCACTTTTCATAAACTGTAACAATGGTGGACATATTTTAGAAGTAAACAGAATTTCTCAAATAGTAAAAATACTTAATAAAAAAAGAAAATGTATGTTAAACTTTCTGGAAAGCAAGTAATAGTTAACACTTACTGGACACAGTAGAGAAACCCTTAGGCTGGTTGTAGCTATTTCACTGTCTGGATCCGCAGTCAACTTCTCTTTAACTGATATTCATTCAAGAAGAAAAAAAGCAAACAGAGTAAGTTTATTAAAGATACATTACTGGAACATTACTATAAAGAATAAAAAACTTAAACAAATCTGCTCAATTATTTCCCAATTAATGGAACAGATAAAAACAACCATATGGCTTTTAATTCTATAAGCAAAGGATGGAAAACAATTGTTTATCTGTAGAATGACTATATTTCCTGTAAATTTCCTATTTCTCACTCAGGGGACAAAAACCTGTAGCAATATGAGATATATTTCTCTAATATGTTGACATATTCAACTGCTAATATGTTGACATATTTCTCTAATATGTTGACATACTCAACTGGTAGACCCTTTTTCTTTTATAACTCTAAGATACTGGATCAAGGTTTTCTTTCTTTTAAACTATGACTAATATTATTTGGGCTCTTCTATTTTCAAGGACATTAATAATAAGAATAACATTTATACATTTTTGAAAGCTCAGAAAATAAAAACATTTACTGTAAAACAGCTTAATTCAAACTTTAAATTATGAAAAGAGTCCTATTTCTTTAACTATACAATTATTTGAATTTTAATCTATTTCTCTATAAAATACTTGTGCCTTCTTGGGCAAGTCAATCTTCCTTTCTCAGCTTAATTTTACTTATAGTAAAATTGGAACCCACACTAGATAATCTTTAAGTCTTTTCACTTCAAACTTCTTCTGGTTCTTAAGGGAGAAGGAGACACTAGCAATTTTACTTTTGCAAGGCTGTTCTTTCATTCTCTTTCAGTCTGATATAAAAGACTCCTTACAATTCTCATCTGGAAACCTGAGCTATCTGTTACCTCTGAAAACTTCAATAACCAGTAACAAGAAAAAACATTATAGGGGTGGGACAGGAAATGCATATATGTAATACTCCAACAATTTTAGAAACTGTCCCATAATAACTTTAAAGTCTATATTGTATAAAGGGGCCATAAGTGGGGTAGCTGTATACATAGTCGACAGAATTTCTGAGCTGTGGTACAACTAAGTGTGACCAGATAGACACCATATAGAAAAGAAAATGAAGAGAGGGAGAAGTACTTGGGTAAGTTACAATTTCAGAATCTGTTGTTCTGATAACCATTTATGAGAAATCCTACCTTTATTAAACACAGTGCCCTGGATTTTAGTCTGGGTTTTTTTAGATGGTCCAAATCCTGGATATCCTATCCAACTATTTCCATTAATTAGTGGATCTCAAGTAAGGTGCATATCAGACCTACCTATAGAGAGCTTCCTGAATCAGAATGAAAAGAGGGACACTAATTGGTAGTTTTTTAAATGCTCCAAATATGATTCTAATGCCAGACTAAAAAGTCATTTCATGCCCTGGAAATTCCAAATTTTCAAAGTCTTAATGTACTTCACAGGCTGTCTCCTGACACACACAAAAAGGCATGCAACTTCTGGTTTTTAGTTTGGAAAATGTAGTTATAACACTATGCTAATGAATACCATATATAAATTACAAAAAGTATGCCTTTGTCATTATATACCAAATCTTAGTCAATCCTTTCTCATAAATATGATTTTAAAAAGTAGTATCTTTGTTAAAGGCAACAAATAATCGCCATATGAAATAAACATGCAAATAGAATTCTAATGTGATTACTCACTGTGTTGGCTAATTTTAGGTGTCAACTAAACTAACTGAACGAAGGGCTACCTACATAGCTGGCAAGGCATAATTTCTGGAAGTGCCTGCGAGTGTGTTTCCAAAGGAGACTGGTGTGTCAGTCTGTGGATGAGTGAGGAAGATCCGCCCTCAATCTTGGAGGACACCATCCAATCAGCTGGAGGGCACGGAAAGAACAAAAAGGCAGAGGAAAGGAAAATAAATTCACTTTCTCTTTTTCCTTGAGCTGGGACACCCTTCTTCTCCTGCCTTTGGAATTCTGTGATCCTAGCTCTTGGGAGCCTGAGGTAAGAGGACTGCTTGAGGCCAGGAGTTGAGACCCGTCTGGGCAACATAGTGAGAACCCATCTTTAAAAAGAAAGAATTCCAGGTTCTCTGGACTTGGGACTCTGGGATTTGTACCACCATATCAGCCCTTCTCCTCACTCCTCTTAGGACTTAAGACTGAGAGTTGGCTTCCTGGATCTGTGGCCTTTGGACTTCAATAGTCATATTACTGGCTTCGCTGGTTCTCCAGCTTGCTGATGGCCTATCTATTGTGGGCATTCTCAGCCTTCACAGTCATGTCAGCCAATTCCCCTGATACATCTTCCCTCAACTCTCTCTCTTCTCTCTCTTTCTCTCCTTTTCTCCTCTCCTTCTCCTTCCTCTCCTAGAATCTCTCTGGAGAACCCTGACTAATAACCACTCCGCATGCCTTCAACAACCATCCCACCAGCACCCTTTATAGACATAGCAAGCAATGGGTATAGTAACTGACTTTGAACTTTGCATAAATTTCCACTTAAATGAAGCAATACGATAGATCACAGTATCAGCCTTACACAAAACAAAGCGCAGTGTTTAGCGCTTAGAAAATAAATTGAAATAAGAAAATAAATTGAAATAAAGTAGTGGTTAAGAGCACAGGACCTAGAGAGCCTAGCTTAGAATTTAAGTCTCAGTTCTAAGTCACTTAACCTCTCTATGCCTGTTACATCATCTGGTAAATGGGAACAATAATAATATCTCACAGAACTGTTTTAAGGATTGAGTTAATACGCATTAAAAGTTTTAAAATACACTTGAGCCTGAGAGGCAGACATTGCAGTGAGCTGAAATTGCTGCCACTGCACTCCAACCTGGGTGATAGAGTGAGATCCTGTCTTAACAACAAAAAAAAGGTGTTTTTTTTTTTTTTCTTTTGAGACACAGTCTCACTCTGTCACCCAGGCTGGAGTGCAGCGGTGAGATCTTGGTTCACTGTAGGCTCTGCATCCTGGGTTGAAGTGATTCTCCTGCCTCAGCCTACCAAGTAGCTGGGATTAGAGGTGTGTGCCACCATGGCTTGGTTAATTTTTGTATTTAGCAGAGACGGGGTTTCACCATATTGGCCAGGCTGGTCTCAAACTCCCAACCTCAGGTGATGTGCCCACCTTGGCCTCCCAAAGTGTTGGGATTACAGGCGTGAGCCACAAAAAAAGTTTTCAAATAACCTAATATTATTCTCAATAAATACTAGCTATTGTCACTAGCTAACAATAAAACAAATAAAACATGATTTGTATATTCACTTTCTCTCAGAGGTGGGAGAATTTTCTGAAATTATTTTAGAATGTTTGTCAATTTCTATTAAAAACAAAACAAAACAAACAAAAAAACCTATGCCTTCTCTTTTGTCATTACAGACCCAATCCTAGTCCATTTATTCTTGTAAAGATATTTTTTAAGGTCCTACCAGGATCTTGATTAGACTGGATTAATTCTACAGATTAATTTGGAGAACTGACATACAACAATAGAATCTTTCGATCTCTTAGCAAGATATATCTCTCTGTTTATTCAGGTCTTCTTTCAGTTTTTCTCAACGATGCTTTGTAGTTTTCGGCATACAAATCTTGCACCTAGTTTGTGTGATGTATCCCTAAGTGTGTCATATTTTTGGATGTTACCGTAAAATCTTGTTTTGTGAATTTCAATTTCCTATTATTCATTACTAACAGAAATACAATTTGTTTTTGTATACTGACCACACATTCTCTAACTCTGCTAAACTCATATAGTATTTCTAGTAGCTTTTTTGGAGATTCTTTGGGATTTTTTTCTATGTAGACCATAAGGTCATCGCTAAATAAAGACAATAATTATTTCTTCATTTCTAACCTGTGTGTTGGTTTCTTTTTTAAAAATTTTCCATGTCTTATTGTGCTGTCTAGGATCTCTAGGTCAACGCTAGGGGCAGATATCCTTGCCTTGTTCTCAATCTTAGGAGTGAAACATTCAAGTTTTAACCATTAATGATGACATCAGCTGTAGTGCAGACTTTTTGTAAATACTCTTTATTACACTGAGGCAGCTCCCTTCTCTATTTTGCTGACAGTTTTATCATGAATGGATGTTGAATTTGGCCAAGTGCTTTTTCTGCATCTCTGGAGATGATCACATGATTTTTCATTTTTAGTTTGTTGAGAAGGTGAATTATATTGACTTTTGAATGCTGAAATCAACCTCGTATTACAGAAATAAATTCTGTTTAGTCACCATGTATTATCTCACATACTGGACCTAACAATATTCAAAACAATTCTGAAAAGGAAAAACAAAGTTGGAGAATTCTAACTGATTTCAAGACTCACTATCAAGCTACAGTAATTAAGACTTGTTTGGCATAAAGATAGACATACAGGTAAATGGTAAAGAATAACATCCGGAAATAGATTTGTACATCTATGGTCAACTGGTTTTTGATAAAGGTGCCAAGGTAATAAAATGGAAGGAAAGACAGTCTTTTCAACAAATGTTGTTGGACTATTTTGATATCTATGTGGGGGGAAAAACAAATCTCTACTCTCACCTTGCACCATATACAAAAATTAACTCAAAATGAATCACAACTACAGATTTCATAATATATCAAAAGCATGACATTAAAAAGTAGGCAAAAGACTTGGCAGATACTTCATCAAAGAAGCTATAGGAATGGCAAATAAGCACCTGAGAAGACGCTTAACATCCTCAGACATTAGAAAAATGCACAATGAAATGCCACTACATACTAATCACAATGGCTACAATAAAGCAGCCTGATGGCACCATATGCTGGCAAGGATGTGGACCCACTTGAAAGCTCACATACCGTTAGTGGGAATGCAAAAACGGTATATTTACTTTAAAAGAAATTGCCAAACTGTTTTCCATATACTTATCATATGACCCAGCAATCCCACTCCTAGATATTTACCCAAGAGAAATGAAAACATATGTCTACAAAACTGAAGTATCCATATGCAAAACATAAATGTTTACAGCAGCTTTGTTCATATTGCTGCAAAACTGGAAATAATCCAAATGTCCATCAACTGAGAAATGGATAAATTATAGTATACAAATGAAATACTACTCAGCAATAAAGAACAAACTACATGGATGAACTTCAAAAGCATTACACTAAATGTAGACGCAAAAGTCTACATATTGTAGGATTGCATTTATCTGACATTCTGGAAAAGACAAAACTACAGAGCAGAAATCACATCAATGGTAAAAGGATGGGATGGAATGCAAAAGGCCACAAAAGAACTTTCTGGGGTAAAGGATGTTCTATATTTTGATTGTGGCAGTGGTTCATGATTGTATATATCTGTCAAAGGAATTTTTATTGCCTATAAATTATACTTTAATAAACGTTCTCAAAAGACAGACAGAAAACGGAGGGGAAAAGCACTATGCTATATTTAATCATAAGAAAGTATGAAGAAAAAATAAAGTAAAAGTAAAAGCACTTATTACTTGTGAGCAAGGGAATAAAAAAAAAAAGACATATAATATTTGTTCCGTGGTAATCAGTCAACATGTAGGAAGTTCTCTGGGAGTCAGAGTTTTCACATTGTTACAGTGATCTGCAGTGGTAACAGTATTTTATTATATTACTATAATAAAGTTACAGCTAGCCACATTTAAAATTAATCTTGTTTTACCCAATAAGTTGATTTGGGGAGTAGAATTAATCTTGTTTTTAATCCCTGTTGTCATGAGCTATAGGAGTCAGCCACTACTCACATGACGCCGTATTTAAATTTAAATAAAAAATTCAGCTCATCAGTTACACTAGCCACATTTTAAGTGCTCAATGGCCACATGTCTACCGTATGGGACAGTGCAGATAGCGAACACTTCCATTATCACAGACTATTCTATTAGTGCTGTTCTAGGGTTGTTATTATTTCAAGATAATTTCTATCCTTCATTAATATCAGGTTATTTTAATTCAGCCTTTTAAAATTTTAAGGCTGAAAACAATCAAACGTATTAAGATCAGTATTTCATTTTATAAGCAAAGAAATAGGCACCAAGATCTGACTTTTTTCTGTAGATGTCTTTTCATCAGTTTACTTCAACAAAAATATGTAGATCTAATATGTATGTGGCACTGTGCTGAGCAACAGGAATTCAACAAAAAAATAAGATTAAATTCCTGCTCCAAAGAACTCGTAATCTAGTAGAAGGTAAAGATGCTCAGTGAGATCATCTCTAATGCACTCTGATGGAAGTATGTTCGGGAAGCTAACCAAAAGTCAACTCATCTATTCTGGGGGTTCTGGATGCTTCCTGGAAAAAAGTGAAACAAAGGATAATAACATTAAGCAGAGGAGGCAGCAGGGGAGTTTTGAGGCATAGAGCACAAAACTAAAGCACTGAAGAAAGATAAAAGAGTTCCATATTTTTGGAATGTGAAGTATGAAGAGTGAATACAGATGACCCTGGAAAGTAGTAAGCAGGTGCCACATCATGGAAAGTTTACATGTCATGCTAACACAGTTGGAGTTTTTATTCCCTAGGTGTTAAGAAGCCATGAAATGCAAGGGAATGAGAATGGTAAGATTTTAGATCTGTATAAATCACTTAGGTGGCTACCACAGGAGATATAAAAAGGAGTCAAAGAGCGGGATGTTTTATCTAAGAATGGTTTTTAAAATAAAAGCAGGATATGAGAGCTTAAACAAGGGCAATGATAGCAGTGATAGACAGAAGGTACATTTGAGAAATATTTAGGGAGTAAGTGTGACAGGAGTTGGTGAGTTCAGTTTTAAATACTTGAATTTGAGGAACCTGTGAAATGTTTAGGTGAAGTTAGTTAGCTATATAAGTCTGAAATGCAGGGGAGAGGTCTGAGATGAAACATGTATTTTGGGGTGCGTGTTAGTTTTAAGCCATAAGGGTGTGTAGAAAAGTGCGCCCAGGATAAAACTCCAAGGAACAGCAATATTTAGAATGCTTCCCTTAAGAGAATCCATTGAAGGCAGATGATTGAGAAGATATGGTCAGAGAAAAAACGAGAGAATTTCAAGGAGAAAGTGGTTCATATCAAATGCAGCAGAAGTATTCAGGATGAAAACCAAAGATACCCTTAAAATTTAGCAGTAAGATCATCATTTGTGACATCTGAAAGAGCAATTCCAGTGGAATGATAGAGGGTTAAAGACTATAATAAGATGCAGTGAGGACGTAACAAGAGCAAATGTAGACTACTCTCACAAAAATTAGGATGAGAACAACGGGAGGAACACAGAGCTCTATCCATAGGGGAGCATGTTTTCCTATTTTTTAAAAGGCAAAAGAGCCTTGACAGCATAGAGTGACAGAAAAAGCCTGCAGACAGGGAGTAACTGAAAACACAGGACAAAGAGCAGACACATGAGGGAGCCAGGTCTCACAATTACTGTGACTGAGCATCTCTACCTGGATGTCTCATCCCATCTCAAACACCACAAGTCTACAAGTGCACTTTGATCTCTCCCCGCAATCTGACCTCTTCAACACAGTTTTCTGTTTCAGTAAATGGCATTACCATGTTACCTGTTGCTTGAGTAAGAAGCCTAGCACTCCTCCTTGACTCCTCACTCTACACACACAGTCAATGCCATTTCAATACTTCTCTAAACTGTCAATTTCTATCAATCACTATCACCTTAGTTCAAGACATTATCATCTCTTACGTATACTATTACAAACAGGTTCTAAACTGGCCTCACTGCATTAGCTTTGCCTTCCTTTGATTCATCTTCAAAGTGAGAATCAGGTTGTCTAAATGTAATCATGTCATTTATTCCTCTGCTTAAAAATCTTTTAATGGTTTTCTATCATCTATCTTCATATTGTCTATGTCAACTTATACTTGTCCAACTCTCTGGTCACCCTCCTTCTTGGCTCTCTTTTTTTTTTTTTTTTTTAAAGACAGAGTCTCTCTCTGTTGCCCAAGTTGGAGTGCAGTGGTGCGATCTCAGCTCACTGCAACCTCCGCCTCCCGAGTTCAAGTGATTCTCCTGCCTCAGCCTTCCCAGTAGCTGGGACTACAGGCACATTCCACCATGCCCGGATAATTTTTTTGTGTTTTTAGTAGAGACGGGGTTTTACCATGTTGGTCAGGCTGGTCTTGAACTCCTGACCTCAAGTGATCTACCCGCCTCGGCCTCCCAAAGGCGGGTAGATCCCAAAAGGCGGGTAATCCCAAAGTGGGATTACAGGAGTGAGCCACTGCATCCAGCCCTTTCTGGCTCTCTCTATTCCAGCTGCACTGGCCTTTTCTCCTGACATATTCTGTTCCTATCTTGGAGCTTAACTTCTCCTCACACTTATAATCTTGCCTTAAGTATCACAACACCAGAGAGGACTATGTTCCCCTATTGTACCTCTACAGAGTTCCCTGTCTATCTTCTTCAAGGCACATGTCAAAACTTTAACTCATTAATGACTTGTGCAATTATTTAATGCCTGTCTTTCTTACCAGACTGCAAACTTCTGGGGGATGCAGAGATGGTATGTGTCTTGTTTAATGTTATATTCTCCTGTGCCTGGAACACAGTAGACTCTTAATACAATTTCTTGAATGAAAAGAATAAATGAATAAAAGATTAACTTGAAGCAGGGAAAAGGACATTTCCTCTTGACACTGAAGGAAATAAAGTGAGGACACAGCACAAATGTAGATAAGCTGAAAAGTAATTATGGTAGCTCTGAGATTAAGGAAGAAATGGGTGGTTTAGGTAATTCACGTCTTGTAGCCCCAATTTTCGTGCATTGGCAGAGTGCTGAGGGAGGGGGACAGTGTTGGAGTAGATTATGGCTAAGGCTTGAAATAACTGCTGAAGGGAGAAGGAAGAGGAGAAAGAAACTTGATTAAGAGTTGGTAAAAGACTGTTTTTGATAGTTGTGAGGGGACAACTCTACACAAAGGTAGAAAATGCAAGACAAAATCCTACTAAATCAAATGAATCAGAGAATGGATTTCTCTGTGAAAAGTCTAAATAACAGCAACTTTATTTTTCAAGAACATAAGAGTGTCTGGCTTGACTATTAAAACTTTGCTAGAAGAACTTATTTGATTAAGAATGACTTACAAGGAACATATTTGTAAGTAATTTGATTCTTTAAAAATACCTGAGATACCTGACATTTCCTTTTGTCAAGTTATTGTAAACAGAATTTTAATTACATAATTTGTTGGGAAAGTTTTTTTTTGTTTTTTGTTTTTACAGGCAGCATATAGATAAAGGTAGATAACCTGCTTTTTAGTAAATTACAACAAATTTCTTACTGGTGGGATCCAAATTAATATTCCATTGGCTTCTCTGGCCAATAAGTAAGGTAAGGTATCAATTTCCACAAAAATCTCATCCAGTGTACAGGTATTCTCCACATCCATCAGTATATCACAGTAGAAACAGCTTTTGATTTAAACAGATTTTGCTGCTTAATGGTAGCTAATAGTGGTTTTTCGGAGAAAATAAAATAATTCAATTCCAGACTCACGTTCCCACTCTCCCTCCAGGTGGTGCTATAGCTACAAGTGGAGAAGAGTTAACAGCTTGAGCAAAGACAGTTGGCCCTATCGTTGTTGTTGCTGTTGTTACTATTAAGTAACTTTATCTGCCTTATTTCTTGGTATTCCCTCTTCCATACAGGACCACATAACTCTTTGCTTTCTGACGGGCTGAGATTCTGGTATTGTGAGGCAAATATGAAGATTCTCAGTAGAATGACCAGGAATAACTTCAGCAAGATTGTGATAGAAGAGAAGGTATCTTATACTCTCCTTCAAGGCAGATGTCTGTCTTTTCTTTCAGGATCCCCACCATCTTCTTGTCCCTGCCAAATGGTGCCTCCACTCCTGCAGATCCCAAATCAGTGCTGTCCTTCTAGGTCTCCATCATCTGTCAATGCATGCCTACAGAGGCATTAGCCCAAAGTGTGCTCCCATTGATTCAGGATTAGCTGCATTTTTAAAGGACCATTTTAATACAGAAAAATTCTTCAATGAACTATTAAGGGTATATTGATATTCAGGGGTAGTGGGATCTTTTACTCTGCCACAGAAATAAGTTACAGAAAGGGATAAAAGCTATGCTACAAAAGGAAAGCTGCTATTATCTTAGTTCTTTCCACCAGAGTGTTCCTAAGTACAAATCTGATCATGGGCTTCATTAATCAGCTCACATCAAAAGTCCTTTAAGGATAGTTATCTAACACCTGCCTATACAAGTTTTGTTCCTAAGTCCCCAGCCCTCATCCCTAAATCCACTCGGCCCCCACCTCTCACAAATAAAAGAATAAACGAAGAACTTAGTTCACCTCTTTGGAAAGGCCAAACCCTCTGACCTTAACCCTTAAAAACAGAGGTCAGCATAGCTCCATTTGTAGACCCTGAATCTCAAATTCAACGTATCAAAACAAACCATCCAGTAATTCACACATATGAACTCAGACTCTGAAGAAGCATTAGAAATCACATGGCATAAACCTCTTGTTACAGATGAGGAAGATGAAACTCAGAAGCAGCGTTACTTGTCCACAGTCATATAATTGATTAATGGCAGAACCCATGTCATTATTATTTCTACCACCCCACTGGCTCTCTTTGCTTTGTAAATGCAGGGGTGAGGCAATGATATAACTCTGTATATTTTTCCTGGATAAACCTCCAATCTAAAATAACTTTCTTGAAATTTATACCAAGATGCCTTTCCCATTTCCCAGAATTCCTTAAACATTGATTTTATGAAGTTGTAAAAAAATATTCTTCCATGTTCATGCACTCACTTCACAAAGTTAATTTTAAGATTAGTAAAACATAGATTATAAAATATAGTTCATGACAAAGATATCAGAACTACTCTAAGGTCTTGTTTTACAAGCCAGAAGGTTCTCAGTGTTTTTAATCCTCTACAACAGGTTCCAGTGAATAAACAAATTCTAAAATTTCTTGCGTTGAGAAAATACTACTCTAACCTTTGACAAAATAGTTAGCTGAATAAGTGAAATAAGTTTATCATACGTACTTAAAGCTCTAGAATGATCCGGATTCCTTATTCCCTTTGCTCGTAACCTCTGAAGAAGAACTGTTGAGGACAACTGTTTTACAAGATATACTGCCATGGAATAGTTCTGGAAAAAAAAAAAGATGTAGAAAACAAACAACATATGTAAGTAAACAGTACATCTATTTTAATCTCACCATGATAGGAAAAGAAAACTCACACTTCTTAAAACACCTATGTGTCCAGCACTGTCTTAGGCGTTTTCATGAACAGTAATTCATTTAATCCCAAAGTGCTGGGATTACAGGCGTAAGTCACTGGGTCCAACTGAAAAGCTTCTTTTAGCTGATGAGATGATCATAAACCTGGTTTTACGGATGAGGAAACTGAAGTATATAGAAGTAAAAGAACTTGCCCTAAAATTGCAATTTTCAAGTAGCAAACCTAGAATTTAAACCCAGGTCTGTCCTGGATTTAATATTACCTATACTTGAAGCTAATGAATTTAAGGCACTTACATGAAAGAATACTGTTAAGACTAAGTATAAGCCAAGGACAATAAGATGTCAAAGTTATAAACCATATTAGGTGGCAACAGATATATCTAAAATAGTATCTATTTTTTAAAAAAAATTAAATGAGATGGGCTTCCTAATTTATACCTTTTAACTTTTCTCTATGCCTTCAACTAGCTCCACAACAAGCAGAGGGAATAGTAAAGGTTTTCAAAGAGAAGCTGCTGGTTTGGCAAATGAACAGATGAATATCCATTACCAGCAGAGGGACTACCCAGAGATGACAGAGGGAGAAGGGGACAAAAAAATAAAAAAATAAAAATAAAACCCAAACCAAAGAAACAGCTAACCAACAAGTTAAGGCTAAGTGAAGGGTACGTGGTTGGATAAGAGAAAGAAAAGATGGTTGAGGTTCATGAAGGGTAGGAAGGAGATCTAAATGAGAAGGATAACTTTCTATTTGGTGCTGGGATCAAGAGGCAGATCAAGAGACTTGAAAAGAAGTAAAAGGAAAATAATTGCTGCCATCTTATATTTTATAGCTAAACACACTTTTCAAAGCATTCTTAACATACACTGCCAACTTCATTTAAACTTTGCAGAAGGCCTATTAAGACATAGGTAGGATAGGTGACTTTTTCTAAGTGAAGGGCTGATGAAACTGAGGCACAAAAAGATTATGCAATCTGGTCATGATTAGGCAACTGCTTGATGACAGAGCAGACACTAGAAACCAAGGGGGAAAGGGTGGGAATATTAAGACAAGGAACTTAATGCACCCTTCTCTTTTGACAGAAAATATCTTACAATACTCTCTGGAAGGTCATATTTTTTAATTTAAAGTTCAGAAAGCTATCTGTGTTCACATGCTATGCATTTTCTGAGAGGCAGGAAAAAGAAGTGTCAAAAAAGCTAATTTAATTTCATTAATAAATTTCACATTAATGAGGAACAAGTAACATGAAACATGAAAACTTTCTCAGCCAGGAGCAGTGACTCACACCTGTAATCCCAGCACTTTGGGAGGCCAAGGCAGGCGGATCACGAGGTCAGGAGATTAGGACCATCCTGGCTAATGTGGTAAAACCCCGTCTCTACTAAAAAATACAAAAAACTAGCCAGGTGTGGTGGCATGCGCCTGTAGTCCCAGCTACTTGGGAGGCTAAGGCAGGAGAACAGCATGAACCTGGGAGGCGGAGCTTGCAGTGAGCCAAGATGGCACCACTGCACTCCAGCCTGGGTGACAGAGCAAGACTCTATCTACCAA
>NC_045439.1:141359655-141362295 GCF_002776525.5 Piliocolobus tephrosceles | reverse complement strand
CTATCTACAAAAAAAAAAAAAAAAAAAAAAAAATTTCCTAAATTTTAGAGCATACAACATACTACTCTGATATAGCATTGACAAGCTTTATTTATTTATTTAATTTGAGACAGAGTCTTGCTCTGTCACCCAGGCTGGAGTGCAGTGGCACAATCTTGGCTACCTGCAACCTCCACCTCCTGGGTTCAAGTGATTCTCCTGCCTCAGCCTCCCAAGTAGCTGGGACTCCACGTGTGCACCACCATATCTGGCTAATTTTTGTGGGTTTTTTTAGTAGAGATGGGGTTTCACCATGTTGGCTAGGCTGGTCTTGAACGCCTGACCTCAAGTGATCCACATGCCTCAGCCTCCCAAAGTGCTGGGATTACAGGCGTAAGTCCCTGGGTCCAACTGAAAAGCTTCTTTTAGAAAAAACTCTTATTCACCATTATTATTTACTTGCTTAATGCTTCAAATATGATAGAAACTGGAGAAATGCTAATTAACAATGTGAAACTATGTATTGACAACTTGAATCTTCAGAACTTGGAATTACCCTTAGGCTTTATATAAATACTTAAGAGATCAAGCAGAAACCACAACAAGTTCAGTGAAAAGGTATGTTCACTCTAGTTGAAACATGTAACCAAATAGAAAAAAAAGCAGCAAAAAGAATGTGGTACTAACAAATGCCACTTGTACCGGTAATATAAAATGAAATTTTTACATCATATGAATGAGTGAACTTCAGTAGCAAAAAAACCCACCAAAGCTTAATAGTGACAGAGATTCTTTTCTAGGTAGACAGTATTTTATTGTTTCCGCTAATCCTTCAAATACTAATTCCAACTACTGATATATATTATATTATATATTATATTATATTACATTATACTGATGTTTTTGTCTATTGCTTTTTCAAAAGTCTTAAAAATTATTTGTGAAGTTCATGAAATGCTTTCTCTATAATTGAAATATACTCTATTCATTATGTGCCCCTTACACTAGTACAAGTTGAGTATCCCTGATCTGAAATGGTTGGGACTGTAAGTATTTCGGACTCTGAATTTTTTTTTTTCTTCCAGATTTTAGAATATCTGCATTATACTTACCAGTTCAGCATCCCTAATCTGAAAAGCTCAAACAAGTATCTCCTTTGAGTATCCTGTTTTGAATTTTAGAGCATCTTGATTTCAGACTTTCAGATTAGGGATACTAAACCTAAATCTAAATAATTTCTCTACAAATAATGAGAGTTTAATAAATGCTAGAAGCAGTGATTACACTGAGGTAGAGGAAGAAGTTACAATATAACTCACTTATTTCTTTCAGGCACTATACTAGCTCTCCTATTTATTTCATTTGAAAAGACATAGCTGCAACATTTCTCACTGGCAACCAATTATAGTAAGATATTCTACATGAACTATTCAGAATATCTTCCCAAGCTGAATTAAAACAGTAATCTAAAAAACAATCTATTAAGTTATTTTCTGGGCTTTGGAAAATAATGTTGATTTAGTGTTTTACTTCCCCAGAAAAATGTCTTCAAATCTTTGTAGTTTGGAAGCTTTCCTATGGAAGAGTATTTCCCCCTCTCCTCTAGTGCTTTTTATCAGCAGCCATATTCCCCTCCTCTCCTACAGTTTCAGACTTCTTTCCTATTTCACCAAGAACACTCCCCTTCTCCCTTAATGAGCTATTCTTTTCATACACAAAAACAAAACTTTCCTCAAAAAGGGGGAAAAAGGGAACTACAAGGCACACTAGAAATAAAATATTTAAAAGATTTTAAAAACCTAATGGTGACACATGAGTTAAAGGAAAAAAATATAACCCTGAGAGATGTCAAAAAGAATTTTGATATAATTCAAAATCCCAATTCTAACAAAAATAACCAGTAAAAGAGAAATATAGAAATACATCATTGATACAATAAAGTTCTATCAAAATTAACAGCAACATAATAATGTTTTACCAGTAGCAGTATTCTCATCAACATAAGAAGCAAGACAAATATGTCCACTAGTGCCTGCGTTGTTTAACACTGTTTACAAAGTTCTAGGTAGTAGAACAAGAAATAAATGACAGAAGTATTAAGGTAATATAATTTGTATGACACACCTCAAACTCAAAACTGTTAATGTAGAAATACCAATAGATCATCTAAAAAGCCAACAGAACTAATACATGAATTTAGCTATGAAATAAATATTAAAAGTAACTAGTTTTAAGTAAACCAACAATAAATAAATTCTTTGAAAATGTAACAGAAAAAAAGATCTCTTTTTATAATAGCAGTAATAATAACAACCAACATAGGAATTAGCAAAAAATATGCAGGAATTGTAGGAAACCCATTAAATTGCCGAGGAACATAAAAGAGGATTTGAAAATACAGTTCTACTTGGGAGGCCGAGATGGGCGGATCACGAGGTCAGAAGATCAAGACCATCCTGGCTAACACGGTGAAACCCCGTCTCTACTAAAAAATACAAAAAACTAGCCGGGCGAGGTGGCGGGCGCCTGTAGTCCCAGCTACTCGGGAGGCTGAGGCAGGAGAATGGCGTAAACCCGGGAGGCGGAGCTTGCAGTGAGCTGAGATCGTGCCACCGCACTCCAGCCTGGGCGACAGAGCGAGACTCCGTCTCAAAAAAAAAA
>NC_045439.1:141237338-141359555 GCF_002776525.5 Piliocolobus tephrosceles | reverse complement strand
AGAGCGAGACTCCGTCTAAAAAAAAAAAAAAAAAAAAGAAAAAAGAAAATACAGTTCCTAGAATGGTTATATTAAATATTGTAAATAAATTCTCCCTAACGTAAACTATAACTTTAAAGAAATCTCATTCAAATTCTCAGAAAGACGTGCAAGTGGGGTACAGGAGGGAGGGAAAAAATGTGATAAAGTAATTCTACTTTATCTGGAAGAATGAATGTAAAAAAAAAGCAATGCAGGAGAATCAATGTCAGCCCTGCCAGTGTGGTTCCAATAACCATCAATGTGCAGATGACTCGCACATTTTTTCCCTCTAGCCCAAATGTATCCTTTAAGCCTATCTGCCCCACTGCCTATTCAGGATGTCTCACAGGCATTTCAAACTCAAAAGTTTCAAAAGCAAATTCATTATTTTCTCCATCTTGTCCTCCAATGCCAATGCCCATTCTTCAAAGCAAAACAAAACAAAACACACCACACCCACACTCAGTCCTTTTCCAGTGTTTCTTCTATCTCAGCAGTAGTATCATTTGCCTAGCTACCCACCAAGAAACCAAGGACTCATCAGTGACATCTCCCTTTCTCTTAGCCCCCAACTTTCAATTCATCACTTAATCCTGCAGATGCCCCTATTTACCTCCATTTCTACTGCCACCACTCTAGACAAAGATACTATTTCACTAATACTTCCGCAAGAGCTGGCTCCTGAGAGATGTCCTTCTGCATGATGCTGGCCTCCATTTAAACTATTTACTACTCTAAAGAGTGATCTTTTCTTTTTTTTTTTTTTTTGAGACAGAGTCTCACTCTGTAGCCCAGGCTGGAGTGCAGTGGCACCATCTTGGCTCACTGCAAGCTCCGCCTCCCGGGTTCACGCCATTCTCCTGCCTCAGCCTCCTGAGTAGCTGGGACTACAGGCGCCCGCCACCATGCCCGGCTAATTTTCTGTATTTTTAGTAGACACGGGGTTTCACTGTGGTCTCGATCTCCTGACCTCGTGATCCGCCCACCTCGGCCTCCCAAAGTGCTGGGATTACAAGCGTGAGCCACCGCGCCCGGCCAGAGTGATCTTTTCTAAAAAGAAATACAGCACTATAAACTTTCTGCTTAAAAAGAGAAAATCCTGGCCAGGCGCAGTGGCTTGCGCCTGTAATCCCAGCACTTTGGGAGGCCACGGCAGGTGGATCATAAGGTCAGGAGCTCAAGACCAGCCTGGCTAAGATGGTGGAGCCCCGTCTCTACTAAAAATACAAAAATTAGCTGGGTGCAATAATGGCAGGCGCCTGTAATCCCAGCTACTTGGGAGGCTGTGGCAGGAGAATCGCTTGAAACCAGGGGACGGAGGTTGCAATGAGCTGAGATCACACCACTGTACCCCAGCCTGGGCAACAGAGTGAGACTCTGTCTCCAAAAAAAAAAAAAAAAAAACAAGAAAAAGAAAAAGAAAATCCTTAACTTTAACATTACCTACAATGCCCTAATGGTTTAGTCCTATCTTACCCCTCTAGCCACATGTCATATACCGCTCTTCCCCATTCTCTGCACTCTAGTCAGTGAATCCCTCTCAGCTTCTTGTAAAAACCAGGCTCACTCCTACCACTGGGCTGTTGTGTGGGCAGTTTCCTCTGAACCTTTCACCTGATTCCTACTCTTCTCTCAGCTCTTGGCTCAGCCACTACTTCCTCAGGCAAGCCCTCTCTGACTGCTCTCTCTCATTCAAAGTGCCCTTTGACACACTGTAAAATCACCATGTGCCTCTCTTTTATAGTACTTATAAGTAGGTTCACATTCTTTGTGTGTGTCCACCAGGCCCCTAGATCACAGGCCTCATGAAAATGAGCTTTCTTCCCTCCCTATGGTACTGCCAATTTTGAGTATAGTATATGGCACATGGTAAGCATTCAATAAATTTCAAATGAACTGGTGGATACATATGAGTTCATACCATGAAAACTGTCCCAAAAAAGAATGCTAGACTAAGAAACAACATAGAAAAAGGTCAGAAACATACTCAGGATATGTAAAAATTAAATATGCAACCATGGTGGCTTCAGAATCAACATTTATTTGGTTAACAGTGTTAGAACCGACTATTTAAAAAGTGAAAGAGGCTGGGTGCGGTGGCTCAAGCCTGTAATCCCAGCACTTTGGGAGGCCGAGACAGGCGGATCACGAGGTCAGGAGATCGAGACCATCCTGGCTAACATGGTGAAACCCCGTCTCTACTAAAAAATACAAAAAACTAGCCGGGCGAGGTGGCAGGCGCCTGTGGTCCCAGCTACTCGGGAGGCTGAAGCAGGAGAATGGCACAAACCCGGGAGGCAGAGCTTGCAGTGAGCTGAGATCCGGCCACTGCACTCCAGCCTGGGCGACAGAGCGAGACTCCGTCTCAAAAAAAAATAAAATAAAATAAAAAATAAAAATAAAAAGTGAAAGAAAGCAATTTTTACCTCACACCACACATATATTTAATATGAACTAAATATTTAAAGGTAAAATATGAAACCTTAAGTCTAGAAGAAAACAAACAAATAATTCCATAGATTGGGAAGGGCAGATAGGCAAAGCACGGTGGAGACGAGAAAAGACTATATAAAGGAAATAACTGGTTAAGATTTGGCTACACAAAAACTTTGTGTAGCCAATATTAAATAATATTAATAATATTCTGCATATTAAATAAGATAAAAATAAAAGGTAAACAAACTGGAAACAAACATTTGTAACATGAAACGGAGAGTTAAGTTTTACTCTATGAAGATCTCATAATCAATAACAAAAACAGCAACAGAGAAATAGACATGGATACAGTTTTAAAATGTAAATAATCACAAATATAAAACATATTCAATCTCAGTAATAATGAAAAAAGTACTAATTAAAACACAGTGGTGGCATTATTTACCTAACAGAATTGGTAAAAATTTCAAAGAAGATACTAGTGTTAACGAGCACGCAAATAAACACTGAAAGTCAGAGAATAAATTTGTACAACATCTTTGGAGAAGGTAATCTGTCAATGTACACAAAATTTCTTAAAATTCTGTATGCTCTTTGACTCAGCAATCCCACTTCTGAGAATTTACCCTAAGGAAATTATGATATATGCATGCAAAGTTATAGCTACTAAGATGGTCTTCAAAATATTCTTTGACATACCAATGAATCAATCAATAAATCAAGTAACAAGCTCAATAGTAGGGAACAGGCAAATTTATGGCATATTCATATTGGAATATGATATCATCACTTAAAATAATGCAGAAGAACATGTAATGATACAGGAGGACATTTATGATCAATTGTTGAGTAAAAGGGCCAGGTTATAAAATACTGGATACTTCATAATCCCATTTTTCAAATGGAAACATGTTGAAAATTCATTGTGAGACAAAAATAAATCCTTTTGCAGCTCATTTTACATAATTTACATATAAATTCAGGTAGGCATGGTGATTAACCCCTCCTTATAATACAAAAATCTGGTAGAAACAAAAATTTCCTTACTCTTCCAATTTCTGCAGTCCAAGAAACAACAATGGTGTTTGGTACTGTTGTGGACAGTCGGACAAGTGAGGTGATATTAATTGGTCGGCTGGGTCGCTTTGGTTCCACGCCATTTTTTGTAGGTGGAAGGTAACCCTAAAAATGAAATATAATTTATTTATACTTATTATTTCCACAGTCATTTTGACTTCCATTCCTTAAGAAAAAAAACCCTACAAACTACATACTAGAAAACATGAATGTTTTCATTAAAAAGTACAGAAGCAAACATTTACAAGTTTCTTGTGTTATTATTTTTCCAAACAACCTTATATTCTCCTTGTAGTAAACCTGAGAAAAATATTAGTGATGAAAATTCAAAGTCTCTTAAATTTAAAAATCAGGATGAATTCATAACAAGCTTAGACAGGTATACGAAGTGTATTTCAAGGGCACCAAAAACAGTCCTCACCCCTACTTCCTGTTTAAGACACAGCATTCTTCAAATCTCCTTTCTACCATAGGCTTATAGACTCACAAGAACACAGCTGAGACTCTGTTGAAAAAACTTCTCCCCAAAATCCAGTACAATACTAAAGCTACCACACCCAACTCCAAATCCTATGACCCCAAAGCTAATGTTACTGCTGCTAACTGCACATAATTGGTACAAGTGTTTCACCCAGTCACAGGAATATATATCCAAAATAAAAATGTTTTCTTAAGGAAAAACTATGACTTAACAACAGCTGTGATGACTTATTTGATAGCTATGTTGGCAATGAATTTTAAAAAATAGTTTTTAGGACTTACTGGAAGGCTGCAAGGTTTTGTATTCACTTTCACACAAAGATTGGGTGGGAAGTGATCTTCTTGTGGACAACTGGTTTCTGATAAACAAAACCTAAATAATAAAGAACAAGTTTAATTTCCTCTATTAAAGGATGACTTCGTTAGTATTATTGTTCAATAGATAAATTTAAAAGATGGTAAATTTAAAAACAACCAAAAGGGAAAACTATAAAAACTGCACTTTTCACCCAATTAATAAGTATATATAAATAGGCTTAAAATAAATAATTCTGTCAATGTAAAGTTGTGGCAATCATGACTATCACCCTGTAGTTGTCTTCGTGATATTCCCAATTATCTGGTTAAGCATGTTCTGAGAAGCACTAGCTTTTTCAGCGATTAACAGGTGTTAAAAAGAAAAAAAGAAAGGCTCGTTAGTTAAATAAAATTAAGAAATTCTGAATCAAAACAATTAAATTAAGTTTCCTTAATACAGAACTTTTCAGAGCTTTTAATAGGCTAATAAGCATTATAAATATCTAAGAGGAAGACGTAGCACCTGTATGCAGTATTTTCCAAATTTATTTGCCATGAAACACTTTCCTGGTTCTTAGCAGAAAATACTGAGAATGCTTTTAAGTCCATCCCCAGGATCAGTAAACCAAAGTACTACTTATTTTTTTGAGAACTGAAGACACTGAATATTATTTGTGTTATATCCACATGAATTTAGAATACTACTTTAGAAACTTATAAAAATATTTCTAAATTAAATGCACAGTCTTTTGGAAAAATCAAGGATAGATACATAATTCGTAAATTCTCAGTCTATTCACTCTTATTATTATTTTGCTATTTAAGGCATTTATTCTTTATTAGTTCCTATTCTCAATATACACCTAAGGCTCACTGCACTGTTACAGAATGCTCATAGCATCCCTGAGTTACACAGTAGGGAGAACCCTATCTCTGAATTCTGTGAAATATTCCTCATGTGCAAACAACTCCTCTGAACACCTGTGGTATGGGGTTCTTAACCTGCTGGCCATGAAATCTGAGTATGGGGATAACGCACAAAATAAAACAATTTTATATGTAAACTTTTACGAGTACATATACATATTCATTTTTACAGGGAAACCATCCACAGCTTCTATCAAATTTTCAAAGGGATCAGGGATCCATAAAAAAGTTAAGATTTACTGATCTACAAAGATTTTCTAGAAATATACTTAGCAAACAGATGTCAAAGCTCACAGGACCACTCCTAACTTCAGCAGAACCTTCCATTACAGGCTAATTCTTTAAGCTGCAACAGTTAAGAGGATGTCACAGTTTTTAAATAATTATTCCAATGCACATAAATCAATTTAAAACATGGACCCTGGCTGCCTGAACCCTTTCCTACAGGAAAAGAGTAATTTAAATGACAAGTCAGTGTCTATTCAACTAATCTAAATCACCCTAATGAACTAAAGAGAAAAAAGAAAAAAAAGGAATAGCAGAAAGTTTCTGTGAAGTGGTTCATGGGGCAGAGAGGAGGGAGTGGAGCAGGGAGGCGCAACAGAAATGAAAACAGACTAGGTGTCTAATAGAGAAAACTTGGATCCTAATTCTCAACTATTATTTTCATGCTTTAGATAAACATTTATAATTAGGATAGCAGACAGGCATACACTCCTAACTTAAATAAAATACTATGGTTGCAGACCTAGCAATGTGGGGCAGGGAGAGAAATGATCTATTTTATTGAAACACAAAGAACCACCTAACAATGACCAAATATAACACAACATGGTTCTTTTTTTTTTTTTTTTCCAAGTCCTGGAGATAAATTTCAATTAAAATAGCAGTCATGAAGATTCCCTTGGAATCTCTGAATTAGAATAGCTGATCTATCTAGACAACCTTACATCAAAATGTGGACCACACCTGTTGCTGCTTTAAAGAATGTATGTATATTAATACAAAATACTTAGTAACTATATCTTTTATTCTAAAGCTATGGTTTTTGGCCGGGCGCAGTGGCTCAAGCCTGTAATCCCAGCCCTTTGGGAGGCCGAGACGGGCGGATCACGAGGTCAGGAGATGGAGACCATCTTGGCTAACACGGTGAAACCCCATCTCTACTAAAAATACAAAAAACTAGCCGGGCGAGGTGGAGGGCGCCTGTAGTCCCAGCTGCTCCAGAGGCTGAGGCAGGAGAATGGCGTAAACCCGGGAGGTGGAGCTTGCAGTGAGCTGAGATCCGGCCACTGCACTCCAGCCCGGGCGACAGAGCAAGACTCCGTCTCAAAAAAAAAAAAAAAGCTATGGTTTTTAAACTCTGTTTTAGTCTTGGGACCCAGTCTTCAAGTGAAACCTAACCCAGAATCAAACATGCAAAACAGATAAAAGAGATAAAAGAAGCCCCATTTTGGTTCAGACTGTGTATGTGTTTAGAAGAGAAGAGGAGGGAGAAGTGGAGGATGGCAGAAGAGTATGAGGCCGTAAGGGTGGCTCCATGCAACAAGTTTGAAAACCACTGATTTAAAGGATAATGTCAAGTATCAGTACAAGCAAAATGTCAACTGTTGAGGCAGGAAGTAGATTACAGCAATACATACTTAACTATGGAGACATCTTATTTTTGTCCTTTAATTTATTCAGTCATTACAGAATCATCTTCGGCAGTGCCTTCCAAAACTGAAACTTAGATTATCACTAGTCTACTGCGGTAAGGTCCTGTCATACTGTTTTATGGTATAAAAGCTATTACGCATAGTCATAACCTTTTTAGAATCTTCAACTCAACTTTCGACTTCAACTCTGCTTTCTCACTGTTTTTACCTTACTATTTCAAAGCTTAGATTAGATGTTTTCACGTGATTGCATAAAGTGCCGAACAGGTGTTTTAGATTAATCCCTTTTTTAGCCTCCTAGTGTATTTGCAATTTGTACGTACAACTTAGTATCTGATTATTGAGACTAGGCTATCTGTTTGATTTATCTTTCCAACAATTATAGGGAAAACAGCTTACTGAAGAAAACAACTGTTTTATATTTTCTCTTCCATCCCTATTGCAACACTGTGGACATTTAGGGTGGTAAACTGAACAATAAAAGCATAATATGATAGTTTATATAAGCACGGTTTATATAAGGGGGAGATATATGTATATGTATATAAAAGGGAGATATATAAGGGAGAGAAATAATACAAAATATTTCTTATATATTCTAAAATAAATGAATGGGCTAAGAAAACAAACTGAATAAGGGGTTGTGAACCCATGTTGGGAAATTTCCCATTAGTCTTTGAAAATTTTCAAGAGATGTCTCAAATGGATCCTAAATTAGAGCACATTTAAACTATTTAAAATACAGAACAAAACAAATTAGAGTATTTTGGTGTTAATCCATGAGATACTGTAGACTTAACTACTAATTCCTCATCCACAGTACTTTGCCTCTTATGGAGATAAGGCCCATGCTTTCATAAAACTTGATATGATATTGTAAGATATCATTAGCAGGAGCTTCTCAACCAACTGTAGCAGGAGCTTCTCAACCGAGGGCAAATATGGTTAGATATATAGAACATGACTTCCTATATTAAAATCTAAATTGGGGGGTGGGCGAGTGGTGGAAAAAATCTAAATTGGATGAAAATTAGAATATCTCATAACAGGAGAATGTTTTCCCTCACCCAAATATCTACACCTAATACTTTCAATACATTTACTGAAAAATCAGGTAGATTTCCTCTTATTCCTTAAACTTTTTTTTTCCATCTCCCCTTCCTGATAAGGAATATTATCTTTTAAACTTTGAATATATCCTATAGTCAGCACTGTACCTTAACTGGACCTGTACTGTGAAGTCACATTTGGTCCCAGAAATGTCCCTAGAAGAGACAGAATAGGAATTACAATTACTTTTAAAGTATTTGCATGAAAGTTCATTCAAAGACATTGTTACTCCAGAAAAGTTTTTCAAATTATCATAACTATAACTGTTCTTAATTAACACAATATATTTGCATTACTAATATTTGCAACACACAAATACTAACTCAACAATCACTGTTTTTTAAAATCATTTATTCTAGTGTACTGGATTCAAAGGTCAAACTGCAAGTTACACTTGCCGACAACTTACATGGAACTACTGATTTGCTGCACTTGTTGTGGTGTCAAGGCAAACGCAAAACAGGTTTCTCGAAAGCGCTGACTGTTGTCGGATGCTAAAGAAGACAAGAATTATACTTTCAATTACCTTTAAATTTGCCAGTAAAGACAAAAGCAAAACAAACAAACAAACAAACAAAAAACACCACACACTCACATGTCTTTAATTAACTGGTAGATATTCTAGAGTTTAGATAACAAGGCAATTAAAGCACTGAAAAATAAGAAATATACTAATTGTAACATAACAAACAGAAATAGAAACAAAAATGGCTAATTCCAGAACAACATATCAGGATTCAAATTCAGACAATACATAATCAAAGAAAGACTAATGAAAATTTTTCTAATCATATAAACATTTGCATCTAAAGAGCACACTTGTATAAAAACATACGAATTTTATTTAAAATAGAATGATATAAACCCATTTAAAGAGACATGGTTTCTGGAAGAAGTAACAAACATACCCGCCTTGAGAGCTGTACAGGTGAGGTGACATTTGGTTTATAAAGTAAATTAAGAATTTTATCATCTCCTGTTTAACTCCACCATGCAAGTTTTATACAATAAATATCACGTACAGTTTTTCTCCTAATCTTAGATGAGTTCAAAATTTGCTTATTGTCACCAACTCAAAGAAGGAAAAGAGACGTAAAAGAAGAGAATTAAGAAAGGAAGGAAGGGAGGGGAAGAGAGGTGGGCAGACAGACAAACACATGCAAGCAGGTAGGTAAGCACAGTCAGACTAGAGCACGGGTTTCTGAAGTATGCTATTATGAGCAACAATAGTTCCATTAGACTTTTTGTTTGTTTGTTTTTTTAAGAGACAGGGTCTTGCTCTGTTGCCTAGGCTGGAGTACAGTGGCACCATCATAGCACAAACTCAAACCCCTGGGCTCAAAGTGACCCTCCTGCCTCAACCTTCTCAGTAGGCAGAACTACAGGCATGCATCACCACATCCACTGGCTTTTAGTACACATTAGATACATTTTTTTAAAACATGGTTAATATCCTTTTTGCTCACTAATGAGTCCTCAGTGCTTGGCACAAAGAAGCACTGAATACTATTTATTTGTTGAATGAGTAAAGGAATACAAAAACTTAAGAAATACCAGATTAAACTATTTATACTACTTTTCCAGGGTAATTTTCTAGAACAAAATGATCACTAAGAGTTATTATTAAGAAACTCCTGGCCTCCGGGGCACTTAAGGCCTATGCTGAATAAGCAGCTGAAGTTGGTTGTTTCAATCTCTTGCTTAAACTGAGTTTGATCATACTTGCAAGAAACGCTTTCTTTGCAACTACCAACCAAATTGCAGTAGGTCATGTCCAAAAGTCAATACCAAACATATCATTAAGAGAAAGAAATAGAAAAGAGCACTGTTGATCTAGAATTCCATCTCAATATTAACAGTATCTTTCAAAGGCTAGATTTGCTTTCTGCTTTATGTGTTCTGGGATGACTTTTTCTTAAAGAATCTATCACCAAGGAGCAGTCACTAACAGAAAAAGTTGTCTTAATTGTGAAGCATCAACCTGGCAATGCCAGTAACTAAGGCCCAGAATGTAGAAAAACAGCTAACATTTTCCTCTGTCAGGTAATGCAAGTAACTAACTTCTTCGCTTCTTAGAGAATATATCTCCATCAAGATTTTAGTCCAGTAGACCTAGCCTAATTTAAATCTTTGGCTCTATTTTTAAAAAGTGCTAAAATACTTTCTCAAGTCCAAAAATTCATATTACTCTCTAGGCAAAATTTCAGATGCATTTTAGAATATATGACTACAGTAAGTTTTGGGTATATATAGGTTTAGAAAGAGAAGATATAACTAAAACAATGAGGCTATTTCTTATGTCACAAGTAAAAATCAGGTTTCTTACTTAATAATAGCCCCTACTTCCATCTCCTTTTATATATACATTGTAACACTCATGGGGTTGCTACTATTTATCTAGAAGAGCACCTTTCACATTTTGTAGTTTTTGGGCTTAACTGCTGTTACAAACGACAGTGAAGTCTTTATAGTTCTGGTTTTAGAAAAAACTATCTAAAAACCTTTCTGAAAGTGAAGTAAGCTACCATTAGCCCTTTCCGAAAAATTCTGGACAAATTACAGAATCTTCATACTGAAAGGAGTCTTATGAAATCATCCAAAACAATGACCTTCAGTGTTGGGGGTATACAGTTCCATGGGTACAAAAGACAATATGTATAGGGATACATAAAAAAGTATCTATCTGCAAAACAGAAGTTTTATAAAGATGAGATTTTACATAAAACCTAAAATCTAATTTATAAAAAAACTAAAATGTTATATAAAATCTTAATCTTTCTAAACTCTTATTTTTCCTATAGGTGAAAAAATTAACTGACAATAATTATATATTAATGGGGTTCACAGTGATGTTTTGATACATACAGTATATAGTGATCAGATCAAAGGAATTAGCATATACATCATCCCAAATGTTTATCATTTCTTTGTACTGGGAATGTCCTATATGTTTTATAACATATGAGTACAATAGTTGATGTATAAGCTATATATATATAGTATGTACAAGTACTTTGCTAAGAGGTACTTATGATCAAGTAAGTTTGCAGATCATTGATCTAGAGTTCAACCTTCCTTTCATCCTTTCCATTCATTCTCTGTTTGAACCCTTTTAGACATGTGGGAGATGTGGCCTTTACTTTGTCAGGCAGAAGATGACTGGTGATGAACAGTTTAATTGTAAAAATGCTTGCAGCCCGATAGAGAATAGTAGAATATTGCAGAAAGGGACAAGATTACACAGACCTGGATTCCAAACCGGTTTTGCCACTTATGTGTCATGTGACCTTGGCTATTCATTCACTCTGAGTCTTTCTTCCAATATTTAAACACGGAAACATACACACTCTGATAGGATTATTTTGAAGAATGTAAATGAAGTAACATTGAAAACAACCAATAATTTCCTTTTCTTCATACTTTTCTTCTTACCACTATACTGAATCAAAATATATGAAGCTGTAACTTCCACCCACTGATGCCACACAGCACTGAACTAACCTCACTATCCAGTGACAGCCATTCTTCAAATATTTGAAGAGACTTAATATGCCCCTCCCTTTCCAATGACTCTTCCAACTGTATTTTAGTAAAGATTTCAGAATTACTCACTGTCCAAATCTTCCTCCTCCAGAAGTATCCCAGGTTGTTATACTCTTATTAAAGTGACAGAACTAGCTGGGCATGGTGGCTCACACCTGTAATCCCAGCACTTTGGGAGACCAAGGCAGGCGGATCATCTGAGGTCAGGAGTTCAAAACCAACCTGGCCAACATGGTGAAACCCTGTCTCTACTAAAAATACAAAAATTAGCCAGGTGTGGTGGTGAGAGCCTGTAATCCCAGCTACCTGGGAGGCTGAGGCAGGAGAACAGTTTGAACCTGGGAAGCAGAGATTGCAATAAGCCAAGATCGCGCCATTGCACTCCAGCCTGGGTAACAAGAGTGAAACTCCGTTCATTAACAAATAAATAAATAAATAAATAAATAAATAAATAAATAAATAAAGTGACAGAACAGGACAGCACTGTCACAACACATATCATTTGTTCAAAATATGTGTTGTTGCCCTTCTGTACTGGCCTATCCCAATGGGAGGATAATGTTCAGGGCCATGGACATTAACCTTGGCCAATGAATAGGAGTGGTAGTGTACCACTTCCAAGCAGTTCTTTAAGAGGCACCCTGTGATTTTATTACCTTTGTTTCCCCTCTGCCTTGATCCCAGAGCAAACAGAACATATAGCAGAGCCATAATCTGCAGCTAGTTAAGTAACATAAGTGGGAAAGAAGCTTTATTTCTTTGGTTGTTTATTTTTTCTTTTTTAGAGACAGTGTTTTGCTCTGTTGCCCAGGCTAGAGTGCAGTGGCATGATCATAGCTCACTGCAGCCTCAAACTCCTGTGCTCAAGCAATCCTCCTGCCTCAGCCTCTATAGTAGCTGGCACTACAATAGTGGGTGCCACCATGCCAGCTAATTTTTTTTATTTTTTATTTTGTAGAGACGAGGTCTTGCTATGTTGCCCAGGCTGAACTGGAACACCTGGCCTCAAGAATCCTCCCATCTTGGCCTCCCAAAGTCCTGGGATTACATGCCCAAATCTTCGGTTGTTTCCAACAGTTGTTAGCCATTGAGCTCTAAGGTTGCTTTTAAGTTGATTGATACATTCTTCCACATGTGATGTCAGAAGAACACTACTTTTATTAACTACTTTCTAGTATTGTTAATCCATACAATAATCATGAAGATAATGTCATCAGACCATTTTTCAGATGAAGAAATTGAGGTTCAGAGCAATTACTAACTTGTCAGGGCTTCAAATTTTTAAGTAGAAAAATCAGAATTGGAACTCAATCTGTACATCTCCTATCTCCAAAGTCCATGTTCCTCTCATAACATAGATTTATTAGCTCTCTTGATCTCGGTGCTGTACTTCTACCAGTGCAGCCTTGCATTACACTGGATCATAGAAAATCGGAAAAGAATTACCTATTATCCTCTTACTGCAACTTCTCATCACTTTTAATCTATTTCCTTCCAGTCATTCTTATATCAAACTGTAGATACAATACGAAAGCTTGCTTTAAAAAAATTACCCTTATTATATTTTCAATTGCAGTCTCTATTATCATTTTTAATTATTGTATTCTCTCAGGGGACATATGAACATTTTAATTACTCCCCTGATTAGTCATTTAGGTTATTTCTAATTTTTCATTATTTGAAACAACTCTGTGAATATCTTTGCGTTTAAAGGTTTGTTTTTTGGAAGGGTGGTAGGTTATTATTTTCTTTGGATCAATTCCCAGATGTGAGATTTCAGGGTCAGAAAGTATGAAGATTTTTATGAATCTTGACACATCACAAGAGTGTTTTTCAAATGGTTGTTTTACATATGAGACCATCAGCAATTTATGCATCTAGTGATTACACTCTACTCTGGTCAGCATGGGAGTTGCTGCTAATTTAATGAATGGATCCTGGTAACTCTTCAGTAGTTTAATTCGTATCTAAAATATTTTTATGTTTTGTTATTTGTTGAATTTCCTATTTAGCTAATTGTCCAGTCTTGTCCTATGCCTATTCATATATCTGCATAAGGGTTTCATATACAAGAATATTAAAACCTTGGAAATTTGCTACAAATATTTCCTCCAGTCATCTACATTTTTTTTTTTTAATTTCATTTGGCTACATTTTTAGATGATATAAAAGATTTTTATGTGGTCCAATCTGTCAACAATCTCCTTTTAAATTCTTCTGCTAATTTTGAACTTAGCTGTTTCTTTGCATAAATTCAATAAATACACAATTAATTTTTGGCTTATTGTTTCTATGTAAATATTTAATATATCTGGAATTTTAGTTCCTATTTTAAAAATCTAAATTTTAGTACTCCAAATTGCTTACAGTTACATTAACACCATGTGTTATATAAACTTTCCCTTTCCTATGGATATGTGTGCTTCTTTTATCATATATTAAATCCTTATGTCCTGTATAGTTTCATTCTGGGCCACATTCCCAATTATCTTTTTTATCCTGGTGCTGGTACTCTACAGCTTCACTATGTTTCATTATCTTATAGTTAGGTTTTTCTCTATCCTAGGTTAGGTTTTTTTTTTTATTCATCTAGATGAATTTCCAAATCTTTTTGTTATGGTTTTTAAAGCTCAATAGTATTTTGAGTAGAATTACAATAAACCTATGAATTATTTTGAGAGCTGATATATTTACATCTTTAACCTTCCTGTCTTGGACTATTGCACCTGTGTCCATTTATTCTTATCTTCAAGGTTTTATTTCTATCATAGATTAGTTACACTGCTCCCATTAATGTCATTCTTAGCAAAATACCTACCAATAGAAGAATGATTGAATAAACATTCATAGAATACTCTAAAACCAAAGAAAGAATGAAGACAATTTCTATGCGTTGGTATGGGAGTGATCTCTCTAAGATACATCATTAAAGTGACAATGACAAGATTAAAAAAATACAGTATGCTACTTTCTGTGTAAGAGAGGAAGTAAGAATATATAAAGCTACTGGCTTTTTTGAAAAGGAAGGAAGGAAGGAAGGAAGGAAGGGAGGGAGGAAGGAAGGGGAAAGAAAGGAAAGAAAGGAAAGAAAGAAAAGAAAGGAAAGAAAGAAAAGAAAGAAAGAAAGAGAAAACCAGAAGGATAAACTGAAATTAATTAAAATGATTACCTATGAGAGACAGAGAATGGGATAAGAAATAGGAAGAATTTTAATATAGTTTTCTAGTTAATTTTGACTTTTAAATCAAATTCAAAAGATAAAATTAAGCAAAAATGAGTATTTCTACCTTTTTAATATTTATGATATTTTGCATGGACTCTCACTTTGGTTGTTATTCAAAGTGGTTATTACATAATATCGATACATCAATTTTTGTTCTTCTGAGCTCTATTTTGCCACTCAAATTGAACTTAACCCTAGTTTTACAGCCAATTTCTTAGGATTTGCAGATAAACCTTCCCTTAACTACAACTAAGGAAAAATTTAATCTTCCTTTCTAGCATTTACAACTCTAGTTCTAATTCATGTCTTATTATATAGGCCAGAACTTTTAAAAGAATATTTGTAGATCTTCCAGGGTTACTTCTTTGCTGTAAAATCTGATGTACCTTTACCATTGTATTTTTTTTTTTTTTTTTTTTTGGGAGATGGAGTCTCACTCTGTCACCCAGGCTGGAGTGCAGTGGTGCCATCTTGGCTCACTGCAACTTCCGCTTCCCAGGTTCAAGCGATTCTCCTGCCTCAGCCTCCCAAGTAGTTGAGACTACAGGTGAGGGCCACCATGCCCAGCTGATTTTTTGTATTTTTAGTAGAGACAGGGTTTCACTGTGTTAGCCAGGATGGTTTCAATCTCCTGACCTGGTGATCCTCCTGCCTCAGCCTCCTGAAGTGCTGGGATTACAGTCGTGAGCTACCACGCCCAGCCAACACTGCAGTTTTTAACAATCACCCGCAAAATTGCTTCAAAATATACATGCCTGGGAGTTTAGCCCCCAGTGGGAATAATTCTGATGCACCTCCATTATCAGGAACTACATCTAGGGTTCTTCTTTTTTTCTTTTTCTTTTTTAGAGGAGGTTTTGCCACATTGCCCAGGCTGGTCTCAAACTCCTGAACTCAGACAATCCACTTGCCTTGGCTTCCCAAAGTGCTGGGATTACAGGTATGAGCCACCACGCCCAGCCTATGACTTTTTTAAAAACTAATAAATAAAGACACAGCAATCCCACTTCTACATATTTACCCAAAAGATTGAAAACAGCGTATCAAAGAGATGTCTGCACTCCCATGTTCATGCAGCACTATTCAAAATACCAAGTACGGAATTAACCTAAGTGTTCATCAGATGAATGGATAAAGAAAATGTGGTACTAAATATATATATACATAATGGAAAAGCATTCAGCCTTTAAACAGGGAGAAATTCTGTCATTTGTGACAAACATGAATGGAATTAGAGAATACTACGCTAAGTGAAATTAGTCAAATACAGAAAGGCAAATACTGCATGCTCTCACTTATATGTGGAATCTAAAACAATCAAACTCATAGAAACAAAGAGTAGAATGGGGGTTACCAGATATGGTTAGAAAATAGGAGAAATAAGATTTTTTTTTTAAAAGATCTTATTGCACAACACGGTGAACACAGTAACATTTCAAAATTGCTAAGAGTACATTTCAAATGTTCTCATCACCTAAAAAATGTGAAATATTTGTGGAAATTGATATGTTAATCAGCTTGATACATTAGATTTGAGCACGTCACATGGTATTCGAAGATCATAACACCACTCTGTGCCTCATAAATATATACACCTATAATTTTTCAATAAATAAATATAAAGCTGTCTGTTGACTATAAAGATTCCTTATAATGTTAAAGAACACTTTTTCTGTTTCATTTTTAAAAAATTATTAATGGGTATTTAATTTTATGAAACCTTTTAAAGTTTCTACTTAAACTCCAAATAAGCTAATGGACTCTCGGAGTCAGAAGTGCAGGTGCTTACCCCAGTTCTATCATTCAGTAATTGTGTGACCTTGCGCAAACTGACCTTTCCATGCTTCAGTTTCTTCATCTAGGTAATATAACCCTAGAGAAACCTTATAATTATTTTGATACCTAAATAAAAATATAAAACCACTTACAACAGTGCCTACCTAACCCAAAGTAAGCAATCAATAAATGTTAGCTATTATTAAATCTGATGAATTAATGTGTTTCTTAATACTGAACCACTTAGGACTTCTGGATAGAGGATGTATCTCTAACAAGGTTTTAGTCCAGTAGACTTAGCCTAATTTAAATCTTATTATTCCTTCAATATTCTGATAAATTCTACCAGTTAATATTTTAAGGAACACAATTATATTCAAAAAGTGACACTGAATGATAGCCTTTTTTTGTTGTTGTTATCTTTGTTTCTCTGTATTCCTCTTTGGCCTGCTTACTTTTTAATAACTGAGAACACTTTGTAGTATACAGAAATTGTTTATTCCTCGAAAAAAGTTCTGAAGAATTTATCAGCAAATGTATCAAACCCAGAGTTTTTCTCTTTTAAAAAAGCAGTTCTTTGACAATATTCTCAAGTTATCAGTATATCACATTTTATACATTATTTTCACTGCATATACATTTAGAAAAAACATTTGGAATGTTTAATGTATTTGGAAATTTCATTGAGGTTTCTGAAATTTATTAACATATAACTGTGTTAATGTATCGCTCCTAATATTTATATACATATATTCCTTCTATGTGATTTAAATCTACTTTCTATGGTTACTTTTGTTTAATCAGATCTGCAAGAAGCTTATATATTTTGCCTCTTTCATGAGCTTTTTTCTTTTTAGGTTTATTTATTAATTCCACCTTTTTTCCTACTTTTAAAAATCTTTATTTTTAATTTTTGTGGGTATACAGGTGTATGTATTTATGGGGTACATGAGATGTTTTGATATAGGCATGCAATGCATAATAAAGTATTTTTTCTAGTTTCATATGATGAAATACTGATTTCCCCCCTCAAAATGAACATATCTTTGTTTTTTATTTCCAATTACAGAAAATATACAATATTCACTGTAAAAAACAAAAATTAAAACCACACGAGATTACAAAATAAAAGTCTACCGCATAGTCTAGCTGCTTCCCCACAGGATGAAGAAAACCCCTGAACATTATGAAATTTGGTATACAACTATAGAACTTATAAGCACACATAAATCTATGTGTGTGAGAGAGAGAGTGTGTGTGTGTAAGTACAATTATTTTGCAATCTGCTTTTTCATTAAGATTTTAAGTTTTGAGGATATGTTTTCATTTCAGCATATAAATTATCTAATCTACTTAATTGTCTGCAAAGTATCCACTATATAAACACAATTTTAAAATAACTTTTACTTTTGTCTTTAATATATTTTTCCTCCTACTTCTGTTTTTCTTAAATTTTACACTAAATTCTTGGTTCTTCATCTTTTTAAACGATAAAAGCATGCAGTGTTTCCTTTTGGCTTTTCATTAATGCCTTATTTTCATAATCTATTTTTTAAATGTCATTTTAAAAATCTTTGTTTTAGTATACTCACAGCAACAACTTTTACAGTTTCTGCTGTTTTGAATTAGATATTATGTTTATGGTCAAGTATATATACAGCTTTATAAATATTGCAGACACTTGAAAAATAACTGGGCCAGGTACAGTGGCCAAGGTTACAGTGAAAAATGATCGTACCACTGCATTCCAGCCAGCGTGAGAGAGATCCTGTCTCTAAAAAATAGTAATAAACTGTATCCTCTAATATTTATAAGATACAAAATGTAATAAATACATTATATATTAAAAGTTTTTTTTTTTCTGTTTTTTTTTTTTTTTTTTTAAATGGAGTCTTGCTCTGTCACCCAGGCTGGAGTGCAGTGGCCAGATCTCAGCTCACTGCAAGCTCCGCCTCCCAGGTTTACGCCATTCTCCTGCCTCAGCCTCCCGAGTCCCTGGGACTACAGGCGCCCGCCACCTCACCCGGCTAGTTTTTTGTATTTTTTAGTAGAGACGAGGTTTCACCGGGTTAGCCAGGATGGTCTCGATCTCCTGACCTCGTGATCTGCCCGTCTCGGCCTCCCAAAGTGCTGGGATTACAGGCCTGAGCCACCGTGCCCGGCCTCCTGTTTGTTTTACCACTGGTTACTGCTGTTTATCCATGTGATTTAGTTTTCCAAAACAAAAAAAACAATTTATTATTTCTATTTTAGATTTTCATTATCAAGGTTTATCTTTTCTAACATTTCATTTATTTGTTGTACATTCTGTGACTGTTTCTCAAGTTTGTCCTCTGTTCTACTAATTTGATTTTCTACAATACTATTTCTCACTTCCAATGAAGACTTAATTTTGGCTACTGCATCCATTTGCTAGAATGTAAATAGGAACAGACCTTTCAGAGAAACTCATTCTCAATTCCTAATACCACTGAGAAAGGTTATTACTTCTAGCAGAATCTGGAATGTTTTAACAGATGATGTTCTAATAAAAAACAGTCATATTTTTAGAATCTGCTTTTTCTCATTTGTTCCAAAAAAATTTTCTTTTTAGATCAGAATTCTCAAATCCAGCTATACATTAGAATAACTTGGAGAACTAAAACCATACCCTAGCTAACAACCAATCCTACTAATTGTGAGATCCAGATATCTTTACCTTTAAGAAAACCTTTTCTTAAAGGTTTTCCAGGTTGGCCAGGAGCAGTGGCTCACACCTGTAATCCCAGCACTTTGGGAGGCAGAGGCGGGTGGATCATTTAAGCCCAGGAGTTCGACACCAGCCTGGGCAACATGGTGAAACCCTGTCCCTACTAAAAATACAAAAATTAGCTGGTCGTGGTGGCACATGTCAGTAGCCCAAGTTACTCAGGGGGCTGAGGCAGGAGGATCACCTAAGCGTTGGGAGGCTGAAACTGCAACAAACTGTGATTGGGCCACTGCACTCCAGTATGGGCGACAGAGTGAGTCCCTGTCTTAATTAATCAATTAATCAATCAATCAAGTTTTCCAGGTGATTCTAAATGGACAACCATATTTGAAAATTCCCATTCTAGACTGCTGGTTGAACTGCCTAAACCAAAGATCTAAAAGGAGAAAAAGGCCAGGCATGGTAGCTCATGCCTGTAATCCTGGCACTTTAGGAGGCTGAGGCATGCAGATCACTTGAAGTCAGGAGTTTGAAACCAGCCTGGCCGACATGGTGAAACCCCATCTCTACTAAAAATACAAAAAAATTAGCTGGGCGTGGTGGCGTGCACCTGTAATCCCAACTACTTGGGAGGCTGAAGCAGGAGAATTGCTTGAACCCAGGAGGCAGAGGCTGCAGTGAGCCGAGGTCACACCAGTGCACTCCAGCCTGGGCGACAGAGTGAGACTCCATCTCAAAAATAAATAAATACATAAACAAAATAAAAGGAAAAAAATTAGTCTTGGTAGAGATTGCTAGCTTAGCACAGCACATCAGCTACTTTTATTCTATTCTAAAATTCCAATAAAAGGTCAGTAAAGATTTTTCTTTGCTTGCTTGTTTTGTTTTTGTGTTGTAAAATAAACCCCATAGGATGAGGAGGGCAACAAAAAGTGTAGAAACTGGAAAGCAAATATATGAATGGTAACAAAGTTACGAAAGAAAAATGCATCCTAAACTAGCAGTAAAGCTGAGACAAACAGAACTGATCTAATTTATAATGCAAAATACCTGTACAAGTGGGGCTAACAGAATACAGCTAGAGTAAGGGGAATTCTTGAAAACCTGCTTATGAAGTAACCAGATCCCCAGGTCCGTTTATCCTCTCTAGTTAGCTGGACAACCGCCCTTCCTTCATCCTGCAAAAGTCAGATAGAACTGTTCAAAAAAAGAAATTCAAAACTAGAACTGGGTCTATAAAGCTTGATGGCATATTCAGGTTTAAAAAACGACCAGGCGCGGTGGCTCACGCCTATAACTGCAACACTTTTAGAGGCCGAAGTGGGCAGAGCACAAGATCAGGAGTTCGAGATCAGCCTGGCCAACAAAGTGAAACCCCATCTCTACTAAACATACAAAAATTAGCCCGGCATGTTGGCCCGCGCCTGTAGTCCCAGCTGCTCGGGAGCCTGAGGCAGGAGAATCACTTGAACCCAGGAGAGGTTGCAGTGAGCTGCGATCGCACCACTGCACTCCAGCTTGGGTGACAGAGCAAGACTTCATCTCAAAATAAATAAATAAATAAATTAATTAATTAATTAAAATAAGTTAAAAATAAAAATAAAAAATGAACAGACATGCCAACACGACACAAGTATCAGAGGAAAGCCTTCAATATGGAATAACGGTGACCAAAATGACCCAAAGAAAGGTAGCTGGGAACAGGCAGAGATTATGCAGGAATTAGACAAATTTCCAAAGGCTCTGAAAAAAGCTATCATTTATAACCATGGTGCAACTATAAAACAATTTTGCCAAGGCTAGGCGTGGTGGCTCATGCCTGTAATTCCAGCATTTTGGGATGCTGAGGCAGGTGGATCACTCGAGGTCAGGCCAAGATGGTGAAACCTCGCCTCTACTAAAAATACAAAAATTGGCTGGGCGTGGTGGGACACGCCTGCAATCCCAGCACCTGGGAAGGCTGAGGCATAAGAATCACCTGAATCTGGGAGGCGGAGGTTGCAATGAGCCAAGATTGCAACACTGTACTCCAGCCTGGGTGACAGAGTGAGACCTTGTCTCAAAAACAAACACAAAAACAATTAACGAGTTATTGTTTTTTTAAAAAAAGAAACATCTGTATTTTATATGTATACACAAGTTCTTGGAGGGTAAAAATATGATAGCACAAAGGAAAAGCTCAATAGACAGGCTGGAGAATAAAGTTCAGGATATCTCCCAGAAAGTAAAGCAAAAAGACAAGGAGGAAGAAAACAGGTATGAAAATTAGAGAGTTGGTCTGGGAATAGGAGTTCCAAACAGAGAACAGAGAAAACAGAAGGAAGGAAATAAGAAATAATTAATGAAATAATTCAAGAAAAGTTCCTACAAGTAAAGGACAAGTTTCCAGATTACCACTGTATTCCCAATATAATGGCTAAAATTGGTTCATATGGCAACAAAATTTCAAAACACTGGGCATAAAAAGAATTCTACATGTTTCTGGAGAGGTGGGGAAAGAGTAGGTTACAGAAAAAGATCAGAAACTGGTCTGGGCACAGTGGCTCAGGACTGTAATCCCAACACTTTGGGAAGCTAGGGCAGGAGGATTGCTTGAGGCCAGGAATTTGAGATCAGCTTAGATCAGTACAGCAAACCTGTCTCTACAAAAAACAACAATATTAGCCAGGCATGATAACACAGGCCTTAGACTTGGCTACTCAGGAGGCTGAGGTAGGAGGATGGCTTATGCTCAGGAGTTTGAGGCTGCAGTGAGCTATAATCATGCCACTGTACTCCAGCCCGGGTGACACAGTGAGACCCTGTCTCTAAAAAGAAGAAGAAAAAAAAAGAATCAGAAACCAGCATAACTTTGAACTTTTCAACAACACTATAAATAGAAGGCAATGGAAAAATTAATACCTTCAAAATTCTAAAGGAAAATTATTCTAATGCTGAATTCTACACCCAGCCAAATTATCAAATAAAGTATGGGTATAGAATAAAACATTTTCAGGCATGCTTTATTCAAAAAATTTACCTTCCATGCAGCTTTTTCCTATGAACTACTAAGAGATATGCCACACTAAAAAGAGGGAGAAAACTAAGAAAGAACAGGACATGGGCCTATGAAATACGAGATTAACACAGGCAAGAGACAAAATAATATCTGAGATGTAATGAAAGAAGACTTCAAGATGACAGAGTATCCTGTGTTTGGGGTTAGCAGAGTATCAGTTCAGAAGGATCTGGTAGGGAATTCTTATAGAACATGAAACTGACAGAATTACCTCATGCACATGAATTTAGACATTCATCTTATCCATCTGGAGATTTACACAGTGGCAAAAAAATTTTGGCAATGAATGAGAAATAAGTACACAGGGGGGAAAAAAAGAAAATGACCAGTACAGGGAAAATGAAAAGGTATTCAAGAAATGAAAAATAGTTCACTACATTACTCAGTTACAAACAGTGTTTACATAGTCATAATAAAGTATAAATGGGATGACCCAAACAAAATTACAATATAATCAAGACAGGGTGACAAATAGATTATATGGTAGGAGTGGAAAATAAGCCAAATCCTATTTCCCATGGTGGGAAATCAATACATAATGCCTAAAACTGAAAATGCAACAATTTGCAATGCAAGCATATTATTTATACATTTTTTAAAAGCCAAAAGAGATCAAAATAGTTACCCCTAGAAAGACAGAAACGATAGAATATGAGAACGTGGGATTTTTAAAATGAGCCTATTTGACATTTTAAACGGTATTCATTTATAACTTTTGGTTTTTTTGTTGTTGTTTGTTTGAGCCGGAGTCTCTCTCTGCTGCCCAGGCTGGGATGCAGTGGTGCAATCTCAGCTCACTGCAACCTCCGCCTCCCAGTTCAAGAGATTCTCCTGCCTCAGCCTCCCCAGTAGCTGGGATTACAGGCATGCACCACCACACCCGGCTAATTTTGTAGTTTTAGTAGAGATGGGGCTTCAAAATGTTGGCCAGGTTGGTCTCAAGCTCCTGACCTTAAGTGATCCACCAGCCTCGGCCTCCCAAAATGCTGGGATTACAGGAGTGAACCACCACACCTGGCTGTTCATTTACAACTCTGAAAACAAACAAACAACAACAAAAAAAACCACAACCTAAGAAATAGTCGAAGTCACAACTGTGGTAAATGAGCCAAAGAAAAAATATCTGTATGTCCACAGGATAAAGATGAGATCTTCCTAACTTCTGATTGTCTTTATAGGAAATGTTTTACTTCTTTACATAGTTATAGCCATCAGTAGTTGAAGAATGCAAGAGTAATAACCTGATTCAAATTCTCTGGAATACACATGCTTTGCTTTCATTTCAAAATAAAAATAACTTCCCACCATCATTATCAATAAAGAGTATACAATTATAAAAATTCAGACAATACAGACATAGAGAGATAAAGGTATTACTAGCATATACTTTCCCAGATCTTTTTGTGCATGTGTGTATACATATGTGCACACGTATGTGTATATATGTATATACACATATGTGTATATATGTATATACACATATGTGTATATATACACACATATGTATACATATACCTATATTTAGGTTTATATTATGTTCACATCTTTGTTGCCTGTGTTTTCCACCTATAATTCCTATAATTATGTGTGGACATGGTACAAATACAGATCAACGTTATCATTTAGAATGAAGCATAGCAGTAGTGAAGGTATATCTATTTTATCAATAAATGTTCTGAAGACAGAAATTATACAAGTTTCCTTTTATAAATAAGGTTCCCATAAATATCACAGAATATACTTAATTAGGTACTACTCCTGTAAATTTCTAGATGTGGCTCTGAGTAATTTTAAATCAGCTTCTAAGCAAATAGTTTCCTATAGTGCAGGCTCTTCCATGTTATTTAACATATGGAAAAATAGTCTCCATGGTATTCCATGGAAAGATTTTTTTATATAAGGCACTTTTTAGTACAACCATGTTGTTTCTTAATCTAACTTTAAAATTACTTTTCTAAAATAGATACATGACATATGCCAAGACTTATAGATGAGAAAATGAGACTAAACAGTAGTTGCAATTTTAACATTTAAAAAATGCCCCAGAACAGTAAACGCATAACTTTGGGTGTGTCTGTGTGTGAGAGGGTATTTAAAACTGTATATAAGAATTGTGGGACAGGTGTGGTGGCTCACACCTGTAATCCCAGCACTCTGGGAGGCCAAGGTGGGAGGACTGCTTGAGGTTAGGAGTTTGCGACCAGCCTGAGTAACACTGCAAGACACTCTCTACAAAAAGTTTTAAAAATTTGCCAGGCATGGGGGCTCACGCCAGTAATTCTAGCTACTTGGGAGGATGAGGCAGGAGGACTGCTTTATCCTAGGAGTTTGAGGTTGCAGTGAGCTATGCTTGTACCACTGCATTCCAGCCTGGGAGACAGAATAAGACCTTCTCTCTCAAAAAGAAAAAGAAAAAAATAAAAAGAATTTTGTATGTATAACATTCTGAGATTTAGACTTAAAAAAAAAAAAAAAAAAAGCTTTTACCTTATAAGAAATGTTTCCAAGCTTTTCTTCTTGTAGATACTTCCCAAGAAAGAAAATAAAATTCTATTTTCTTAGGGTTCCTCTAGTTGGCTTATTTAGTTGGGTGAGAAACTAAATGAAAAGGAATCACTGCAGATACCGCACTGCTAAGTTTTGAAAAAAATAGTGACTATTACTCTTCCAAAAATGTATTTTAGGTATATATAGTACGCACAGTGATCATATCACTCCTGTTTCAAAGACTTTCGTTTGTTACCCACTTTATGAAGAGAGTCTACTCATCCTGGTGTGGCAACCAAATTAAGCTAATAGCATGTCATTTTCTTCCTATAAAACCAACCAAAATAAAATGATGAAATAATTAAAAGAAATAGGATTTACAAAGTGTTCTAGAACCACTGTGAAAGGATTTTTTTCATTGTTATTTCCTGGCAGCAGCTCACAAGCCTCTAGGATTACATTTCACTTCAGAGTTCAGGTAAATCTCACATTATCCTTTTAGTTTGGTAGAGTTCTAAACCAGCCAATAGTTGCCACCTAGGACTCCCTTGTCCTTATTCCTCCCTTCTGGCTCACAAGTGATTCTTCTAGGGCCTAACTTCCTTGAGAATTATAGTTTCAATTTCTAGTTCACCACAGTATTCAATGCTATGTTACCAGCGAGTGTCAGATATAAGGGTTTTGTTTGTTTATTTTTTGCCTTTTTGGTGGAACTACAATGAAGTCAACTACCATATCAACTTGGCCATTTTCCCCTTTGATTCTTCCCCTGAGAATCCTGTTTTCTAGCAACTTGCCCAAGTACTCTGAGATTATCCTTTACTCTTATTTTTTTGTTGTTTGCTTTGAGACAGGGTCTCACTCTGTCACCCAGGCTGGAGTGCAGTGGCTCGATCTTGGCTCACTGCAACCTCTACCTTCCAGGCTCAAGGGATCCTCCTGCCTCAGCCTCCTAAGTAGCTGGGACTACAGGTGTGCACCACCACATCTGGCTAATTTTTTGTATCTTTTGTAGAAACAGAGTTTCACCATGTCACCCAGGCTGGTCTCAAACTCTTGGAATCAAGCAATCTGCCCACCTTGGCCTCCCAAAGTGCTAGGATTACAGGTGTAATCATGCCCAGCCTCTTGAAGTTTTTTAGTGAGCTGTCCTCCAGGTCTATTCATTCCAAATAAGTTCATTAGGGGTCCTCTGGATTTAAGTAGGGATGGCTGTAAGGAAATACAAACCTGAAGCTTGGAGAGAGGTCTGGGTGATAAACAGATTAGGAATAACAATTAGGAAATCTCTCACACAGATATCAGATTAAGTTATGGGAGTGAATGAGATGACCTGAGAATACCCTGTGGAATCAAAACACAACAGAATCCCTAGGACCACCAATATTTAAACGTCAAGTAAGATAAGAGATGGCTAGAAATACAGAAGAAAAAGCATGAGAAGAGAGAATTTAAAAGAAATAGGAGTGCTCAGGCAGGACAATCAATAAACCCTATGCACAAAAAAAAAACAAGAATAAAGTAACACCAAAGCAAATCATAACCAAACTGCTTAAGACCCAGTGAAAACAAGAAAATCTTCAAAGCAGCCAGAAGAAAAAAGACAAAGGAAATATATAGAAGAACAGGATACAGATAATAGCAGATTTCTTGTCAAAAATAATGCAAGCAGAAAACAGAGTAAGAAGTAGAGTAAAATTTTTGAAGTGCCAATAGGAAAAAAAAACAACAACATGTCAACTGTTAATATTTTACTCAGCAAAAATATCTTACAAAAACAAAGGTAAACTAAAAACTCTGGACATACAAAAGGTAAAAGAATTCAACACAGTCCTTACATTTTAAAGAAATGGTAAAGGAAGTCCTTCAAGGAATAGGAAAACAATACCAGATTAGAATCTGGATATACACAAAAGAATGAAGAACATCAGAAATGGAAACAACATCGATAAATATAAACAATTGTTTCTTATTTAAGTATTCACAAAAGAGAACTGATTGTTTAAAGCAAAAATAATAACAACATGCTGCAGTTTAAAACTTGTATAGAAGTAGGCCAGGCCCAGTGGCTCATGCCTGTAATCCCAGCACTTTGCAAGGCTGAGGTGGGCATAGCACTCTAGGTCAGGAGTTCAACACCAGCGTGGTCAACATGGTGAAACGTTGTCTCTACTAAAAATACAAAAATTAGCCAGGCCTGGTGGCGGACGCCTATAATTCCAGCTACTTGGGAGTCTGAGGCAGGAGAATCACTTGAATCTGGGAGGTGGGAGTTGCAGTGAGCTGAGATCACGCCACTGCACTCCAGCGGGGGTGACACAGTATGACTCTGTTTCAAACAACAACAGCAACAACAAACTTATATAGACGTAAAATGTATGACAAGAATAGCACAAAGACCAGGAGGGGGAAAATAAAAATGAACTGTTGTAAAGTGGTAAAATGGCACGTGAAGGAGGGCCATGATGAATTAAAGATGGATACTACAAAACCTAAAGCATCCACTAAAATAACACAACAAAGAGTTATAGTTAATAAGCCAAAAAAGGAGACAAAAATTGAATCATTAAAAAATCATCATAGAGAAGGCATATGAAAGGGGAAGAGGAATAACAGAACAGATAGGACAAAAAGAAAATAAATATCAAGATGGTAAATTTAAAACCAACCATATCAACAATAGCATAAAATGTAAATAGTCTAAATAACCCAACTAAAAGGCTGATATTATCAGATTGGCAGATATCAGATAGTTTTTTTAAAAAAAGATAACTATAACTTGTTTATAAGAAATCCACTTTAACTATAAGAACACGAATTGGTTAAAAGTAAAAGTACGGAAAAGATATATCACGATAACAAAGAAGGATAAGATATACCATGACCAAAACAAAGCTGGATGACCTGGCCACGGTGGCATGGGCCTGTAGTCCCACCTACACAGCAAGACACAGGCAGGAGGATTGCTTGAGCCCAGGAGTTTGAACTCAACCTGGGCAACACAGGAGACCCCATCTTTACAAAACAAAAACAAAAGCAAAAAGCAAACAACAAAAACCAAAGCTGTCAGAGAAAGTAGATTTCAGAACAAAAAATATTACTAGGGATAGAGAGAGTCACTGTATAGTGACCAAGGGGTCAAGAGGACATGTACATAATAGTAGAGCTTCCAAATACATGAAGCAAAAACTGACAGAACTATAATGAGAAACAAATCCACAATTATGAGCAAAGATTTTAACATTCCTCTCTCAATAAGTGATAGAAAAACTGGACAAGAAATCGGTAAGAATACAGAAAACTTTGAACAATACTACCAACCAACCTGAACTTTGAAATTTAAAGAACACTCCACTCAACAACAGCAGGATGTGTATTTTTTCAAATGCACACAGAACATTTACCAAGATAGACCATATTCTGAGCCAAAAACAAATCTCAGTTAACTTAAGAGGACTGAAGTCATACAAAGTATACTGCCCCACAGTAGAATTCAATTAAACTAAAAAACAGAAATATATCAGGAATGTCTATTCAGGTCTTTTGCCCTTTTTTTTTTTTTTTTTTTTTTTTTTTGAGGCGGAGTCTTGCTCTGTTGCCCAGGCTAGAGTGCAGTGGTGTGCTCTTGGCTCACTGCAACCTCGGCCTCCCGAGTTCAAGGGATTCTCCCACCTCAGCCTCCTGAGTAGCTGGGATTACAGGTTTGTGCCACCATGTCTGGCGTGTGTGTGTGTGTATATATATATATATATATATATATATTTTTTTTTTGGTAGAGATGTTGGCCAGGCTGGTCTCAAACCATGTTGGCCAGGCTGGTCTCAAACTCCTGACCTCAAGTGATCCACCCACCTCGGCCTCCCAAAGTGCTGGGATTACAGGTGTGAGCCACCACGCCGGGCCCGTCCATTATTTAATTGGGTTATTTGGTTTGTTGCTGCTGAGTTGTTTGAGTTCTTTATATATTAACCCCTTATAATCTCCCATTCTGTAGGTTGTCTGTGCTCTGTTGTTTCCTTTGCTGTGCAGAAGCTTTTTAGTTTAATTTAATGCCATCTGTCTATATTTGCTTTTGTTCTCTGTGCTTTCAAGGTTTAAGCCTTGCCTAGACCAATGTCACAGAGCTTTTCTCCTATGTTTTTTTCCTAATACTTTCATAGTTTCAAATCTTACATTTAAATCTCTAATCCACTTTGAATTTACACATTTCTTAAAAAGACATACAAATGGCTAGCAGATATATGAAAAAAAGTTCAACATCACTAATAATAAGGGAAATGCAAATCAATCAAAACTACAATGAGAAATCACCTCACTCCAGTTAGAATGGCTACTCTCAAAAAATCAAAAGACAGCTGGGCACGGTGGATCACACCTGTAATTCCAGTGACTCAGGAGACTGAGCTGGGAGGATCACTTGAGGCAAGGAGTTTGAGATGAGCTTGCGCAACACAGCGACATCCCATTTCCAAAAACAAATTAAACGACTTAGCAGGACATGGTGGTGCACGCCTATAGTCTCAGCAACTTGAGAGGCTGAGGCAGGAGGATCACTTCAGCCCAGGAGGTCAAGGCTGCAGTGAGCTATGATTGTGCCACTGCACTCCAGCCTGGGAAACAGAGCCAGACTGTGAGTATGTATGTATGTATGTATGAATGTATGTATGTGTTGCTCTGTCATCCAGGCTGGGGTGCAGTGGCGCAATCTTGGCTCACTGCAACTTTCGCCTCCCAGGTTCAAGTGATCCTCATGTCTCAGCCTCCCGAGTAGCTGCGACTACAGGTGCACACCACCACGTCTGGCTAATTTTTGTATTTCTGTAGAGACAGGGTTTCACCATGTTGACCAAGATGGACCCAAACTCCTGAGATCTGCACCCCCTTGGCCTCCCAAAGTGCTGGGATTACAGGCGTGAGCCACTGCATCTGGCCCAACTCTGACTCCACACAAAACCAAAAGACAAGTGTTGGTAAGGATACGGAGAAAAGGGAACCCTTAACACAATGATGGTGAGAATGTTAATTAGTACAGTCATTACTGAAAACAGTATGGAGGTTTCTCAAAAAATTAAAAATAGAACTACCATATGATCTAGCAATCCCACTACTGGATATACACCCAAAGGAAATGAAATCAGTATGTCAAAAAGGTATCTGCAGCCCTATGTTTATTGTGGCACTACTCACAATCGCAAGATATGAAATCAACCTAAATGTCCACAGAGAGACGAATAGATGAAGAAGAAAATGTATGGAGACATGATAAAATACTATTGAGCCACAAAAAGAATAAAATCCTGTCTTTTGTGGCAACACGGATAAACCTGGAGGACATTAAGTGAAATAGGCCATGCATAGAAAGATATATATCTCGTGATCTCATTCACATGTGGAATCTGAAAGGCTGTTCTCACAGTAGAGAATAGAAGAGGGGTACACGAACTTTGGGGAGAACAGAGGGGAGAGAAATAGGCAAAGATTGGTCCACGAGTACAAAGCTACAGTTAGATAAATTCTGGTGTTCTAACACATGGTAGCATAACTAGAGTTAACAATAGTGTACTGCATATTTCAAAACAGCTAGAAGGGGCCAGGCATGGCGGCTCACACCTGTAATCCCAGCACTTTGGGAGGCCAAGGCGGGTGGATCACCTGAGGTCAGGAGTTCGAGACCAGCCTGACCAACATGGTGAAACCCCATCTCTACTAAAAATACAAATTAGCCAGGTGTGGTGGCACACACCTGTAGTCCCAGCTACTCGGGAGGCTGAGGCAGTAGAAACGCTTGAACCTGGGAGGCGGAGGCTGCAGTGAGCCAATATCACGCCACTGCACTCCAGCCAGGGCGATACAGAGTGAGACTTTGTCTCAAGAAACAAACAAACAACAACAACAAAAAAACCCAAAACAACAACAACACGCTACAAGGGAGGTTTTTCAACGTCCTCATCACAAACAGACGGTGAATGTTTAAGGTTATAGACATGCAAATTATTCTGACCTGAACACTACACAATTTATACATGTATTAAAATATCACATTGTACCCAATAAATACGTACAATTGTTATGTGTTAGTTTAAAAAACAAGAAATATTATCAGGAAAATGCCCAAATATTTGGAAACGATTACACTTCTAAATAACCCCTGGGTCAAAGATATCAAAAGGAAAGCTACAAAATATTTTGAACTGAATGAAAATGAAAACAAAAAATATCTCAAGTTGTGGGATACAGTTATATCAGTATTTGGAGAGAAATTTATAGCTCTAAAATGCCTACATTAGAAAAAAATGGTCTTAAATCAATGGTCTCAGTTTATACCTTAAGAAACTAAGAAAAGAGAAGAAAAATGAAACCCAAAGGAAGCAGGGGAAAGAAAATAATATAAAGATCAGAGCAGAAGATAATCAAATTAAAAACAAAAATATAGAAAAATCAGTGACACCAAAAGCTGGTTTCTTCTTAAAAATCAAAATTGATAAACCTCTAGCAAGACTAATCAAGAGAACAAAAAAGAAAAGACACAGATTGTCAATATCAGGAACAAGAGGTTATATCACTACAGATTCTATGGATACTAAGAGAGTATTATTAATACTTGGCATACGTTTATGCCAAAAACATAACTCAGCAAGAATGGACAAATGTCTTAAAAGACAAAAAACTACCAAAGCTTACTCAAGAAGAAAAAATAGGTAACCTGAATAGCCCTACATGAATCTGAATTTGTAGTTTGATAACTTCTCTGAAGGAAAACTCTAGGCCCATGTGTATTCTCAGGGGACTTCTACCAAATACTTAAGAAAAAAATAATACCAACCCTACATAAATGTTTTCAAAACACTGAAGAATTCTACCTGACAAGAAAATATACTGATTCTACACAAAGTTTCCCCATCCCCCCCGCCGGCCTAAAAATTTGAAAAGATAGAAATGCTTCTTAACTCATTCTAGAAGCCAGTATTACTTTGGTACCAAAATGAGACCAAGACCTTATTAGATAAAAAATTACCAACCATTACCTGTCATGAACATAAATGCAAACACTCTTGATAAAACTTTAGCAAATACAATCCAACCGTACGTGAAAACAATAATTTATCATAACTAAGGGAGATTTGTTCCAAAAACACAAGGTTGGTTCACCATTCAAAAGTCAAGTCACCATATTAACACACTAAAAAAGAAACACCATATTAACAGCTCAATAGATGAGGAAAATGTATTTGACAAAAACCCAACGACCATTCCTAATAAACACTCTCAAGAAACCAAGAATAGAAGTACATGTCCTCAATTCAATAACAGACAGCTATGAAAATTCATAGGAAACATTTTACTGAGAGGTGAAAGAATCAATGTTTTCCCTCAAAAATTAGGAAAGAGGCAGTGACATCCACTCTCACCATTTCTATTCAACATTATACTGAAGGTTCTTGCCAGCGTAATAAAGCAAGAAAAATGCATTAGGATTGGAAAAGAAGTAAAACTGTTTATTCACAGAAAATATGACCTATGTGGAAAATTCAATAGAATCTACAAAACACTTTTGGAACAACTGAATTTTGCAAGGTGAAGATGCTATACAAAAACCAGTTGTATTTCCATATAATAACAGCAAACAATCAGAAATTGAAATTTTAAAAAATACCATTTACAGTACAGCACCATGTACTGTGGAAGAGTTTGACAGTTTCTTACAAAGCTAAACATACTCTTACCATATAGTCCCACAATCACACTCCTTAGTATTTACCTAAAGAAGCTGAAAACATATGTCCACATAAAACCCTCCACATGGATGCTTACGGCACCTTTATTTATACTGCCAAAACCTGGAAGCAACCAAGATGTCCTTCAGTAGGTAAATGTATAAATAAACTGTAGTATATCCAGACAATGGAATATGATTCAGTGGTAAAATGAGCTATCTAACCATGAAAAGCCATGGAGAAAACACAAATGCATATTAGTAAATGAAAGAAGCCAGTCTGAAAAGGCTACATATTATATGATCTCAACGATACGACATTCTGGAAAAGGTAAAACTGTGGAGACAGTAAAAGGATCAGTGGTTGCTAAGGCTTAGAAAGGAGGGCAGGAGGGATGAATAGATGGAGCACAGAGGATTTTTTGAGCAGTCCAAGTACTCCGTATGGTACATATTATAAATTTGTCCAAAGCCCCAAAATGTACACCGCCACCAACAGTGAACATAATATAAACTATGTACTTTGGGTGACAATAATGTGCCACTGCAGGTTCATCAACTGTAATAAATGTACCACTCTGACGGGAGATTTGATAGTGGAGGAGACTATGCATGTGTTGGGGTGTGGTATATGAGAAAACTTCTGTACCTTCTGCGTAATTTTGCTACGAAGCAAAAACCACTCTAAAAAATAGTCTTTTTTTCAAAAAAAGCACTACTAACCACAGCATTCCCTCAAAATGAAATACTTAAGGATAAATCTGACCAAAAAAAAAAAAAAAAGGTACAAGGGCAATCTATTGCAAAATGACAACCAATGCTGACAGAAATTAAAGACCCAACAAATAAAGATATACAGTGTTCATGAATCAGGAGACTTAATGCTGTTAAGACACCAGTTATTTCCAAATCGAACTACAGATTCAGTGCAATTTAATCAAAATCCTACTAAGGTTTTTTGGTAGAAATTGACGAGCTGCAGCTAAAATTCATGTGGAAATGGAAAGGGAATAGAAGAGTTAAAATAATTTTGAAACAGAAGAACAAAGCTAGAAGGCTAACACTAACTGATTTTAAGACTTATTATAAAATTACAGTAATTAACAAAATATAATGTTGGTGTCGAGACAGAAAAACAGATCAATGAGATAGAAAAGAGTGTAAAAATAGATCCGCACATCATATAAACAACTGATTTCTGACAAAGGTGCAAAGGAAATTTAGTGGGAAAAAAAAATCTTTTCAATAAATGTGTTGAAACAACTAGATACCCATATACAGAAAGAAAAAAAGAACTTCAATTCACATAGTAAAATTAACTCAAAATAGGTCATAAGTAACATCATGGAACATGGTGAATAGGAAACTCCAGGAGTCTCCTTCACAAAAACTACTATTAAGCTGGAAAAATACAGTCAGGATCAATGATTTCAGAACTCTGGAACCTGATCAGACACTTACAGCAACCAACGGAGTGCCTGATGAAATAAAAGGGTGCTGTCATTAGTTGAGAGCATAGTGATCTAGCAACTATCCCCCACTCCTCAGCCCCACTGAGGTTGTGGGGACCACAGCTTTAACATTCCTAAAGCAGCTGCTGACTGTGCCAGTATGTACAGTAAGGACGTTATCCTCCAAAAATTCAGGGTTGTGTATTTTGGCTCATCTGGGGCTTCTCTGAGGGACCAAAGAGAAGAAATTTGCCTTTGTTTCAAGGCCCGTTTGGGGCTGTAGCAATTACCCCAAAATCGTATACCAGAAGACTTCAAGATATGTACACACTTTAAATTTTTAAAATGCAAAGTTTAAAGGAAATGTCTGTCAGGTGTCTGGCTGACCATAGAGATAACAGAACAGAAACATCACAGGCCACACACAAGAAGACATACAGGTGCTGCAAAGCTAGTGTGCAAAAGACACCATGCAAGTGGACAGTTGTAGCCCTTGACAAGAAACAAAAGCAATCCTGAAGACAAACATAATCTGATTTCCAGCTTTAGCATATTCTAATACTCAAAATGCTCAGTTTTCAACAAAAAATTATAATAGACATATAGACCAATTGAACAGAATCGAGAGGCCAGAAATAAACTCTAATATTTATGATCCATTGATTTTTGACAAGTATACCAAGACCATTCAATGGGGGAAAAAAGAGTATCTTCAACAAATGGCGCTGGGACACTTGACTATCCACATGCGAAAGAATGAAGTTGGAACTTTACATCATCTATAAAAATGAACTCAACACGGGTCAATCAAAGACAGAAAAAGCTTAGAAGAAAACACAGAAACCAATCTTCATAACCTTGAATTTAATAATAGTTTCTTAAATATGACACCAAAACCTCAGGGAAAAAAAGATAAATTAGATTTCATTAAAATAAACTTGTGTACATCAAAGGACACTATCAGAAGAGTGAAAAGATAATACACAGAATGGGAAAAAATACTTGCAACCATATACCTAATATGAGTTAATATCCAGCATATAAAAAGAATTCCTACAACTAAACAACAAAAGAACAATCAAATTTTAAAATGAGCAAAGGACTTGAACAGACATTTCTCCAAACAGTATATACAAAAGGTCAATAAACACAGGAAAAGATGCTCAACATCATTATTCATTAGGGAAATGCAAATCAAAACCACCAGGAGATACCACTTCACACCTACACTTGAATGGCTATAACAAACAAACAAACAACAGAAAATAAGCATTGGTGAGAATGTAGAGAAACTGGAACCCCTGTACATTGCTGATGGGACTATAAAACAGTGCAGCCATTGTGGAATACAGTCTGGTGGTTCCTTAGAAAGTTAAATATAAAATTACCATACGACAGAGCAATTCTACTCCTAGGTACTATATATACTACCCAAAAGAAGTGAACACAGGGACTCAGATATTTGTACACCAATATTCATAGCAGATCTATTCACAATAGCCCAAAGGTGAAAACCACCCAAGTATCCATCAACAGATGAATGGATTAACAAAATGTAGTATATACATACAAAATAATATTATTGCACCATAAAAAGGAATGAAGTTCTGGTACATGCTACAACATGGATGAACCTTAAAAACATTAGGTTAAGTGAAATAAGTCAGACACAAAAGGACAAACATTACATGATTCTACTTATATGAAATACCTAGAATAGGCAAATTCAGAGAGACAAGTAGATTAGAGCAGTGGTCCCCAACCATTTGGCACCAAAGACCAGTTTCATGGAAGGCAATTTTTCCACAGCTGGGACGGGGATGGTTTTGGGATGAAACTGTTCCACCTCAGATAATCAGGCATTAGTTAGATTCTTCTAAGAAGCACACGACCTAGATCCTTGCAAGTGCAGTTCACAATAGGGTTTGTTCTCCTATGTGAATCTAACGCTGCCACTGATCTGACAGGATCTGCTTGCTCACCTGTTGCTCACCTCCTCCAGTGTGGCTCAGCTCCTAACAGACCAGGGGAGACCACTGGATTAGGGATTACTGGAGGCTAGGATAGGGAGGGAGGAATGGGGAATTATTGCTCTATGGGTACAAAGTTACTGTTTGGGGCGACGTAAACATTTGGAAATAGTGATAACGTTTGCATAACATTGTGAATGTAATTACTGCCACTGAATTGTATATATAGAAATGGCAAATTTTATTGATATTTTTATGTATGTATATGTAACACAATATAAAAATTAGTAAGATAGGTCAAATGTAGAACCTAAAACTATGAAACCTGTAAAGGAATAAAAACATAAAATCTTTGTGACCATACATTAAGCAAAGATTTCTTAAGATACAATACTAAAAATACAATCCATTTTTTAAAAATCAACGAATTGACTTCATCAAAATTAAGAACTTATGCTCTTGGAAAGACATGGAAAAGAAAAGAAGACACAGACTGAGAGAAAATATTTACAAATCACATATCCATTAAAGGATTTGTATCCAGAATATATAAGGAACTCTTACAAGTCACTAACAAGAAAGGAAACAGTCTAAAAAATTTTTAATGAACAAAAGATGTGAACAGATATTTCACCAAAGAAGATATGTGGATGGCCAAAAAAGCACATTAAAAAATGTTTAACATCTTTAGAGTGAAAAATGCAAATTGAAACCACAATGAAATACCATTACACACCTATTACAACGTCTAACATTAAAACGATGACAATACTAAGTGTTGACAAGAATGCAGAACAATTACAATGATCATAGACTGCTACCGGGAATATAAAATGGTCCAACACTTTCAAAAACAGTTTGGCAGTTGCTTAAAAAGTTAAACCTGTATCTATCATTATGACCCACCTATTCCATTCTTAAGTAATTTACCCAAGAAAAATAGAAGCATATAACCATACAAAGAAGGTTTGGGTCCAACTGTCACGGTAGCTTTATTTTTAATAGCCCAAAACTGGAAACAACCAAAATGTCTATCAATAGGTGAAAAATTAAACAAATTGTGGTATAGCCATACAATGAAATACTGCTCAACAACAAAAAGCAATGAACTCTTGATACAAACAACAACATGGACAAATCTTAAAATGTTCAGTGAAAGAAGCCTGACCACACCCCACCCCTGGCAACCCAAGAGTATATACTCTAAATGATTTCATGATATAAAACTTTAGAAATTGTAAACTAATCTACAGTGAAAGAAAGCACATCCAATCTAGGGAGGACTCATAAACATGAGGAAATGTTGAGGTATGAAGGATATATCCATTATCTTGATTGTAGTAATGGTTTTACATAATGTCAAAATGTATCAACCTGTACACTTTAAATATGTGCATTGTGTGGTATGTCAGGGATATTTTGATAAATCTGTTTTAAAAAATAGCAGGGCGGGGTAAGGTGGCTCATGCCTGTAATCCCAGCACTCTGGGAGGCTGTGGCAAGCAGACAACCTGAGGTCAGGGGTTTGAGCCCAGCCTGGTCAACATGGCGACAAAACCCCATCTCTACTAAAAATTAAAAAAAAAAAAAAAAGTAGCTGGGCATGGTGGCACATGATTATAGTCCCAGCTCCTTAGGAGGCTGAGACAGGAGAATCACTTGAACTTGGGAGGCAGAGATTGCAGTGAGCCAAGATGGCCCCCAATGCACTCAGACCTAGGAGACAGAGCAAGACTCTGCCTTAGGAAAAAAAAAAGCAGCTAAGGCAAAATGGCAAAGAAAGGCAGGAGAAGGGGCATGGGCAGCAGAACCCTGGGGTTTAAGGCTCAAGTCAAGGAAAGGAAAAAATAGCCAGAAACACAGAAGAAAAAGCCGGGGGAAATGGTGTCCTTGATACCAAGGAAAGAGAGAATTTCAAAGCAAGTATGGACAGTGTTATATACTGCAGAAGTCAGTTATGGTAAGAACTGAGATCTTGGTTTAAGAACTACTGAGTCATAGGTGATCTCAGCTGGAGCTGTTTCAGTGGAATGGCAGGTACTCAAGACAGACTGTAACAGTTTCAAGTGTGAATGGTTTATTAAGTCACTGGCTTTAACACTTAAATATTAGATCTTTAGTTGTTTTCATATATGCAACAGGAGATTATATTAATATCTCAGATTTGTGAATTAATTACTATAGTGTTTTCAATAATTGTAACCAATCCTGAAGGTCCTCAAAGTTCTATAATGCACAGCAGTTTCAAATTTTGCTAAGACAGGAGTTTGGATATTGACTGTTGGGGGGCCGTGGGATGAGTGTCCCTCAGCTAGTAACTCAGTCAGTCAATGTGACCCAAATTGTGTACGTGTCATCAGTAGGTCTCATTAAGGGTAAAAACAGAAGTCCCTCAAATTTTCACTTATCCTCTGGCATTGTTTTGGGGAAAGATGAAATGTTCTAGTGGTGTTCATAATTAAGGGTACTTACAATGGTCATGGGGGATCTCTCTTGCAAATATTAAGAGCCTAACATGAGAGAAGATTTTAACACTATCTCCCTGTAACTATTAATAATCAAAGTTTCATGTCCAAGAAAGAAGAGAATTGCCCATAATAAGCAGAAGAATATAATTATAACTCAAAATACATAAAAAGTACAGAAAGAAAAGTTAAGGTTTTAGAAATTTCATCTTTTATATTGTTCCACAGAGAAACGAACTAGATCAAAAATAGAAAGATGAATCATGTTGCAATTTACATAAATTCAAAACGTTGGAATTAAAAAATATATAGATACATAAAATAATTGAGATTCTGATGATAGAAACACTGAGCTAATCTAAGAGGCTGTACTTTCAATTGCTCTAAAAATATTTGCTATTCCACCTCACCAGCAGAAATAAAAGCTAAAAATAGTCATCTTTCTGTTATAGAATATTTCTTGCTGTCTTAGGGAAAGTGAAACTAAAGTTCCTATCTACGAATGTCAGCCTTACAATCTTTAATGAACCCTCTGGCTTACTCAAACAAAAACCTGACAACTATGTAACTTTTTAAAATATAGCGGAATGATAGTTTCACCATTAGGCTGTCAGCTCCCATTAAGAGAAGAAGACTGGGCCGGGCGCGGTGGCTCAAGCCTGTAATCCCAGCACTTTGGGAGGCCGAGACGGGCGGATCACGAGGTCAGGAGATCGAGACCATCCTGGCTAACAAGGTGAAACCCCGTCTCTACTAAAAATACAAAAACTAGCCGGGCGAGGTGGCGGGCGCCTGTCGTCCCAGCTACTCGGGAGGCTGAGGCAGGAGAATGGCGTAAACCCGGGAGACGGAGCTTGCAGTGAGCTGAGATCCGGCCACTGCACCCCAGTCCGGGCGACAGAGCGAAACCCCCCCTCAAAAAAAAAAAAAAAAAAAAAAAAAAAAGAGAGAAGAAGACTGCAGAAACTATGTTTTCTCCAATCCATATACTAAATCATTAACAAATTTATATTGCTTTGACTACTTTATCTTTAAATGGGAATTTTTTAAGGAAAGAATATTTAATGATATGAGAATACAATCATAAAATATTAAGTGAAAAAGACAAGATATAAAAATGAAGTGTAGAGCATAAATAAGCAAATTTACATATTATGCATTGAAAGATTTAAAAAGGCAGCAAAAATTGATTCTTTTGCAATTTTTATTTACAAAATTCTTCACATTGAGCATATGTATTGCTTTTATAATAATTTGCTTTTTATATCTTGTACAAAACCAATATACTATACATGTATATAAATGTGTGTGTATGAAATATATACAGTCGTTTGCTACAGCAAAAGAGAGAGAGATATATATATCCTATTGCTAGATTTCTGAATTTTCAAGGTTGCAAATATTTCACAAATTCTGGCTAAAGTTCTTTGGAGTACAACAGAAGTTACACATGAATTATCCATTCATGCAGAAATTACTTATACTAAGAAACAAGAAACAATTGTAACGTGTGATACTATTAAACTTTAGCACTACAAAACTCTTTGATTTCATTTCTATCACACCCTTGTATCAGTTTCCTAATAAACCCATCCTTAGTAAGGTTGCCTATGCTTTTCATCATCTTTTTTTCTCTGGAGTTTAACTCTACCTATCCTATATTCTGTCTTTACATTATTCCTCAGATTAATTTACTGAGTTAGTAACTGGACTCCTGGTAGACTTAATTAACGGGGTCTATAAAGAATCCTAAGGAGCTCTGGAGCTAAAAGTATGGTAAATACATTTTATCTGGCTCATCTATTCTCTCACAGCTGGCAGACCATTAGCCTGTTTCAAGTCCAACAGGGTTACGAAACAGGACTGGGTCAGTTCAAGCCAGCCAGCCATGAACCAAATCTAATGATCAATGTTTGAATGTAAAAACAGAAAAAGTAAGCAGACAATAATTGGGATATTCATTTCCTTTCTTTTGCAAAACTTTCATTTTCCTTTTTTGTTGTTAATACAAGCATTCCAAGTTTTAAAAGAAAATCTAAAATTGTACTACTTGACAGCAGCTGAAAAACACTTTGGCATATAATCTTTCAGGCATTTTCCTGTACATACATTCATATGCACATATTTATGTGCAAACATATAACCACATGCATGTAATATACTTTGTTCCCCACAAAATTTGCATTGAATACTCCTCTTAAAACATATTAAAGTCTTTCCATGTTAAAAAACATACCTTTAACGGTAACTTGATGTGAAAAAAGTTTAAAATAATTTCAAATAAATAAACAAATTGATGTCATCGTTTTAAGTAGCTACTTGGTATTATACCATATAGATGTACCATACTTTAACCAATCTCCTGTTGCCAAACACTTAGGTCATTTTCATGTTTCCCTTCCAGAACTAATGCCTTGATGAATCCTTCCCTCCCTGGTTGTATGTGTGTGGATGCATCATGCATTTGTATGCTATTTCCCTGAGACATACTCTTAGAAATAGAATGGGCAAGTCAAAAGATAAACACAATTTTAAAGCTCTTGTAAAAGTCGTCAAATTGCCTCCAGAAATGTACCAATTTTCACTTGCATAACCAAATGGTATATGAAAGTTCTAGATTTTCTTGCTGACACTGGACAGTGAATAAAGAAACATCTTATTGTCTTAAATTTGCGCTTCTTTGACTTTCTAGAAATTGACTACTTTTTACCTTTATTAGCCTTTTTCTGTATTGTGTACCACCCTATTAGGCTGTAGTAGGCATTCTTTACATTTTTAAAAAAGATTTAATTATTCCAAACTGCGAAATGACTACTGTTTTTGGTGATATAATGGTCACTGATAACCTAGATAATAACAGTTTCTTTGGCATGAGCTAGTCGAAAACCTACCTGGAAAGGGTTCATGAGAGAAAAGGAGGAAAGAAATCAAAGACCGTAAATTGATACATCCCTGGAAAGGAATTTTGTGGTGAAGGAAAAGAAAACAAGGATGTAGCTGGAGGGAAATTAGGAGAAAAGTAGTTTTTTTAAGATAGGGGAACTGAGCTAGTAAAGAGGCAAAAAAATTGATGTAGCAGAGAAAGAATTACTAAGCAACACCCTTGAGTAAGCAAGTGAGTAGGATCTAATGTGCAAGTGTAGAGTCTGGTCTCAGTACAGATACCAGAGCATTCACCCTCAGTTACAGAAGAAAACATATACAGCAAATGGGCAGAGATGTAGGCACGTGGGCATAAGGTATATATTGGTGGAAGCCTTTACAAGTTATCTTCTGATTGGTTCCATTTTCTCAGTGAGGAAGAAATAAAACGCAAAGTAATCACCAAAGAGTTACGGCTCAACAACAGTTGTTGGAAGTATGTAGTACGAGACTAAGACACAAAAGTCACCTAAGAAATTGGGAGAGTGTATGGACTGGGGTAATACTGTATGAAGGCCAGGTAGGATTAAGCACCCCTAATCCACACACAAATTGTTTCTAACAGTCTTTTCTATATTAAAAAATGTACTATGGTCCTATTGCAAATATTCCCACTTAGTTTATTCATTTTCCCATTTAGTATAATAAACCTTTCTTTTTGAGTCTCCCCAATAAAATCTTGATCTCTCTGTGGTTTTACTCTAGGGAAAATTCCTTCCTCACCTCAATATTATTTAAGTATTATCTATGCATTTATTTCAGTGCAACTTATATTTTCCTCTGAAATTGTTTGCTTCATTTTTAAGCATTTAAATCTTTAAACCATTTTGATATTACTGTTAAATTGCAAGATAGGAATTTTACTTTTTAATGGCCAATTAGGTACTCCTGAACAATTTAATATCCAATTCATACCCCTAATTAGTAATTTCACTTTTATGTTATTTGAAAATTGTATTTCTACTTTATTTACTGCTTATTCAGGCAACAGTTCCACAGCTTAAATTACTACACCCCTGCAATATATAGAGATACTCTCTTTTCAGAATTCCTCTGGCTATTCTTATTTTTTCTTCTAGATTATTTTAGTCATGATGCCTAACACACCCAACTTCTAGTAAAATCTTCCCAACCCTCACCTCTGATCACGGAAGTAGCATTGAGCAGACACTGATAGGATCAGGGGGCATAATTTTACCAGGGGTGGCCCATCTACTGACTTCTGGACAATCAATAAAATGACAAGGCCTAAAGGGATCCATCCATTAGCGACGGATTAACTAAAATCAACCCAAAGCAGTTTAATTCAAGATTTGGAGTATGGAGTACAGGGACTAAGAGCAGGTAACCAGAAGCAAACAAAACAGATGCTTACAAAGATATACAGATGCCACAGAGGGAAAGAAAAAAGCACACAGCCAACCAGAGAAAGTACATAATCATAACTTTCTGATACTGGTTTTAAACCCTATATATTCAATACAATAACCTTTTCTTGGGTGACCTGAGGTATTATTCTTTCTTGCAATAAAAACAGTCTACAACAAAATGAAACTTTAGAATCATTTGATTAAGTTCTCCTCTTTCCATCACACTCCTCTCTACTAAACTAGATTTTAAACTACAGCTACATAAAATTTATTGAGAATAAGTATCTTTTTTTTTTTTTTTGGGAGACAGGGTCCCACTCTGTCACCCAGGCTGGAGTGCAGCCTTGATCTCCCCAGGCTCAAGTGATCCTTGCACGTCAGCCTCTTGAGTAGCTGGGACTACAGGCACGCACTACCATGCCCAGCTAATTTTTGTTGACAAGAAGTTTCACTGTTGTTGCCCAGGCTGGAGTGCAATGGTGTGATCTTGCCTCACTGCAACCTCCGCCTCCCAGGTTAAAGCAATTCTCCTGCCTCCGCCTCCTGAGTAGCTGGGATTACAGGCACCCGCCACCACACCCGGCTAATTTTTTATATTTTAGTAAAGACGGGGTTTCACCATGTTGGCCAGGCTGGTCTCGAACTCCCGGCCTTCAGGTGATCCACCCACCTCGGCCTCCTAAAGTGCTGGGATTACAGGCATGAGCCACTGCACCCAGCTGTAAGTATCTTTCAAAGGACTGTCTTTCTATATATTAAAATATCTGGGGGCCTGTAAAAATTTTTTTCTTCAAATAGGTCCTATACATTTGAAAAGTATTCATTTTCTTTTTTATTGTTGTATGAGATTCTTCTTCAATTTTCTAATTCTTAGCAGACATACCAATATTTCTCATAGTGAGCTGCATGAGAATATACCTTGAGATATTCTGGAGGGATAAGGGTTTCATATTCAAAGAATTTGGGGAAACTGATGCATAAAATATCTCTGGCTTAGAGATTCATAAAATACATTACCATATTAAAAATTGAGAAATTCCACTGGAATAAAAATTGTTTAAATTTAAGTTTCTGAACTTAATGGGGCATGGTCAAAGAGCACCTACTAACATCCCATGCAGCCAGTAACCAAGGATCACAGTTGTAAAACAATGGTATACAAAAGTGAGTAGACATTTCTTGTATGCTTATTCAGTAGCTTCTAATTCCCTGAATAGACATTTGTGTTTGTATCTTTACCTCTAGTTTCAGACTTGGAACATATGACCAACTTTCAAGTCTAGGCCAAAAAGAGTTTTGCATTTCTCCTGGCCAGGGTTGACTGGTCAAGGGCTGAATAAGGCATTTTAAAATAGTATAATCATAGTGAACCTCAGTCCTTTTCCTGGGAATGCTAGGACAAAGATTTACTCTCTTGCTGGCTAGATTTGAATCTGGAGGGTTTCCAGAAACTGTTGGGACCCATACAATACCTAAAAATGAGATTGACATAAAGGAAGCAGAACCACAAAATGGAGAATATGAAACAAATCTGTTCTACAAATATTTACTCAACAAATATTTAATGAGAACCTAATATGTGTAAAATAATATTCTAGGTGCTTAGCGTACTTCAATAAACAAGAGACCCAAACCACTGCCCTTATGGCATTTACATTCTAATGAGGAGAAAGAAAATAAATAATACACATAGTAAAGTATGTCAGATGTTGATAATGCTATGGAAATAATAGGGCAATGTAATGGGAATTGGAAGGAATAGGGTAGGCAGGGTAAGTGTCTCATCAGGAATATTAATACCTTGACTAGAAGAAGATGAAGCAGATAGCCATGTGAGTATTTGTGGGATGAGTACTCCAGGTAAAGAAAACACTCATGCCAAGGCCCAAGACAAGAGTATACACAGTATCTGAGAAACAGCAAATAGACCAGTGTGGTTAGAGTCAAGGTAACAGTAAGAATAGTCACAGGTGATGATATCAGACAGGTAACAACGATGGCCAGTCAAATGTAAAGTTTTAAACAGAGGAGTAACATGATTAGCTTTTATTTAAAAGTATCACTCTGGCTAGTAAGTTGAGAATATTACACAAGGAACAAAGGTAGGCACAGAGATTAACATAATAATCCAGGTGAGAGACAATGGTGGTTCAGATAAGCATAGTAGCAGTAAAGGTCATGAGAAGTGGTCATATTCTAGGTATACTTTAAGGGTGGAGCCAATAAAACATCCTAACTAATGAAACTGGAACATAACAAAAGAGAAGAGTCAGGATAACTGAGTTTTTGACCTCAGCAACAAAAAGGATGAAGATACGCTTAACGGAAAGGGAGAATACTGAGGGTAGACTTCATTTTGGAAGAAGAAAAAAAGTTGTTTTAGACATGTTAAGTGTGAGATAGCTACCTGAATGGTGCCATGAAGCAGGCAGTTGGAAACTCCAGAACTCATGAGTGAGGTCTTGAGATATAAATTTAGGGTCCTCAGTGTTTAATTACTATTTAAGGCCTTGAGACTAGTTCAAATCATCAAGGGAGTGAGTGTGGGAAGAGAAGAGGAAAAAAGAGGAAAGACATCCAGGAAGAAATGACTAGCATGATAGGAAAATCAAGAGAGTGTGGGATCCTAGAGATCAAGTGAGGGAGTGCGCAAGTAGGAGAACCTCATCAACTGTGCCAAATACTAATAGATCAAGGAACCTGAAGACTGAGAACAGATCGTGGGGTTTGGCATCACAGATGTTCTTGACAAGGGAAGTTTCAGTGGACTGACTGAAGCAAAAGCCTGACTGGAGTAGACTTACAGGAGAATGAAAGGTGAGGAACTGGAGACAGTGACTACAGAAAACTTATCTATGGAATTTTGTCACACTGAGGATCAAAATGATGGGGCAGGGGCTGGCAAGAGAAATGGAGAGTCAAGAAAAAGATTATGGTGTTGTTCACTGAGCTCTGCATTAAGCTACTTAATCTTTGGTTATATAAATTAATGGATTAGCTTTTATGCTTACGCTAGTTTTAGGTAGATTTTAATTCTAACTCTCCCTTACTGTTGATTTTCTAGTAGTTTTCTTGTACAAGATTAGTTAATAGTTTCTGGCTATACTCTAATTCTAGAAAGAAAAATCATTTAAAATAATATTTCACTACCTATAAACCATATATTACATTTACTGGTGATAGAGATAGGAACAAAGTGACTATATATTTAGAGGTTTTTTTTTTAATGTGTGTTTTCTCTAGCTAAGTATAAGCATAAGTATTTACCATCAGCTTTTTTCCTGTTTATAAATGATGGCCACCTTATCTTTCATCACACATTATTATTAGTTTTATAACTGCTCTTAGATATAGTTTAATAGACACTTTCAAATCCATTCTAAACAATCATTTCTTTTTCAAATGAAAGTATAAGGGTAAAGTATTAAAAATTGAGTAGCAGCCTAAATTCATGATCCCAGGAAAGGCTCCAATGACTATAAATATCTAATATAAATAGTAGACACTTAACATTTGCCCATAAGCGGTTTTATATTCACAACAGATGAACCAGAAATTCCAGGCATTTGAGTAAATATAGATTTATACTTCTGAAATATACAACTTAAGATAACTCAATCTTATACACTATTATGTTCACTTTCCCCTAAGAAGAAATGGAATTTCCTTCTGATAAGGATTAAGAGGACTCATTAGGGTGAGGTGATAGGAAGTGAGCCCATACCTAAGCATACTTGCTAGGAACGATGATCAGAGTGATCAGAGTGAAAACAGCTGTAAGTTAATGGACAATCCCTAACAAACACATAAATTGCAAATAAGCAAACATGTACAAATAGCTACTATCCTGGACCCTCATCCATAAGTAAAAAACCTATAGGTTCAGAAGAACTATTATGAATAGCAAGATTCATTTACTGGAGCTGACCCAGAAAAATGCTTAAGCAAAAGTAGACTTCTTAGAATATGGTTCTCTAGGTCAGTCTGTTTCTTTGTACTCTAGGAAGTACAAAGGGTCTCATCTCCTCATGAGTGCATCTTACCATGGTGAATATGCTAGTCTTTTAAACACCCATGAATTATTTTCAAACTATGTGGCCCCTAAATATAACCCAATTTCATCTGTGTTCAACCAAAGAAACAGCGATCCAACACACTGCTGGAGAAAAGCTTGCTGTGCTGTAATTAAGTATGGAACACTATTGTAATCAAGTATGGAACACTATTGCAATCGATGAAGAATTTCAGGAATTTTCAGCAGTAGGTCTAATACACCGACATTACAGCCTAACCCCCCCTTCACTCTACAGATCAAACTGTTTTCTTCTGCTTTATAGATAATATTAGAAGGAAACTGGAGGGGATTTTGTGCAGTATAAGAGGCATATCTACAGACCTGAGGAAAATGGCAAAGTGAGGAGATGAACACACCAGACAACTAAGGAGGGGGCAGACAAAGGTGGCGGAAACATGAGGAGAGACAACTGGGAGACTGACAAAGGCAACTTTCTGTTAGAATTTGGCCTGGGCCAGTTTTGCACCTAGGTAAGAGAATATTTTCTTTCTGCTTCTACTATTTCATCTTTCGGAAACCACAAAACTCTTCATTCAGAAAAATTTAGAGGTCTAGAAGCAAAGGTTATTTTCTAAAGTGTTTTTGTGTTTCTTTCATTCTTTTTTTTTTTTTTTTTTTTGCAAAGGTCATTTTCAATATGGGCACAGAGATAGGTGTTTAACCATCCATTTTTAGCCTTCATGGGCAGGTGAGGTACAAATAGCCAAGTATCTCCAATATACATATTCTCATTTCTTTCTCTTCTTTCCTCCAACCCTGGGTGCAAACGAATGCACTCTGTCTCTTACACACACATATTCATGTGTCAAAGTGTATGTATACACAAATTAGAGTATAAAAATCAACTGGAAAAGGAAATATCACTTTTAATTGAATCAATATCTACAACTGTAGCTTGCTATACAGCAAAAGTAGTATATTTTATAATGGACCTCAGTTGAAGAACTGAAATGGACTGGTAAACATCATTTTTTAAATGGTAAAATGTTTACGTGAGGTAATTTCTCAAGCATCTAAAAATAAAGACAGTGTCTATCCTCTAACTTTATATTGAAAATCTAATCTATGTGGGGCTGTAAGAGATTTAACATGCCACTATCATTGAGAACCATAATTTCATTTTAAGGTTATTGTTAGTTATTTATTTTAAAAAAATTTTTTTTAGAGATGGGGTTTTGCTATGTTGCCCAGGCTGGTTTGGAACTCCTGGGCTCTGGGCTCAATCAACTCTCATGCTCAGCCTCCCAAGTTGCTGGGACTACAGGTGTGCACCACTGCACCCAGCTATAATTTCATTTTATACAGATTAAACACATTTCAGAGGTTTAATCTATAAAGCATAACTGGGGTTAAAGAAGCATAACTGGGGTAAAAATAGAATCTAGGTGAAACGCTAGATTAGAAAGTAAAGTGAAAGGAAGCTGCAGACTTAGAAAGGCTAAAATAGATTACTTATGAGGTAGTAAAAGCTCCAGCTTCTTTATTCTGGAAACACTAAGTTAAATGTCATTCTCCAATTCTGATGTAGCAAACCTAGATAATATGGTGGGAAAGTGTGAAATATGAGAAAAAAACACATACATAAATATAATCTTAGACTTGAAATTGACTTCAAAAGAACTCCACGATCTACACAGGCATAAGGAAATTATACACAAATATACCAATAATAAATACAAACAAATGGCCTGATTTACTTATCTAAAGTAATCTAGATAAATTCTAGAAAAACTTCTTAAGTAAAAATATAAGTTAGAGTATTAAGACTATCTGGTACACAGTAATATACTATCTCTGCTAAAGAGGAAGTTAACAATTCATATGCTGAGTGAACTGGAAAACCTGAATTTCCTAAAATTCTAGATGGATGAAACTGCAATGTGGCAAATTAAATATTGTTACAGCTCAGCTCTCTTGGCTGAGCTTTAACACAATTCTCAGTGCAGTCATCAGATTTTCTTAAACCTAACCCACCTACCCTGAGTTGAATGACTGCTTCTTAGCTATACACTATAGTCCTCTCAAATAATCTAAAGTAAAGCACTAAAGACAAATATTTTCTTCATTCAATAGCAATTGTTTCATAATTTAACTATTAAACCTATTAAGATTTTGACTGTCACTATGCAATGTGGCAAAATGCCCCTTCTGTCAGAGACCCTTATGTAAACTTTGTTACATAACTGCTGTACATATTTATGGAATATATATTTTTGTACATGCATACAATGTGCAATGATTAAATTAGGGTAACTAGGATATCCATCACCTCAAACATTTATCATTTCTTTGTGCTAGGAACACATCATATCTCTTCTGGCTATTTTGAAATACATAATAAATTCTTATTAGCTATAGTCTCCCTCTGGTAATCACCATTTTAGTCTCTACCTCCGTGAGATCAACTGTTTTTAGCTCTCACATATAAGTGAGAACACGAAATATTTCTCTCTCTGTGATTAATATGAATTTTGAAGAAACAAACAAATATGAATACATTTCTGATAGGATAAATTAGTGAAGAGGAGAAGAGGCAAGACATAGTGATTACTCTTAAAAGTTGTCCATGTTGGCAGTAAAATTTAGGCTTAAATGTGTTGGGTAAAATTTCAATGGTAACTACTTACAGAGATAGAAGGTAGAACTCCTAAACCATTAGAAAATAAAAGAGAAACAAAGTATAATTAATATCACAGAGGTCAGAAAAAAATGACAAAGAGACAACAAATTAAGATGGCAGAACAAAGACCAAACGTAACATTAGCATAAAAATGAGAGGAAGTTGGGCCGGGCGCGGTGGCTCAAGCCTGTAATCCCAGCACTTTGGGAGGCCGAGACGGGCGGATCACGAGGTCAGGAGATCGAGACCATCCTGGCTAACATGGTGAAACCCCGTCTCTACTAAAAATACAAAAGAGTAGCTGGGCGTGGTGATGGGCGCCTGTAGTCCCAGCTACTCGGGTGGCTGAGGCAGGAGAATGGCGTGGACCCGGGAGTCAGAGCTTGCAGTGAGCTGAGATCCGGCCACTGCACTCCAGCCTGGGCGGCAGAGCGAGACTCCGTCTCAAAAAAAAAAAAAAAAAAAAAAAATGAGAGGAAGTTAAATTTTAAGACTGATTTTTTAAAAAGCCAGCTACATGCTATTTGTTTTTTTTTTTTTTTTTTTATACTTTAAGTTCTAGGGTACATGTGCATAACGTGCAGGTTTGTTACATATGTATGTATGTGCCATGTTGGTGTGCTGCACCCATCAACTCGTCAGCACCCATCAATTCATCATTTATATCAGGTATAACTCCCCAATGCAATCCCTCCCCCCTCCCCCCTCCCCATGATAGGCCCCATTGTGTGATGTTCCCCTTCCCGAGTCCAAGTGAGCTCATTGTTCAGTTCCCACCTATGAGTGAGAACATGCGGTGTTTGGTTTTCTCTTCTTGTGATAGTTTGCTAAGAATGATGGTTTCCAGCTGCATCCATGTCCCTACAAAGGACGCAAACTCATCCTTTTTTATGGCTGCATAGTATTCCATGCTGTATATGTGCCATATTTTCTTAATCCAGTCTGTCACTGATGGACATTTGGGTTGATTCCAAGTCTTTGCTATTGTGAATAGTGCCGCAATAAACATACGTGTGCATGTGTCATTGTAGTAGAATAATTTATAATCCTTTGAGTATATACCCAGTAGTGGGATGGCTGGGTCATATGGTACATCTAGTTCTAGATCTTTGAGGAATTGCCATACTGTTTTCCATAATGGTTGAACTAGTTTACAATCCCACCAACAGTGTAAAAGTGTTCCTATTTCTCCACATCCTCTCCAACACCTGTTGTTTCCTGATTTTTTAATGATTGCCATTCTAACTGGTGTGAGATGGTATCTCATTGTGGTTTTGATTTGCATTTCTCTGATGGCGAGTGATGATGAGCATTTTTTCATGTGTCTGTTGGCTGTATGAATGTCTTCTTTTGAGAAATGTCTGTTCATATCCTTTCCCCACTTTTTGATGGGGTTGTTTTTTTCTTGTATATTTGTTTGAGTTCTTTGTAGATTCTGGAAATTAGCCCTTTGTCAGATGAGTAGATTGCAAAGATTTTCTCCCATTCTGTAGGTTGCCTGTTCACTCTGATGGTAGTTTCTTTTGCTGTGCAGAAGCTCTTTAGTTTAATGAGATCCCATTTGTCGATTTTGGCTTTTGCTGCCGTTGCTTTTGGTGTTTTAGACATGAAGTCCTTGCCCATGCCTATGTCCTGAATGGTACTACCTAGATTTTCTTCTAGGGTTTTTATGGTATTAGGTCTAACATTTAAGTCTCTAATCCATCTTGAATTAATCTTCGTATAAGGAGTAAGGAAAGGATCCAGTTTCAGCTTTCTACTTATGGCTAGCCAATTTTCCCAGCACCATTTATTAAATAGGGAATCCTTTCCCCATTTCTTGTTTTTGTCAGGTTTGTCAAAGATCAGATGGTTGTAGATGTGTGGCATTATTTCTGAGGACTCCGTTCTGTTCCATTGGTCTATATCTCTGCTACATGCTATTTGTAAGAGAGATATCTACCACAATGAGATGTCACTAGGATGACTATATTAAAAAAGACATACAATAACAAGTGTTGGTAAGGATGTGGAGAGAAATGAGAATCCTCATAAATTACTAGTGGGAATATAAATGGTACAGCTGCTTTAGAAAACAGTCTGGCAGTTCTTCAAAGGTTAAACAAAGTTACCATATGAGCCAACATTTCTAGTTCTAGGTATTTAACCAAAAGAACTGAAAATGTATATCCACACAAAAAATTATACACGAATATTCATATTAGCCAAAAAGTGGAGACAACTCAGATGCCCATCAACTGATGAATATATAAACAAAATGTGGTATATCCATATAACAGAATATTACTTGGCCATTAAAAAGAAAGTTTTGGCACATACAACTTTATGAACTTGAAAACATCATTCTAAACGGAAAAAGCCAGTCACAGAAGGTAATATACCATACAATTCCATTTATATGAAATGTCCAAAATAGGAAAATCTATAAAGACAGATGCGGTATTAGTAGCTTCAGGGGATGGGAGAGGTGGGACTAAAGAGTGATTGATAAAGGGTAGAGAGTCTCTTTTCTGGGTGATGGAAATGTTCTAAAATGGACAGTGATGATGGCTGCACAACTCTGTGGATATAGTAAAACCACTGAATTGTATACTTTAAAGGAATATATTTTATGGTATATGAATTATATGTCAATAAGGCTATTTTTAAAACAAAAATCATAAAGAACCCAAAAATAACCACCACAAAAGGTTGAAAACAAAAGAACAAAGTTTATGTCCAGGCTGAAAACAAAAGAACAAAGTTTATGTCAGACAAATGCTAACAAAAAGCTTAAAAAAAAAAAAAGGATAATAATACAAAACATGGTAGACTTCAAGGGCAAAAGTCTAAAAACAGAAAAAAAAAAAAATTATCATTTTTAGTTTTCCCCCTAAGATCGAAATCAAAGAGGGGTCGGGCAGAGTGGCTCACACCTGTAATCCCAGCTATTTCGGTGGGCAAGGCAGGTGGATCACTTGAGGCTAGGAGTTCAAGACCAGCCTGGCCAACATGGTGAAACCCCATCTCTACTAAAATACGAAAATTAGCTGGGTGTGGTGGTATGCACCTGTAGTCCCAGCTACTCAGAAGGTTGAGGCAGGAAGATCACTTGAGTCCAGGAGGCGGATGTTGCAATGAGCTGAGATCGTGCTACTATACTCCAGCCTGGGCAACAGAATGAGACCCTGTCTCAAAAAAAAAAGAACTAAAAATCAAAGAAGAATGTTCACTGTCACCACTATTATTCAACCCTCTATTAGAGTCATAAAGCAATAAGGCAAAGTAAATAAATGGAAGGCAGCAGGCAGATGGTAAAGGAAGAAATAAAAACTGTCCCTGTTTGCAGAAAACAAGGTAGTCTATGAAGAAATACCCCTCAAATTGACAAAAAACTTCCTAGAACTAAAAGTGAGCTCAGCAAGGTCACAAGATATAATCACTCAGAAAAAAAAAACAAAATATTTAAGTATAGATCTAACAAAACAAGTGTGGGAACTATACACTGAAAACTATAAAATGCTGATGAATAAAATTTTAAAAAGATCTAAACAAACGGCAAGACATACCATGTTCATATACTGGAAGGCTCAAAATAGAAAAATTATTAATTATCCCTAAATTGATATGCAGGTTTAACGCAATTTCTATCAAAATCCCAGCAAGATTATTTGTAGAGAGGGAGAAGATAATTCTAAAATTTGTGTGGAAAGGCAAAAGAACTAGAAGAATATTTAAATGAAGTAAAAGCAATTACTCTACCTAATTTTATGACTTATTACAGAGTCTGACACAGTAATCAAGACCATGTGGTACTGGTGGGAGACAGAAACACTGATCAATGGAACAGAGGACCCAGAAAGAGACCCACATAGGTATGGACAATGATTTCTGATAAAGATACAAAAGTAATTCAATGGAGGAGGATGGCCTTTTCAATAAAGGCTTAAGAACAGTTAGATCTCCATAAATGAATCTCAATCTCAAACCTTATATATAAAAAGTAGTAACAAATGGATCACAGATTTAAAGGTAAAATGTGAAAATATAAATTCTCGGGGGGGAAAAAATAAATCTTCCAAATCTAAAGTCAGGCAGAGAGGTTTTTGACTTGGCTGGGCACTATGGCTCATGCCCATAATTTCAGTGTTCTGGCACGCTGAGGTGGGAGGATCACTTGAGGCCAGGAGTATGAGACCAGCTTGGGCAACACAGTGAGATCCCATCTCTACAAAAAGTAAAAAATAAATTAATTGGGCACAGTGGCACAGCCCTGTAGTTTCAAATACTCAGAAGGCTGAGGCCGGAGGATTGCCTGAGTCCAGGAGTTCAAGGTTGCAGTGAGCTATGATCACATGCCACTGCATTCCAGCCTGGGTGACAGAGCAAGTCAAAAAAGCGGGTGAGTGTGCAAGTGGGGCTCTTAGACTAGAAACCAAAAATAGAAATCTAACAAATAAATCAATAAATTAGACTTCCTCAAAATTAAAGATTTTGTTCTGTGTAAAAAAAATCCTATTAAGAAGATAAGCCAGGCACAGTGGCATGCATCTGTAGTTCCAGCTACTCAGGAGGCTGAGGCAGGAGGGATGCTCGAACCCAGGAATTTGAGATTAAGGTAAACTATAATCACTCTTGTGAATAGCCACTGCATTGCAGCCTGAGCAACACGGTGAGACTCCATGTCAACAACAAACAAGGAAACAAACAAACAAAAAAGACAAGTGACACAAGAGAAAAGATCTGCAAACCACAAACGCAACGAAGGACTAGAATCTAGAATCTAGAAAGAACTCTGAAAACTCATTAGTTAAAAAGAAAACAAAAAAAAAAAACCACTGCAATTAGAAGAGACTAAAGACATAAAAAGATATTTCACTGAAGAGGATATTCAGATGGCAAATAAACACATAAAAGGATGTTCAACATCATTAGCTACTAGGCAAATGCAAATCAAAACCACAATGAAGGCCAGCCATGGTGGCTCACACCTGTAATCCTAGCACTTTGGGGGGTTGAGGGGATAAGATCACTTGACTCCAGGAGTTTGAGACCAGCCCGGCCAATATGGCGAAACCCTGTCTCTACAGAAAATACAAAGAATTAGCCAGGTGTGGTGGCACGTGCCTGTAGTCCCAACTACCTGGGAGGCTTGAAAGGTGAGAGGATCACCTGAGCCAGGGAGGTTGAGGCTGCAGGGAACCATGATCGTGCCACTGCCCTCCACCCTGGGTGACAGAGTGAGACCTTGTCTCAAACAAAACAAAACAAAACAGAAACAACAAAACACAAAGAGATATCACTACATTCCTATCAAAATGGCAAACTAAAAAATAGTGATAACACCAAATGCTTACAAGGATGCAGAAACACTGGATCATTCATACATGTCCACTAGGAATGTAAAATGATACAGTCACTCTGGAAAATAATTTTGCAGACCTTTTAAAACTAAAACTACAACTAAAACTACCATACAGCCCAGCAACTGATAACCCTTGGGCATTTACCCTAGAGATATAAAAACTTATTTTTGCACATAAAATTGTATATGAATATTCATAGCAACTTTATTCATTAACAGCCAAACACAGAAAACTATGTGAATGTTCTTCAGTGGGTAAATGTTTAAACAAATGAAAGTACATTATGTGATAGAATACTTCTCAGCCCTCCGCCAAACAAGAAACAAACTAGTGACATACACAGCAACTCGGATGAACCTCTGGGGCTAGAGAGAGTGGGTGAGTGTATCAAAAGGTTAGCAAGACTGAGTCTTGTGGGTGATAGGACAGTTGAGCATCTTTTATTGTGGTGGTAGTTACATGTGATAAATTTGCACAGAGCTACAAATACACACATGAGTGCAAATACAACTAATAAATCTGAAAAGCTCTGTGTACTGTACCAATGTTATGTCCTAGTTTGGATACTGCACTATATTAAGAAAGATGTTAACAAATGGAGAAGGCTAGGTGAAGAGTACACAGGATGTTCCTATACATTTCTCAACTTCCTACAAATCTATAATTATTTCAAAATCAAAAGGTGGTTTGTTTGTTTTTTTTTTTCAAAGAAATATAAGCTACAGACTGGAAGAAAATATTTGCAAACTACATGTCTGACTAAAACTAGTATCTACAACATACAAAGGAACTCTCAAAAGTCAATAGTATAAAAACAAGTAATTCAATTAAAGAATGACAAAAATATGCACAGACATTTCACCAAAGAGTATAAGTATGTGGACAGATGGCAATTAAGTATGTGGAAAGATGTTCAACATCATTAGTCATTAGGAAAATGTAAATTAAAACCAAAATGAGTTATCGTTACATACATACTTAAACACCTAAAAATAAAAAAGTGATAATAACAAATATGCTGGCAAAGATAGAGAAAAACTGGACTTCTCCTACGATACCAGAAGAAACAGAAAGTGGTACAGCCACTCAGGGAGACAACTTGGTATTTTCTCCCAAAAAAAAAAAAAAGAAAAAACTCATATACTTACACATATGACCCAGCAATTCCATTCCTGGGCATGTATTTGGAGGAAAAAAAAAAAAACTTATGTTCATGCAAGCACCTGTACATGAATACTCAGGATAACATTATTTGTGACAGCCAAAAACTGCAAACAACCAAAATGCTCTTAAATAGGCTGAATAGTTAGAGAAATTGTGATATATCCATACCATGAATTACTACTTAGCAATAAAAAGGAACTGACAGCTAATGTGCAACACCAATAATAAAAAACACTCAAAAGACAATCACAAAGGAAAAAGTAGTCGCAATTTATATCACAAAGTGCTAAATTTCTTAAGTCTATAAATCAGGGTGAAAAAGTCCAACCACCAAATTTTAAAATGAAAAGTTCAAAGAACTTTCGACAGTTAAAAAAACAAAAAACAGAACAAAACAACAACAACAAAATATATATAGAGAGAGAGAGAGAGAGTGTGTCACCCCCCAGCCTGGGTGACAAGAGTAAAACTCCATCTCATAAATAAATAAATAATATGCTTTTATAATAAAAAAATATATTTTTTAAAAACAACAAAAAACTTCACCCTCACCCATAAGAGAAGTGCAAGTTAAAACTATAATGAGTTACACATTTTCAGCTTATAATTTGGAATGATCAAAAAGTTTAATAACACACTGTATCGTTGAAGGAAGGCACAGGAGGACAAAACAGTCTCTTACAGAGCCTGTAAGATTACAAATTAGCACACACACCTTTCTCTAGAGGGAAATTTGACAACATCTACAAAAAATATTTAGATGCGCTTTCTATTTCTAGGAATTATAAAACTACTGACTATATTTAGACAAGTGCATAGTGATATATATTCACAGAATATTCTCTATAGCAATGTTTTCAACAGCAAGAAACTACCCAAATGTCGACCAACAGGGGAATATTTAATAACACAGAATCCAACGAATCAACTGCCTACTAAGTAGCTGCTAAAAAAGAATGACGCAAATATGTTTGTTTGTATGTGCAGGAACTATCTCAGTAAAGACATAAAAAGAACTGAAAGCACCACCTGTGATTGAAATAAGGGTGAGAGAGGGACTTCCTTTTCATTACAAACCCTTTTGTAACTTTTGATTTTTGTATATCAATGTATTACCTATTTAAAAATTTAAAAACAACCAAAAAATTAAATACAATTGACCTTTGAACTACACAGATTTGAACTGTGTGGGTCCATTTATACACAGATTTTCTTCCACCTCTGCCACCTCTTAAACAGTAAGATGAAAATCCTATTACTCCTCCCCTTTAGCCTACTCAATGCAAACATAACAAGTATGAAAACCTTATAATGATCCACTTACTGAATAGTAAATGTATTTTCTTTCCTTATGATTTTCTTAGTAACGGTTTCTTTGCGCTAGCTTACTGTACTATAAGAATACAGTACACAATACATATACAAAATATGTGTTAATCAACTGTTTATGTTATTGGTAAGGCTTCTGGTAAACAGTAGGTTATAGTAAAGTTTTGGGGGAATCAAAAGTTACATGTGAATTTTTGACTGTTTTTGTTGCGGGGGTGGCATCCTAATCCCCTTGTTGTTCAAGGGTCAACTGTACAATAATTCCATGTTAGCAGAAAAGCATACAATTAGACCAGTGGAACAGAGTAAGATATAGAATAACATTCAAAGGAAGTTTTGGGAAAAAAATAAAATTAGAGCCCTATACTCATGTAAATAAAAATAAAATCCAGAATTGATTAAAAAACTCCACAAATGTTGGAACTGGAAAATGTTATTTACGCCTCTAGGAGGTAGGATAGGTCATCTGGAATCAGACAAAATCCAACAGCTGCTGGTTTAATATATGAAAAGCAATCAGTGTTATACACCATATTAACAGAATAATGGGAAAAACTAAACAATCATCTCATCAGATGTTGAAAAAGCATTTAATAAATTACAACATGCAGGCCGGGCGCAGTGGCTCACACCTGTAATCCCAGCACTTTGGGAGGCCAAGGCGGGTGGATCACCTGAGCTCAGGAGTTTGACATCAGCCTGGCCAATGCTGGGAAACCCTGTCTCTACTAAAAATACAAAAATTAGCCGGGCGTGGTGGTGCGCGCCTGTAGTCCCAGCTACTTGGGAGGCTAAGGCAGAAGAATTGCTTGAACCCGGGAGGTGGAGGTTGCAGTGAGCTGAGATCATGCCATTGCACTCCAGCCTAGGTGACAAGAGTAAAACTCTGTCTCAAAAATAAATAAACTAATTAATTAATTACAACATGCTTTTATAATTAAAAAAACTCAACAGGAAGGGCATCTATGAAAGACTCCAAAGCTAACATTATACTTAATGGTGAAAGACAAGATGCTTTTCCTAAGGAACAAGAAAAGAATGTCTACACTTCAAATTCAATAGCATATAAAAAGAGTTTTATATAATGATCAAGTGGGATTTATTCCTGGAATGCAAGGATGGTTCAGTGTATGAAATTGTTCAAATGTCCATAATACTCAAAGCAATCTACAGATTTAATGTAATCTTTATCAAAATCTCAATGGTATCTTTTACAGAAATAGTAGGAAAAAAATCCTGAAGTTCATATAAAATCTCAAGGGACTCCCAAAAGCAAAAACAATCTTGAAAAAGAACAAAACTGCAAGCCTCACACTTCCTGATTTCAAAACATATTACAAAGCTACAGTAATCAAAACAGTGTGGTCTTGCCATAAAGACATATAGACCAATGGAACAGAATAGTAAGCCCTGAAACAAACCCTCACTCATATATAGTCAAATGATCTCTGACAAGGCTGTCAAACCACACAGTGGAAAAAGGACAGTCTTCAATTTTTATTCAAAAATACAGTTTCAAAATAAACATTTTAAATAAAATTCTAGGAACTGCAGATTATCCTGAAAGGACATACAGAGATAATAAACTAATATATTTGTTTTTCAACGATTCAGGCTTTTTATTTTTACCTATCTTGAGGTGATTTAATTCTAGTACTACATCCAACATCCAGTTTCTTTTGTACTGTAATATCTCCATCTTTGGCACATCTAAAGCTTACTTACATTTCAGTTTTAATAAATTTAGCCAAGAGTAGTGCCAAAGAATTACAATAACTGATCTCTGCCCAGAGCTATTGGGGTCTGCTGCAAGCACTGTCAGGAATGAAATAAAGAAAAAGAATGGGCCAGGCATGGTGGCTCACGCCTGGAATCCTAGCACTTTGGGAGGCCAAGGGGGCAGACTGCCTGAGCTCAGGATTTCGGGACCAGTCTAGGCAACACGGTGAAACTCCTTCTCTACTAAAATACAAAAAATGAGCCAGGTATGGCAGTGGGCACCTGTAGTCCCAGCTACTTGGGAGGCTGAGGCAGGAGAATAGCTTGAACCCGGGAGGCGGAAGTTGCAGTGAGCTGAGATCCCACCACTGCACTCCAACCTGGGTGACACAGAGAGACTCCGTCTCCACAAAAAAAAAAAAAAAAAGAATGGCTTAAAATTATTTTCCAAACACCCAGCTATGTATCAATAAAACGTCTTTTAAAAAAAAAAAAAGGGCCGGGCGCAGTGGCTCAAGCCTGTAATCCCAGCACTTTGGGAGGCCGAGACGGGCAGATCACGAGGTCAGGAGTTCGAGACCATCCTGGCTAACACGGTGAAACCCCGTCTCTACTAAAAAATACAAAAAGCTAGCCGGGCGAGGTGGCGGGCGCCTGTAGTCCCAGCTACTCGGGAGGCTGAGGCAGGAGAATGGCGTAAACCCGGGAGGCGGAGCTTGCAGTGAGCTGAGATCTGACCACTGCACTCCAGCCTGGGCGACAGAGCTAGACTCAGTCTCAAAAAAAAAAAAAAAAAAAGAAAAATGTGATCCCCAAAATTAGATTCTCCCTTTGTTAACATTATCCTACCTACTCCATAACAACCATACAAACACTACTATTACATTAAAATCACCAGATAAAGAGATAGAATATTATCTACAAAGGAATGTACGACTTAGCAGGTAAGTGTTAGATTTCGTTTTGAAGGTCAGAAACCAGGCTGCCAATTAGGAAGAAAAATTTCCAAAGAAACCCACCTACAGAAAAATTAGTGCTCTTGATTTCCCAAAATTCAAGTATAGAGGAGCACAGCTTGTGCTGAATTATCTAAAAGCAGAGTAGAATGAATCACAAAACCTTTGAATGCTCTTTCTAATACTTATCAGAGCCTGCGTCCTTGAATTTGCATCACCTGATCTCCAGGCACTGGCTATTAAGCATGTGGAAAAAGGGAAACTCAATTATAAAAAATGAGAAAAGAAGAAAACTGTGAAATATAATCCAATGTCAGAGGAGTCCTTGGCAGAAAACACTGGTAACCAATGTTATTAAGACATAGCAGAAACCTTACCCGCACTGCACAAAACATGATGGATCATTTTAACTATTTAGGAGTGTTAAAGCATCTGTTCCCTTTTTTCCTAAAGCAAAACCCAAGTTTACATAAGTATATATATATATAATATTTCAAATATTTTCTATAAGTTATTTCTACATCTTCTCAAGCCTAAAAGAGGTGTAAATATCTATATAGAAATATTCTACTTTCAGTAGGAAAAAGGGTCAATCTAGTTTTTTTAAATACTAAGACTACACACCCAGCACATCTAGGTTGCCGGTCTTCTCCAGAATTATTGGTATACTGTCCCATGTCAAGTAAGAACAACTAACTGTACCTTTAACAGAGCACAGGAAAATTCAAATATATACAGCCCAGAAAATAGACATTCTTGGTGTTTAATGGAAAAGACTGTTTCATGAACACCAAAATTTAATAGAAGCCAGGCTTAAAAATGAGAAAAATAAAACATGGTTTGTTTAATCACAAACTGAAGGACACCCATGTGGTCAATTTAAATGTTTCTCAATGTTTCAGATTCTTCAGTCTGTAGCATCCAAACACTTTCCAAACAATATTAGGACACTTTCAGAATTTAGGAGGACCAAGAAAAGGCAGTGATCTTTACAGATTAATTTCAAAATTTTAAATAGTTTTTGGTGAAAAACAGAGACTTAAGGAAAAATGCCTAGGAAATTATTTCATTTTTGTACTCATTATTTACTGTCACTGTGCTCAATGAGAAAAGAAACTGAAGTAACTTCTAAAAGAGACTATAAACATATAACTGTATGATAAAAAACTTAATTTGCTTCTCTACTTTTCCCGATCCTTCCCCCCATTATAACCCTCTCAAAGGGGTAAAAGGGAGCTAAATGATTTCTTTTAAAACGCAACCACAATTATGATCCATGTTGTTCCCCCACAAAATAAACCACTTAAATTATTCTCAGGCAAGAAAACAAAAGAACTAATTTCAATGCCTTCGGGGAGTTTAAGAAGAATGGTGCAAAAGAAATTCAGTAGAAACCCTCTTAACTGATACTATGATTAACTGATGCTCTCCATTCCCTTTATGGAACATCCAGATCAGTGCCCTACCAAGCTAACTGCTTGTGGCCAGTAGACAACTCTACAGTGCTTCTGCACAATTCTGCTCACACCATGTCATGTGCTTACCAAGAACCAGAGGTTTATTCTCAAACTTGCTTATGTTAGTTGCACTGGTAATTGTAATTACAAAACTGAATTAAATATTACAAAAACTGCTAAAACGTTGTAAAAAGAAAGTTGCTGTTTTCATGAAAACTAAGTTAAATGCTCTGGAAAAACCTGATAAAGCCAAGTTGCTTTTTTAAAAATGCCATTGAAGACAACTATAAAAGATTTTTCCCCATCCGCAACAGATTCTATACTCAAATTATCTTTATAAAAGCCTTTAAATCATCTTGCTATAATCTAAATCTGGGAAGTCATCAGTCTCAAAGAAAAGGCCTTGACCTACATCAAAGACTGGCAAATAAATATACATTAAAGCAAGATGTTTAACTTATATATCTTTTTTTTTGTTTTAATCAATTCACTACTGGTTTCAACTAGATTGGCTAAAAGGAGTATCTTAATCCATTTGGGCAGCTATAACAAAATACCTCAGACTGGATAATTTATAAACAACAGAAATTTATTTCTCACAGTTCTGGAAGTTAGGAAGTCCAAGATAAAGGCATCTGCAGATTTTGTGTCTGGTGAGGCCTGTTCCTCATAGACAGCACCTTTTAGCTGTGTCCTCACACGGTGAAAGGGGGCAAACAAGTTCCTTGGAGCCTCTTTTAAAAGAGCCGTTAATCTCATCCATAAGGACTGTGACCTCATTACCTAATCACCTGCTAAAGGCCCCACCTCTTAATACTATTGCACTGGGAATTAGATTTCAACATACGAATTTGAGAGGGACACATTCAGACCACAGCAAGGACATATGGTATCCTTCAGTGTTAGAATTAACACTCATAGTCAGCTGGGTGCGGTGGCTCACACCTGTAATCCTAGCACTTTGGGAGGCTAAGGTTGGCGGACTGCGTTGAGATCAGAAGTTCAAGACAAGCCTGGCCAACATTGCAAAACTCCATCTCTACAAAAAATACACAAATGAGCCAGGCATGGTCATTCCTGCCTGTCGTGCCAGCTACTCAGGAGGAGAGGTGGGAGGATCGCTTGAGCCAGGAAGCGGACGTTGCAGCGAGCCAAGAACGTGCCACTGCACTCTAGCCTGGGCAACAGAGCAAGACCATCTTGGAAAAAGAAAAAAGAAAAAAAATAACACTCATAGTCAATAATTATTATGCCTCATACCAATCAATGATAAATCTCTAATCAATAAATACATATGATGGGAACTTATTCAGATATACTGCCTAAGATCTTTAAAAACTTGAAAAGACATCCCCTGAGAAGGTAAAATTTGACTTCAACCTGATATAAAGCAAACAAGATGAGTCGCCATACTTTTAGATGACTACAGATGGCTCGACTTAACAATTTTCCGACTTTACGGTGGTAGGAAAACAATAGGTGTTGAGTAGAAATTACTTCGAGTACCTACACAACCATTCTGTTGGTAACAAAACCATTCTGTTTTTCACTTCAGTATGATATTCAATAAATTACATGAGCTATTCAATACTTAATTATAAAACAGGACTTGTGTTAGATGTTATGTTGGCTAATGTAAATGTTTTAGGCACATTTAAGGTAAGTTAAGCTAACCCATCATGTTTGGTAGGTTAAGTGTATTAAGTGCATTTCTGACTTGGGATATTTTCAATTTATGATGGATTTACTGGGACATAACCAGAGGAATATCTGTGGTCCAAATGAATGCAAAGCTGTCTGTTCTATACATGTTGGCCTTTGAAATAAGTAAAAATATTAAAACTATTTAAAAGCACTATGTTAAAAATGTATTTTCTATTTGAAAATTTACCTGAGTCAAGGAAGCTATAAATAGCTAAACTAGTAACAAATATAAATCTATTAATAGATTTGTTTATACTTAAGTCTGAATCAAATCAAATACTGTATCCTAAAGAACTATTATTTTGTTTACCATGAAAGTATTGTTTTTGCCATTATGTTCTAACAAAGCCAATTTAAACAATAACTATAAACAATATTATAAACTATTTTGAATGATATAAGTATTATTAAAGGATTGAGAGGAAATATCAAATAATTATCTTGTCCCTGAATGGACAAGATATTTTAATCCAAAATTATTTTTCCTTTTATTTTCATAATTATGTAAATTTCATAGCTCATCAACACCAATATTGGCACACTAAGCAATAAGGTATTTCAAACAAAGTACCCCTTAACACAGGTGCTCAACATACTATCAAAATTAAAATTTTCTTCCATTATTTATATGGATCCATAATATATGCAGCTGCCAGGTTAAATAAGCTAGTGAGGGTCTCCTCTCCTTCAAAATGAAACCAGAAATACACACACACACACACACACACAAACACACACACATAAATGACTAACAAAAGGAACACTACAGAAGTATTTTTAAAGTTTATCTGTAAAGGAAGCACATAATTTCTGTGGATTCTACATCAAACACGACATTTTTGTAATTAGGAAAAAAAAAATTTTTAATTAAGTATATTAAATTTCAAAGACATCAATTAACCTAACAGATGACAGGATACGGCAATAAGAGGAAGAATACCATTTTTCCCTACTCTATTTCCCATCCCTATCATAGCCACTGTTTGTAATGAGACTGCGTGGTATGGCTCAGTTGTGTTTGCAAGGTAAAATGGTTAAAATCCACTGAATTAAAATGAAATAAAAGATTCCATCTATTGCATTAAAACTAGTTGAAGAGCTAATAAATATTTACTGAACAACAACCATGTAACAGGTTCATATCTAGCTATTATGGGGATTTATAGATAAATGCCTCAGAAGCCTTATCATTTTGAGGAACAAAACAAAAACATTTAATAAGAGGTAAATTAAGTGTTATGACAGACTGGGCAACATGATGAGACCTCATCTCTACAAAAAATGAAAACAAAAATTAGCCAGGTGTGGTGGCACACACCTGTGGTCTCAACTACTTGGGAGGCTGAGGTGGGAAAACTGCATGAGCCTGGGAGGGTAAGGCCACAGCAAACCAAGATCTCACCACCGCATTCTAGCCTGGGTGACAGAGCGAGATCCTGTCTCAAAAAATAAACAAATTAATTAATAATAATAATAATAAAATACAATTCAAGTTGGGTGTGGTGGCTGACGCCTGTAATCCTAGCACTTTGGGAGGCCAAGGTGGGAAGATCACTTGAGTCCAGGAGTTCAAGACCAGCCTGGGCGACATGATGAGACCCTGTCTCTACTAAATATACTAAAATTAGCCAGGTATGATGGCACACGTCTGTAGTCTCAGCTACTGGGGAGGCTGAGGTGGGAGAATTGTTTCAGCCCGAAAGACAGAGGTTGCAGTGAGCTGAGATTGTACCACTGCGCTCCAGCCTGGGCAACAGAGCAAGACCCTGTCTCAAATAATAAAATAAAATAAAACAAAATTTTAAAAATAAATGTTAGGAGGGCGGGAGCAATGGCTCACACCTGTATACCTCTGGGGAGGCAGAGGTGGGTGGATCAACTAAGGAGTTCGAGACCAGCCTGGCCAGCATGGTGAAACCCTATCTCTACTAAAAATACAAAATTAGTTGGGCATGGTAGCACGTGCCTGTACGTCCCAGCCACATGGGAGGATGAGGCATGAGAATCGCTTGAACCCAGTGGTTCCACTGCACTCCAGCCTGGGCTACAGAGTGGGGCTCTGTTTCAAAAAATTAAACATAAAAATAAAAAATAAATGTTATGAGAGCATGTGGAGAAAGTGAAATTGATTCTGGCTGTGGAAGAAATATACAGATGAAAGGAGGAAAGCCTAGAAAGATAAATGAAAAAGGTTAAAGAAAAAGAGCATCTGAGATAAGCCTCATAGAAAAAAACAGAATTGAGATAATGACAGGCAAAAGTAAACAATAAATTAAATATCTTACTTTACAACCACCTTTTACTTCACCTCTCAATTCTTACAGTTAATTATGGACAATGAAAAGAATACTTTAATTATGGCTCCAAAATAAAGGCCTTAGAATTATTTTAAATTGATTTAAAGAAATAACAAAATGATTGTAAGAATGAATGAGAATTATCTAAAAAAAAATGGGAATTATCAGAACTACTGTTTCCATTTTAGTTAGAAATACAAACCATGCATAAAAACATTCAGTTTACATTTGAACATCTTAAAATTTCTTTAAATCTGGTGCTTAAGACCACAACAGAAGGGAAAAAATGGAAAAGTAAATGTGCCTGTCCCATTCTGGACTCAGTGATAGTTGTGATCAACTAGCCAGCTGGTGTTCGAAACTATGTTCTTAAAAACTTGATTTTAAATGTATGTATGTTTAGAAAGAAAGAGAATGCTGGAAGCTATTAAATTTTTCAGAAAACATGGTTTTCTAAAAGATTTAAAACAAATGACTACTGGTAAAAATAATCATTTAGGAAGCTAAGTTCTGTGACAAATGTGGCCACTTCATTTACTGAAGTACAAAAAAGTCTTAATAATGTTAAAGAATCTATAAAAACAGAGCCTTAAAATATACTCATTCTAAACCCTGAAGACTAATTACATAAAATCTTTTTCCAATAAATATTTTTCACATTCACTAAGCATTCCCCTGCAACAAATATTTGTTGAGCCAATAAACTTCCACAGATTACTTTCTGGTGAGATCTTTTTATGCATATTCAAATCGGTTTGTTTTTAATTCTATAACAATGAGATACTGAAAATCTATTTACATATCACTAAGCAATTCTACACCACCTATCCATTTGGTGACTTTCTGTGAATACATACCGCAAACAGCAGATTTATTCATGGAAACTGGCATTCAAATCAAATTATACTTCAAATATAGTCAATTATTGTTATTTGTGACAGCTATGTTCTATAAAATCACCACAAACACTGAATTTGTGAATATATAATTGCTGCTACTAGGGGAAGTATAAGGTTAGGTTCCTGCAAGCCCCTGGTCACAACGTTTTCATCAACTGATCAATATATAACACATATGTACACATACATATATGTACACATACAGACCATATACAGAGATATAGATACAGATATGGCCTTTAATTTAAAATGGGATATATATATATATATATATGTATCAGACAGACAAGAAAAGATGCTTATGATATATTATTAAGGGGAAAAAAAGGAAGTTAAACAATACTATGTATATGATTCCTTCTGTAAAAAACAAGAAACAATTTGCTTGTGCTATATATGCATACACACTAAACAGCTAACAAGGAAGGAACTTTGGCAATTCCTTTTTTTACAATGAGCATGTGTCAGTTTTATAAGCATACGGTAGATTCTCAAAAAATGTTTTCTTATTATGGCCACTTAAAAAATGAAATCATGTGATACAAAACTCATGTTGTTTCAAATGACTCCTATAATCTTCATGTATTCAGGTAAATTCTGCTAAATATAATTAAGAACAAACACCTCGTATTTCAAAGACAGAATTTCAGTAAAACATTTTCAAAATGTTCTCAAAAATTCGCAAAAAATGTTCTCAACACTTGCCAATCCCCTAAACTGAAACATTCAATGATTTGCAACAGGGATTCACAAGTTTCCACTATATGGGTAAATATTTTGCGCTTTGCAGGCACACATGGTCTCTGTACATATTCTTTGTTTTTCTTTCTTTTTCTTTTTTTTTAATAACTCTTTAGGAATATTTTTCAGATTTCTTAGCTCAGAACCACACAAAAACAGGCCACAGACTGGATTTAGCTTGCCAGCCATAGTATGCCAACAAACCAGCATTTAGAAGTCTGATATTTAAAATATATTACACCAAAGGCATCAGAGGTCCCAACAGTTGAGTTTTATTCTACATTAAGTAAATAAGGTAGCATTATAGCAATTAAAATTACAAGTTGATTAATATATTGAATTCTATATGCTAGACTACAAATCAAATAATGGAACAACAGAGCAAAATAAATTTCAAGCATTTATATTATATAACTGTAATCAAGAGTGTGCGTGTGCATGCTTGTAAAGCATGCACTTCTCCGCTTGAAAAAAATCAGCTAAAATTTAACTACCATACACATCAAAGCTCAAGTCTCCTTTTATGATCATTAAAACCATTCACTCATTTAAATAATCAAAACTAGTAAGTGATTTGTTTTAGAGATCATCAATCCCTGAAAATTAAGAACTAATCAGAGACTTGTAGTGACTTATTTTAATTTTCTAATTTATAAGAGATATTGTAGAATATTAATCAATCTTCTAAAAGACTACTCTTTGGAAGTTTATATTCTTGAAACTTTTTAATATTTACTGTGTCAGTAACCATCAATATACTACCTTTTTTCCTCTGAAAGACAGCTTTTATACATTTGATGTTATCTAAATTTGAAAGATCTTCATTATTATCCAGCTGTTACTATCAAATGAAAATTTCATTATGAATAATAAACTGGGTCAAAGTAAAAGTCTAAAATGAAAATTCATCCTGCAAAAGTAACCAAATACCATCATACAATAATCTTACCTAGACTGGTGGGTTTTATCAGTTCATCCAGTAAATCATAAAATGGTAATTTTTGAAGTTTTATATCCGGATGGACGGGGTGAAGAGCTGATGTAAGATGTGGGAGTTCCAGTTCATGTTTAGGTCCCAGAAGAGAAACAGGGAGTAATGGCGATGATGCAGGGTGACCATCGTAAGTGAGTTGTGGAATGGTAGATGGAGACAAAGTTGCTGGCATAGGACTTGAATGTACGTTGGGGATGGACAAGTCTGCAGGTGTCATGATTTTCTGCGGGAACCGCCGCCTATAGAGTTCCTTAATTTTCATTTGTACAGCAGGACTACAGCCAGCCTTTAGCAAATGCAGGGCTTTTGTGAGAAGTTCGTGTTTGCGTCCGTGCTTGTTCCTCCCAGCGTAGCCCAACAGTACTTGGAGTTCAGAAACTCTAAGGCTCATAACCATTTGCTTAGAGAAAAAACAAAATGTAAAACATTAGTATTCCAATAATATAATTTACACTATTAAATGACACTTTATTATAACCCCCCTTCCTATGGTTTACTTAAGTAAATAAATGCCAGTTCACTTATAATCCTAATTATTTCAAACTTCAAATTTAATCATTTAACATAAGTAACCAAAGAAATTTAAAATTAATATTCATAAATTCATTGACTTCTACCCTTGGTTATAAGAAATACAGGATAAACTATACACCAGGGAAAACCACACCTCACTTTATTCCACTGTTTTGATGAAACTGTCAGGTATTTATCAAGCACTTATTGAGTCTCCAGGAGAATGTGGAATGCCACGTAGATGGTAAAACATAATGATGTGCCCTCAAGAATATTTTGTTTTATTGAGGAAAAATTGTAAGTATATATGAAACGACAAACAGTTCACCTCAAACACCAGATGTAGGCAGGGTATCAATAGCTATTATCAAGTGTTACATTCTATACTAACTCTGGAATTTGTAGACTTAAGTTATACCTTTTTTGACCAATTATATATCAGATATTCTATTTGATATTTTCATATGGAATGTCATAATCTTTACAACTCCCCAAGGCATTATCCTGCCTGATTTACATATGAGGAGACAAGTTCAGAAAGGTTAGATAATTTATAAAGCCATAAAGCTACTAAGGAGTACTCAGGATTCAAACCCAGATATGTCTGATTCTAAAGCCCATGCTCTTTCCACTAAACCATTAGGAAAAAGACAGAGCTGGACTCATATTACTGACTCTCGCTTAACTTGCATGGCCAAGTTAGAAGTCCAGCAATCCAATTCATATGCCGTAATGTATGAGGCTGCAGTAAAGAAATCTATTTGTTTACCTGTGTTCACAAACTTATTTGGTCACTGTTTCTCCTTTTTCCCCACCTACTAATAGGAAATGCCCATCTAATACCAATCCTCCCATTTCAAAGTGGTGGAAAATGGAATCCAAAGAGAAGAAATCACTTACCCAAGATCACAGAGCTATTAGCAGAATCCTAAAAGACTGCATCACCACTGACAGGGAGTATTAGGATAAAAAGACACATGTAAGCTTACCATTTGCTCTCTATTTCCCCAACTGATTCCTTCACCTCATACCAAATACACAAAAGCTATGCTGCTTTCCCTAACTCACCACCACTCACGATGATGACACCAGCCAATTCTTTGCAAGTGGCAAAAACATTAAGCAAAAAATAAAATACTGAGGAGAAAAGTATATAAAGAGCTTTATAAGCAACATAGCTGGTTAATCAAAGAAATACGAGTCCTTCCTCTACTTCTCTGGCTTGGAAAACTCTTTCCTCAGGGGTCAGCTTTTGTTAGCCTTTGCCCATTAGACCTGGTAGGATGATTTTTACTCTATTTTTAATGGCCACTTTTCGTATCTGTATTTTAGCATTTATCTTGCTTTACTGTAATTTTCTGTTTACACACGTGATTCTATAACTAACCCAGGGTTCTCCATGGTACACAACCACATTACCCTCAGCTTCTAAGACTAGGGCCTAATAGTGGAAACTCTTCAAATGCCTGCACAATGAATGAATGAATGAATGAATGAACAAATGAACAAACAAGAAAGGAGACCAGAAGAAAGGGTGGGAGGTAGCATCTAGAGTGATAACTTATCCAAATGAATGCTCAAATTCATGTTCTGTAGAGGCATGCAAAGATATAATGTAAACCTTAAAAACAAATTCTACCCAAATCTTAGAAATGTTTCTCTTTTTAGATGTTATCAAAGACTGTAAATAATTACTAACTATAATATCAGCAGGATATCAATTTCTCCCTACTCACCAAAAGAGTACAAAATACTTCTAAAGACTTTTATTATTTAAAAAGGAACAGGGACTTCAAACAGAAATGTACTATTAATAAGTAAACTGCTTTTAAATAAATAACATGAAACTTCAAGGATTAGAGGTTAAAAATAAATTTAAGTTGGCATGGGTCAAATGTACTGCATTTTACAAGAAAAAAAAGTATAAATTTTAAAGAGAACTATTTCAACTCCATTATCCTAAATCAAAAACAAACCAGCAAAACTCAGTGACTACTGTAAACTCTGCATTGATGGCAGCTTTTGACTTTATTCTACAGGTACGAAGATTTAGACGCAATGCAGATATATTATTTTCCTATTTTTGTAGAAGAATATGTTGACATTTCTCATAAAATCTCTTGCTTGACGATCCAAAAAAAGTTCATGACACAACAATAAACTTGAGAGCCCTCAATCATGTTTTTTGTCTCTCTCTGAAACAAAGAATAGCAGCAGCAATAACAATACTTGGTACATAGTAGGCACTCACATAGTAGCTGCGATCAGCAAGCCAAGCTTTTTAGTTTTGTTTGTTAAGAGACAGGATCTTGCTATGTTGCCCAGACTGTTCTCAAACATCTAGGCTCAAGTGATCTTGCCTCGGCCTCCTGAGTAACTGGGTGTTTTTGGTTTTTTTACAGGATTCATCTTCAATTGTCATAATTATCAGGCAGGTACTGTTCTTGTTTTTCAGGTGGGAAAATAAGACTTAGGTTAAGAAACTTGTTGAATGTCATGCAACTGGTTCTACTCCAACTGTGCTTTCTTTCACGCTATAATATGCTGACTTTAAGAGGACATGAACCACATGCCTTTTAACTGGAAAACAGAAAAACCTATTTGAAGATTAATTTATTTAACTCAATCTCCATTTATTTAACTCAATCTCCATTTATTTAACTCAATCTCCATTTCAAGCTTCAACATTTTGGCTTTTAAAAACAGGTGATTAAGATAAGAAAAGAATGTGTGTGGATTCAAATTAACCATTGCAACCTATAATCAGGTATAATGAAAAATCAGGTGGTATCTATTGCTATTATTGGAACAGCTGTTGCATACTCTTAAGGACTGTGATAAGCATGCAGTATTTTTTAAAATGAAATAAAAGAAGGGGGCAGGAAACACTGAAGCATCTTTCAACAGAAAAACTGCAAAGAAGCATAAAGCAGTCAATTCACAATGAAAAGTGTTGACAACACTGAGGAAAACTAAACACTAATACATTTGAGATGTTGAAATGAAATATATTTTAATCTGCATTTATTTAAGGTGTTTAAAAATCTCCATTTGTTAGCACTACAACAAAATGAATATTTACAAGTAAGGATTACATCAACCACTAGTACTATTAGAAATCATTACTTTCTCAGCAATTTCATACCATTCCGCTGACTCTACGTCCGCAATTGATAGAGTTCTCAGAATCCTAGGGGATTTAGAATGCCGCAGAATGGTATATATTTTGAACACAAGAGCATTCTGTAAGGAGCAACCTCTTAAAACTAGTTTTTTTAATCTGACAGACATGAACACAATTTTAAAAACCAAAAAGTTGTACAAAAAAAACAGCAGTCCCTTCCCCCTTTTACATGCCCCACAATTTTCAAATCCCTGAGGCAACAACTTTCAAATCTTTTTAGCTAGTTCTTCTGGCATTTTTTCCTCTATATTCTATGTAGTAGGTCTACGCAGCTATTTAATTTTTTCTTTGAGGACTTTACTGACTTCCTATTATAAAATACAATGGTTTTGTTCTGTTACATCTCCTTTCCTTCATCTTTCTATCATAAGTTTTGGTTGAATCAATTGTCAGTACTTACATTATTACTATGGCTGTAAATAATATTCACAGCTGAGTCAAAAGTACATCATGATTACTCTTCCTTTTCTGTATAACTTTCCTTTCCTTACAGTTAATAATTACACCATTTTTCCATTTGCTTAGGTTTCTAGGTACCTACTGCTAATTCATCTGCAAACAGCTAAAAGTATTAACTTTCTTCTCAATATATTCAAATATATCAGGTAAATCAGTTTTAATTTCTTTCCTGTAGCCCTCCACCGTGTTCCAATTTGGACTGTAGGCTCTCTAGGCCTGGTGCACAATTATGATCATGGAATTTCCCTTTAGCTTATCCCGGGAATTCCCACGTCTCTCTTTTATACTGGATGCTGTTTCCTTATCCCACTACTTCCCCTTTCTCGGTTTTCTCTTTTTTTGTGGGGTATTTCCTCCAGCAGCTTTCTGAGAAGGGGGCACGATGTTTTTATTCCTTGCATTGTATTTTTAAAGTCTTCATTTACCCTTACTACTGACTTTGGCTCAGTACACAGTTCTGGGCAGGAAATCATGTTCTGTCAATATTTTGAAGGCCTTTCCTTATTGTTTTCTGGCTTCCAGTGTTAAGAAGCCTAGTACCAATCTGACCCATAATCCTTCATAGTCAACTATATATGCCCATCTGGAATCATAGCAGCTTGTCTTAATGTGTTCTGAAATTTTATAATGTTGTGCCTTGGGGTTGGTCTTTTCTTTTTTTTAACTGCATAAACTGATAACTGTCAAGTCTTTTAAACTTAGAGATGTATGTCTTTCAGTTCTGGGAAGTTTTCTTACAATAATCTTCCTTCCATTTCTTTGCATTCTCTTTCTTTTTTTTTTTTTTTTTTGTTTTTGAGACGGAGTCTTGCTCTGTCGCCCAGGCTGGAGTGCAGTGGCTGGATCTCAGCTCACTGCAACCTCCGCCTCCCGGGTTCACACCATTCTCCTGCCTCAGCCTCCCGAGTAGCTGGGACCACAGGCGCCCGCCACCTCGCCCGGCTAGTTTTTTGTATTTTTAGTAGAGACGGGGTTTCACCGTGTTAGCCAGGATGGTCTCGATCTCCTGACCTCGTGATCCACCCGTCTCGGCCTCCCAAAGTGCTGGGATTACAGGCTTGAGCCACCGCGCCCAGCCCTTGCATTCTCTTTCTTATACACTTACTATTCAGACACTGTTCTTCCTAGACTGATTATCTAATTTTCCTTTATTCTGTTTTCTTTTTCCTTGTGCATTTTTACATCTCTTGTCTTTTAGCTCTATCTTCTGGGATTTTCCTCAATTTTATCTCCTAACACATTAAATTTTTAATTTTCATGAACTCTTAATTTTCTGTATATTTCTCTTTTCTTTTTCCTCTACATTGTGTTATTTTTCTTTTTTGAGAATATAAATTGGGTGTTGATGTTGTTTTCTTCTCCCTACATTGGTCTCTGTCTTTCGTGCCGGAAGCTTTCCTTAAATGAGAGGCAACCTTGGGCTGTGCATACATATTTAAGAGTAAGACACTAAAAAGATGATTGGAAAATCTATGTGAGTGAGCAGACCAGGGTACTTCATCTAGAATAACTGGGCAATAACCTTGCTATTTTGTTTGGATTCCCTTTGCTTCCTTTTGTCTGATCACTTTTGACAGAGAGGAACAATCCAATCTCCTGCTTTGGTGGCATAAGGCTGGCTTCTAGTGTTCTAAGAGCAGAGTAGTGGGGAATGGGAAGTCCTCACCATTCAAGACAATAACATTTTACTCAATCCCTTTTTCAGATATGTAAAACTTTGCAAAAACATACATACATATGTATGCAAACTCTGTCCCAACTACACAGAGGCAGGGGCCATGTTTTGAGAAAGATAAATACAATAATACTCAAAAAACATCAACAAGCAAACAGGCTTTTGCAACTGAACAGAAAGTGCCGGTTTTATTGTATCATTAGCTGTGACCTTCCATTATTGAAGGTTACGTCTACACTGTGGATAAGAATTAGGTACTTCTTGTTGAACAACATAATTACTCTTGTTCACACATCCCACTGCAGTGGTTTACGGGATTAGTCATAAAGCAGACTCTGTATTATGAGTCTTTATCTGGTATCAATTTATAATGAACTGTAAACCAGAATGAATTCTGAAGACAGACAAAATAGGCATTTAATAATGTCATAATATTTCATTTATACTTTTGCCTTTTATCCACAAAAGCAAATGAATAATCACAAATTCTGTAACTGCACACATTAAATCTTGCACACAACAAAAGTATTTTATTATTTTCAAAGTCAGATTCTTCATTTAATGGGGCTTACTTTTGGATGACTACTAAATCTTCTCATTAGAAATTCTTAATAAGCAGCTATTAGCAATCTGTCAACAATGCCTCATTCAAGCAGAAAACCTAGTTAGAGAGTTTCTATTCAAAGCAGCAAATCAGGTTGGTTACATACTTCTCCATAATCTTGTTTCACCTAATTTCTCATCTTTTATTTATTTCACAGCATAAGATAACTGGAAAATGACCTGTAGTGCCTACTCCTCTAGTTAATTTATCTTCCACCTCTCCAGGTCCATCTTATTGGCTGCACTGAGGTCCCACAAAGTGACAAAATATTGCAATTATACATAAACAGAGATTCCATTCTCCTTTAAAGTATAAACACTGTTGAAATGGTGCACCATGGCTTCAATTTTTGTTAGATAATTTAAACATCATCTTTTTTATGTACTACCACATTTCACGAAACTTCTATCCTTAAAACAGCTCCTTCTGGACGATAACCTGAACAACAACAACAACAACAACAAAAAATTAAAAAATACAGGCTCACGCCTATAATCCCAGCACTTTGGGAGGCCAAGGCAGGCAGATCACTTGAGGTCAGGAGTTTGAGACCAGCCTGAGCAACATGGTGAAACCCTCTCTCTACTAAAAATACAAAATTAGCCGGGCATGGTGGCACATGCCTGTTAATACCAGCTACTTGGGAGGCTGAGGCAGGAGAATCGCTTGAGCCCAGGAGGTGGAGGTTGCAGTGAGCTGAGATCGCACCACTGTATGCCAGCCTGGGCAACAAGAGAAAAACTCTGTCTCAAAAAAAAAATCCAACTCAGAACATTGTAACATTAGAGTAAAATATTTTTCCTAAAAAGAAAAAGTTTAGGCCAGGTGTGGTGGCTCACACCTGTAATCCCAGCACTGTAGGAGGCTGAGGCAGGAGGATCACTTGAGCCCAGGAGTTTGAGACCAGCCTGGGCAACACAGCAAGACCTCATCTCTACTAAAAAAAAAAAAAAAAAAAAAAAAAAAAAAAAAAATTAGCCAGGCCCATTGGTGGCACACACCTACAGACCCAGCAATTCAGGAGGCTGAAGCAGCAGGATCCCTTGAGCCCAGGAGTTCGAGGCTGTGGTAAGCTGTGATCATACCACTGAACTCCAGTCTAGGCAATAGAGTGAGACACTGTCTCAAAAAGAAAAAAGGAAAAAAAAAATTTTAAGGGCTTAGTTTAATTTTAAAATTTAGAGTGTAAATTCCTAACACATTGCCAAACTTCTTACGCAGAGGTGGGAAAATATGGCTCTTATTTAAGAAAAAGGCTGCTCTGCACACAGATGTTCAATAAATGCTTTTTGGATCCACGCACAGGCCCTAAATGAGTATGTATAGGAAGAGAAGAAAGGAACAACGAACACATAGAAATAAACTAGTCTTCAGAAACACGTGTAATCATCATATTAATTCAATTCCCAAAGGTTACTGAATACCTAACATATGCTGAGTAAATGTACAATACAATATAATGGTACTGGCATATACAGAATTTGGATTCTGGTACTGACATGGCCACTAATTTACCAAATTACAATCTTACAGGTTCTGCTTTCTCACTTCAACCAAAAAAAAAAAAAAAAAAAAATGAGGGATTAACTAGAGGTTCTCAAGGTTCCTTAAAATTTCAGAATTCAATATTGTAACTGCATTAAATGAAATTTTCTTCTCATTCTTCTACTCTTCTATAGTTGAAGAACTACAATCCATACAGTTAGTGAAATCTTTCTATATTAGCAATGTTTTCAACCATAACTTTTAGTGTCATTTACATGGGTTGATAGAGTAAAAATGACAAAACATAATATATATTAAATACTTATAATGTACCAGTAACATACTAATTATAGTAAGCATGATTATCTTATTTAATCCTCACATGAACCCACAAGACAGAGTATTATTATTCTCACTGTATAGATAAGAAAACTGACATTACATCTAAAATCACACAGTAAATACGTGATGGAGATAGGGCTCAAATCTGACCTGACTCCAGAGCTCACAACTAACTAATACAACGTCTTATCACAAGCTCAGCCAGGGCTGAGTATATATTACACTGAGACAGGGACAGGAAACGAGTGATGGGGGCACTAAATGACAGTCAAGGAATTTATACAGTATAATGTGAGCAGGCAGTGGAATACATGCATATTTTAGAGGCAGTAAAGATGTAACTGAAATAGTGCTTAAGGAAGTTACTGAAGTAACCACCAATAGGATGGCTGAAATTAGAAAAAAACTAAGAAATAAACCTTCTAGCTAAAAGATACGGCAACGAGCAGGATTTATCTACATGTAAGGTAAGAAGGAACTGTGCAGTGGAAATATAGGAGACAGGACCAAGAAATACTGCAAAGAGACACTACAGGCCATGTTCAATATTCTACAAAGAGGTAAGTCTTTTAAAAATTAGACTGTACTTGATCATGAGAACAATATCATTCACTTTTCAAATAAAATCTAGAATTTAAAAATACTAAGTAGGGCTTTAAGAAGTTTTAAGTCTATTAAATTCTAAAAGATGATTATTCTTTCCTTACTGTCCCCTTACCAAAACAAACAAAACACTGCATTTGCAATTAGATGATCTAAGTTTCAGATAAGACAAAAGGCAATGAAAGAAACATAATACCCTATCTGAGAGAAAGCTGAAAAGCCTAAAAGAAGAAACACGTATTAACAAAACAAAAAGTGAGAAGAATGCATCCTCTAAACTAAACAGTCTAAATTACAGCTTCAGTCTGGGTCCCAGAACAGAGATTAAGGAAAAGTCCTAGAGGGATGGTACAGAACTATTTCAGAGTAACAGGTGTAACCTACTGATGGTAACAGAGCTAGCAAGTAGTGGAGCTCAGACTCAAAAGGCAAATGCCAATGGTCACACAATGCTACACAGTAATAACTAGAGACACTATCAGATAGTATGAAAATGTTTTTGGAAATAACAGTAACAGAGTATCATAAATAGAACTCAAAGATCTTCTTCTTGTCTAAAACTCCATCTAATATATGAAGTTTTACTCCAACTTTCTTGACTGACGGTCTCCCAACCTCTGCTATAACACTTCTAAGAGTTTACAACCTTTAAAAGCTGCCCCATTAGTGAAAGGCTCTAGGAATTGAAAATTCCCTTTAAAGTCTGCCCAATGGTTCTAAAATTTCATTCTCTTGGTATACCAGAATCCACTCTTAAAATGCTTAAAATGTGTTAAAAGGACTCCTTTCCTTCAACTAGCTAGGCCTCTTCCCACTCCTGATCCTTCTCAAGCATTCTGCAGTTCATAGTACTCAGAAGTGAATGAAATAATCTAGATATGGTGTGACTAGTCCCAAACACAGCAGTATTACTATCCCTCTTAATATGAACATATTTTTACCAATATAACCTAAAAAGTCATTCACATTTTAGGTTTGTTTTATTTGGACAAGAGGGGATATATGATGTGTGTTATTCTTGCGTTTCAGCAGGGAGGGGGCTGCATCCACATCATCCTGTTGCTTATGTTAACTAAAACCGTTATTCTATCTTTTTCACATAAACGGCTACAGTATCAAGTCAAACCACCTTATCCTCGAATACAATTTTTGTTAATTTAAAAGCAGAACTTAACGTTTCATGCCATTAAACTTCATGTTTTTCAGCTCTTCATTCCAGCCTTTCAAATCCCTTTTGAAAAACTGTTTCCTATACCCCTCTATCGTACAATTATTACAAAATGTGGGATATCATTGATTTTCCAGTTTATGTCCTCCCATAGACTTTGAGTTTTTCAAGGATAAATACTCATCTCCATATCCCCTATGCAAATATAGTTAATGACACCAAGTAAGTGCCCAACAGATGATATGAATTCCTCTTCATCACCTTAATACCCCCTTTCCAGTTCTGTGCCATATATAAAATCTGAGAATTGTGACCTTAAATATTCACCCAAGTCATCCTTAAGAACTTGGAATATGACAGTGTCAACTCTCTAGGGCCCTGAGCATATCATAAGAGATTCTCCTCCAAGTTACAATAAAATTTAAGGCTACAAATAAGATTATTCAATATTTGCGATTAAGATGTCTCTTTTCTTAAGGATTCCCTTTTCTCCTAGGATTCCCCAATCTTTTTTGTTGTTGTTCTTTGTTTTTTTGAGACAGAGTCTCACTCTGTCGCCCAGGCTGGAGTGCAATGGCACGATCTCAGCAACCTGTGCCTCCTGGGTTCAAGCGATTCTCCTGCCTCAGCCTCCCAAGTAGCTGGGACTACAGGTGCATGCCACCACGCCCAGCTAATTTTTTGTATTTTTAGTAGAGACAGGGTTTCACTGTGTTAGCCAGGATGGTCTCGATCTCCTGACCTCATGATCTGCCCACCTCGGCCTCCCAAAGTGCTGGGATTACAGTTGTGAGCCATCGCACCCAGCCTGATTCCCCTATCTTAAGGTAAAAATAAACATCTTGCAGAGGGCACAAGAAAATTAAGGTTATCATATTTCAGTCCTGATTGATAAGTTTTAGACAGAAACAAGTTTTTAAAAAGATGTACACAAAAGTTCTAAAAGTCCTAGGTGGCCAGGCATGGTGGCTCACACCTGTAATCTCAACACTTTGGGAGGCCACGGCGGGCAGATCACCTGAGGCCAGGAGTCCAAGACCAGTCCGGCCAACATGGTGAAACCCTGTCTCCACTAAAAACATAAAAATTAACCAGGCATGGTAGTGGGCGCCTGTAATCCCAGCTACTCGGGAGACTGAGGCAGGAAAATCACTTGAACGCCAGGGGACTGAGGTTGTAGTGAACAGAGATCGCACCACTGCACTCCAGCCTGCACGACAGAGAAAAACTCTGTCGTCAAAAAAAAAAAAGCCCTAGGAATGATTCCTTACAGAGAAATATTAAAAAGAAAAAAATAGGTTACAGCAAAAAGTTATTCAAGTCTTGCAATGACAGCTTGCCTAAATATTTTTTAAAATTCCATCAGAAGCCTATTAATGATAGCAACCCTTTCTTTTCTACACAGAATGGAACACTTTCACTTAATTATTCTACTAGTTATAGAAAAGAGAAACAATTTCACAACAAAAGCATCCTTTAGTCTATGTAAAGTAAAACTGCTAACTTTCCATAAAACTTAGAGATCATTATGATCATTATCTTCAGAACACATTATTATGATTAAAATTTAAGTTTTATGATTTAAAGTAACATTTACAAAGTTACTACAGTAGCAAAAGCAAGTTTAAAAAAATGTTTTGGCTGGGCACGGTGGCTCATGCCTGTAATCCCAGCACTTTGAGAAGCCGAGGTGGGCAGATCGCCTTAGGTCAGGAAGTCGAGACCAGCCTGGCCAACACGGTGAAACCCCGTCTCTACTAAAAATAGAAAAATTGGCCGGGTGTGGTGGTGGGCACCTGTAATTCCAGCTACTCAGGAGGCTGAGGCAGGAGAATTGCTCAAACCCGGGGCTGGGGGCGGGGTGGGCCCGGAGGTTGCAGTGAGCTTCACTCCACTTCACTCCAGCCTGGGGGAAAAAGAGAGACTCCGCCTCAGAAAAAAAAAAAAAAAAAGAAAGAAAATGTTTTTATTTTCTTTCAAAAATTCCATTAATGTGCATAAAAATACATATTAAAGGTGAGGCCCATGAAAACATATTACACATTCTTCCTGAAATTTATGGAAGAGAAGGAAATGAGCTACTCACAAAACTCTGAGGCCAAAATCCCAAACAGATTATACTTTTTAGCATCCATTTTAACATATCCAGAACATTAACCAAAAAAGCAAAAAGAAAAAAAAGAAAAGGAATAGTAAAGTTACAGATAAGAAGCAATTTTTTAAAAAGCACAAAAATAGAAAAACAAAGTTTAGCTATCTACAACTTACTCTGTCAAAAAGAAAAAAAAGTTTAACTGTCCGTGTCTAAAGGACAATTCATAAATTAGCCAAAAGAAGAAATGATCTGTGGTTATGGTTTTTTAAAAAAATGTCTTCTATCTTTTGTGGACATTAGAAAGTGAAATAAAATATGAGTTTATCATAATCAGTCATAAAGAACAATTACTGAAAACTCATTCTTAATACCATTCCTTGAATATATACCTAATCAAATTCCAGAGTACTTCTCCAAATACTCAACGCAGTCAATGTTCTTAAAAGTTTAAAAATAAAAGTTACTTTACTTCCTGTAATCCCAGCACTTTGGGAGGCTACTCAGGAGGCTGAGGTGGGAGGATGGCTTGAGCCCAGCAGATCAAGCCTCCAGCCTGGGCGAAAGAGCATGACCCTGTCTAAAAATAAAAATTAAAATTAAAAAATTTAATTTAATTTTTAAAAAAGGAAAAAAAAAGTAGAGATAAACTCTATGACAGAAGAGAAACAGTATCACTGAATCCTAAGTCTAAAGCAATCCTGCTTTCACTCAGCTCAGTCTTCCTGAGTGATCTTATTCACTCGTAACTTCAAAACGCCATCTCTAAATTAACAATTTCCAAATCTTTATTTCCAGCCTAACCTTGGTCTCCTAAACTCCAAATCCATATCTACTAAACACCCCTCCTTTATGTCCCAGGAGTCGTCAACTCAACATACTCAAACCTAACACATCAACTCTCTCCAAACCTTCCATCCACCTAATCACCCATCAATGCCAGAAGCTGCTACACCATCTTCTTGTTCACATCCAATCTATTTACCAAGTCCTGTCAATCTTAACACCTTAAAATGTCTTAGTCCCTATTACCACTCTAATTCAGAGTCTGGAAGAGACTCTTAACTTTTCTCCCTGCCTCCAATATTATCCTCTCCAAGTCATTATCCTCACTATTGCCAGTGATCATTCTAAAATATAAATCTAACGATGTCACACTTAAACTTAAGTGTGCTTAAACTTGTCCATGATCATCTACTGCACTCGGAGGTCCCAACTCCTTAGCATGACAACTGTAACCAATCTTTTAACCAACTCTCCATCTTCCAGGAAGCTCTTCTCCCCCATGCCATCCCAGCCTTTTACTAGCTAACTCCAACTCATTCAGTTCTCAACTCTGATGTCACAACCTTTGGGAAATTTTCCTTAATCCACTTCTAACATTAAAAAAATTTACCCTTTTATGTGCTATCCTCTTTAACTCAGTTTACCACTCTCATGCCATATGTAGAGAGGCCCTGTTTACTTGTCAATTCTTGATCCAAAATATATGCTCTGTCTGTAGAGACTGTCTTGTTCATCATCAACAAATATGAGGAACAACGGTTTGGCACCTGTTAATTATTACAAACCATATTGGTAATGCAAACCTATTAGAAATTATACATGTAACCTCTCACAAATAAGGACATTATATAAATGTGCCCAGTGCCTACTGAGCATACTGGCATCCAAACTCAGCAACTAGTGTTCAAACAATAATGTTTTAGTTTTAAGGGCTAAACTGAGGTTTATACTTAATCCTACAAAGAATAAGAAGTTATAAAAACACTTTCAACTGCACAAAATGTTAAAGGGAAGAAACAGACATATAAAAAATCAATCTAAATGAAGAGTAAATAATTTGAAAGGGGATGTTAAGATAGACCAATTTAGAGGCTGTTTTATGAATACCAAATTGACACTACAAGAGTCTGAAATAGTGATGGTAACAACCAAGAAGGAAAGGAAGGCATAACATTAAGAAGATTTGAAAAGACTTGAATGGGAGGAAGTCTGTAGTTCAGACGGTTCAGAAATAGGGAAGTCTTAAAGCTTTGAGTACACTAACTCAGTCAGGTTTCCTGGTTAATGTTCTTACAGAATTCTGTCCCCTTCCTTTATAGCATTCAACACAGTTTCAGACTCACATAGTTTCAAAGTGGAAAATTCTCATAACAATCTGGCCCCAACTTCCCATAACTCTTTTACACAGATATCCACATGTGGACCTAGCAGCTGTTCTGCAAACATACCTCAGTGTTTTCTCTCCTCATTACCTTTGCTCATGCTGTTCCCCCTGCTTCAAAGAATATCCCAGTAATCCTTTACTACCTTTAAAATCCCCTTTTTAAATTTTCTTTTATTAAAGACAGGGTCTCACTCTGTCACCCAGGTTGGAATGCAGTAGCATGATCATGACTCACTGCAGCCTTGACCTCCCAGGCTCAAGCAGCCCTCCCAACTCAGCCTCCCAAGTAGCTGCAACTACAGATTCACGTCGCTCCCCATGGCTAATTTTCGTTTTTTGTAGAGTTGGCCAGGCTGGTCTCAAATTCCAGGGCCCAAGTGTTCCGCCCCACCTCAGCTTCCCAAAGTGCTGGGGTTATAGGTGTGAGCTACTGTGCCTGGCCACCAACTTCCAAAACTCTTCTAAGGCCCAGTTTGAAATAAGCTTAGCCAGAAGTGACCTCTTCTTCTTATAAATACATTGTTAACTACTTAGATTTATATGGTTGTTTTGTTGGTATTGCTTTCTATTATCGTTTATCATTTTTCTCCTCAAAAGAATGAAGCTGGCCAGGCGCAATGGCTCATGCCTGTAATCCCAGCACTTTGGGAGGCCGAGGCAGGTAGATCACAAGGTCAGGAGTTCAAGACCAGCCTGGCCAAGATGGTGAAACCCCATCTCTGCTAAAAATACAAAAAAGTAGCCGAGTGTGGTGACACACGCCTGTAATCCCAGCTACTCAAGAGGCTGAGGCAGAGAACTGCTTAAACCTGGGGGGCAAATGTTGCAGTGAGCCGAGATCACGCCACTGCACTCTAGCCTGGGCAACAGAGTGAGACTCCGTCAAAAAAAAAAAAAAAGAAAAGAAAAGAAAAAGAAAACAAGAATGAAGCAAACTCCCTGAGGTTAGCCACTCCGTGGAGGGAGGTAGGGGTGGGGGGCGGGGGTGAAAAGAAGGTCATCAATTCCAAGCACAAAGAACAGCAGAAGAGAAAGCACCAGGAACTCAATGAAAAATAAGCCTTAATGTCTACTCCCTCTCCCAAATGATTCTGACACTGGGTTCTACAGACCCCTACCAATTGTCCTCCCACCTAATCCCCATTCTACTTATGGGCAGTAATCTCTCTAGAAAAGTGCTGTCCAAAGGAAATACGATGTCAGTTGCAAATGTTGAGACACATACATAATTTTAAGTGTGCTACTAGCCACATTTTAAAAAGTAAAAAGGCCAGGCACGGTGGCTCACGCCTGTAATCCTAATACTTTCAGAGGCTGAGATAGGACGATCACTTGAGCCCAGGAGCTCAAGACCAGCCTGGCCAACATAGTGAGACCACATTTCTATTTCAAAAAATTACAAGTAGATGAAATTAATTTTAATGATATACATTTACTTAATCCAATAAGCCTAAAATATCATTTCAACATACAATCAATATCAATTATTAATGAGATATTTTCCATTCTTTCTTTCATACTATGTCTTCGAAATCCAGTATGTTTTACACTTACAGCAGATCTTAATTAGGACTAACCACATTTCAAGTTCTCAAGACCCACACAGAACTAGTGGCTATAGTACTGGACAGTCCCTCTTCTAGGTCATCCTGTCATTCACTGAGGTAAAGTTTTAGTACCTGCCTTGGCCATTCAGGCTCCAACTTAACTCCTCGTCATTACTTTCCCCCTCAGCTACCCACTCCATGGGCCACATCCTAGACCTTTCCAGCAGAACCTGCACCACCTTCAAAATCACTAATTTGAACATTCCATTTTCCAACTACAACCTCCTTTTCTTACTTGCTTCACTGCAAGAATTCAATTTCATAAAGATCTCTAATTCACTGATGTTGTCATGCCCTATTCAGTAGCCCCTAAACATTCCTTTGCAAAATTCCCTTGTCCCTCCATGTAGTTCGCACTTTGTAGGAGAAAAGAATGCATGCACTCACGCAGATGGATGTTATTTTACATCCACAGTCGTCAATCTCAATGGGCAGAGGCATTTCACTAAACTTTCCAGTGAGCCAGCAATCAAACTTCCTACAATAACTCTTTCGTATCTTTTCTTTGCTCCTCCCACATCTCCTTCCTTCAAAAACTACCTTTAGGAAGCATGTATAAAACAAATGACTATTAAACTTTAACAATGCATTTAACATTGTTATTTCATATTCAAGAAAACATTTCCCAAAATAAAGTTTCTGCTAATTATTAAAACATCTGTTCTCTATAAAAATTCAAATATGGAAAGGTACAAGAGAACCAAACTATTTTTCATATACTTACAGGAGTACTAGAATGTAATTTCACAAAAGCAAAAACTTTCTCATTCCCAAATGGTGTGTGAGCATTTAACGCAGCTGATTTTGGCATATAAATCAGCACTCATTTTTATTGATGGAATGACTGGATAAGAATCTTGCTTTAAGTAAATGTGATACCAAAGGCCAAACAGGCAAAAGGAAGGAGGAGGGGAGAGTAGGAGAGAATGCTTATTTGTTTGCAAGATTTAGCAGAGAATACCTATAGCCGTAAAGAATACTTATAGCCCAGTAAAGGAATAACTATTTTTACGTTTTACTGAGAGTTTGTAAAATGTATTCAAAAAAATAACGGACAAGGCCAGGTGCAGTGGCTCATACCTGTAATCCCAGCACTCTGGGAGGCTGAGGTGGGCAGACCACGAGGTCAGGAGTTCCAGACCAGCCTGGCCAACATGGTGAAACCCCATCTCTACTAAAAATACACAAATTAGCTGGGCACAGTAGTGTGCGCCTGTAATCTCAGCTACTTGGGCAGCTGAGTCAGCAAAATGGCTTGAACCCAGGAGGTGGAGGTTGCAGTGAGCCAAGATTGTGCCACCGCACTCTAGCCTGGGTGACAGAGTAAGACTCCACGTCAAAAAAAAAAAAGGACAAAAACATTTAAAGTGTAATATAGAATTTAATGATCTATGATTCTGCCTAAAAAGCTGGACTTTTCTCATAACTCTGATGATTCAACTTCTTCGTGGATGACAGCATGGGCACAAACAAACCTGAGCACTTTTCAAGACTTAACCCAGGTGAGGGGCGGTGGCTCATACCTGTAATCCCAGCACTTTGGGAGGCTGAGGTGGGCGGATCACCTGAGGTCATGAGTTCTAGACTAGCCTGGTCAACATGGCAAAACCCCTTCTCTACTAAAAATACAAAAATTGGCCAAGCATGGTGGCAGACGCCTGCAATCCCAGCTACTTGGGAGGCTGAGGGTGGTGAATCACTTGAACCCAGGAGGCAGAGGTTGCAGTGAGCCAAGATCGCGCCATTGTACTCCAACCTGGGTGACAGGAGTGCAAACTCAGTCTCAAAAAAAAAAAAAGACTTAAGCCCGTGTAGATCACTGTGGTAATTAACTTAAGTCCCTTCTTCTACAAACATCATCAGATGTAATTACTGGAATCTATGAGCATGTATATTTGCCACGCTCTGTCCTTCAGGCTGGAGTACAGCGGCACAATTACAGCTCACTAGAGCCTCAACCTCAACCTCCTGGCTCAAGCGATCCTCCCACCTCAGCCTCCCGAGTAGCTGGGCCACGGGCACGCGCCTCAGCCAGCTAATTTTTTGTATTTTTTTGTAGAGACAGGTTTTCGCCATATCGCTCAGGCTGGTCTCAAACTCCTGCACTCAAGCAATCTGCGCACCTCAGCCTCCCAAAGTGCTGGCACTACAGGTGTGAGCCACCACGTCCACCCTATACATATTTTCAGGTCTCCAAAACTTTCCTCTCCACTTTCTCCTATGGAGAAATGTCACCCAGAGGCTTACTGGAACAACTGAACCAGAGAGGCTCCAGACTCAGACCAGTAGGGAGCTAAAATCAAGGGTGAGGCACAAGTCTAAACATGCAGAGATTAAGCAAAGTCTGCATACTCATAAGCAGGACACCTTTCTCCTGCCTTGTTCCCCAAACATTATCAGCCAGGTTAAGTAGCCTCAACAAGAGATTATAAAATTCCTCTCTGGAACAAATGGACAGACCAAGACCTACTCACACTTAGAAGACCATTAATCTTATTCCTGGGACTATCTAAATTCAGAGGTGAAGACTAATGGCAATTCTAAAATTCATGTTCTTTTCCCTGATCATGATTCAATTAGACACAAAATACTATACTTTTTTTTAAAGGTCTTTAACCTTTAAGATGCTACCTGATTTTGAAATCACATATTAGAATAACTTCTGAAACAAAAATATTCCTTTTCCAGTCTTACTCTGACACCCTGGGGAAAGATGTTTAAGGAACAGAGGCTAGAATTTTTCACACACCACTCTAAAGAAATGCAGCAAGAAACTGAAAAGCATTCAGAGTCTTACAATTTCTAGGTCCTGTTTCATGTTTATCCCACAAAAGGGAAAGGAAAAAAACAAAATAGGCAGAATGCAAATCAATCATATATATTTGGTAAGAACTAAGCTCTGCTGGAGAGGAAATTATTGGCTAACATTAAGTTAGGGAATTTTTCATTTATTCATGTGATTCTTATATTTTACTACAGAAAAAGCAATCAGGTCGGGCATGGTGGCTCACACCTGTAATTCCAGCACTTTGGGAGTCTGAGGCAGGTGGGTGACCTGAGGTCAACAGTTCAAGACCAGCCTGGCCAACATGGTGAAACCCCGTCTCTACTAAAAACACAAATATTAGCTGAGCACAGTGGTGAGCATCTGTAATCCCAGCTACTCCGGAGGCTGAAGCAGGAGACCTGCTTGAATTCAGGAGGTGGAGTTTGTGGTAAGCCGAGATCATGTCACTGCACTCTGGCCTGGGCAACAGAGTGAGACTCCATCTCAAAAAAAAAAGAAAAAAGAAAAAACCAAAAAACACAACCTTGAAAAAATAAAAAGTTATATATTTCCCACACCATTACTGATTAAAAGTACTTCAAGCCAGGTGCGGTGGCTCAACACCTTGAATTCTAACACTTTTGGGAGGCTGAGGCATAAGGATCACGTGATTCTGAGAGTTTGAGAGCAGCCTGGGCAACATAGCAAGACCCCATCTCTATTAAAAAAAAAAAGTTTTTAGTCAGCTGAGCATGGTGGCATGCACCTGAAGTCCTAGCTACTCAGGAGGCTGGGGTGGAAGGATCACTTGAGCCCAGGAGTCTGAGGCTGCAGTGAGCCATAATCATACCACTGCACTCCAGCCTGAGCAAGAGAGCGAGACCCTGCATCCAGGGGGAAAAAAAAAAAAAGTACTTCAAGCACATTCATTCAGTGCAATGCAAGCTACTACCGCTTAGCATTACTTAGAGAGATACAGGATCTAATTAAATAACCCTGCTTAGCAAACTGCCTTCTAAGAGGATCGCTAGAAGTAAACTTTTTCTTTTTTTTTTTTTCTCGAGACAGGGTCTCACTCTGTCACCTAGTTGGAGTGCAGTGGATCTCAGTTCACTGCTACCTCCATCTCTCTCCCAGGATCAAGCAATCCTCCCACTTCAGCCTCCCGAGCAGTTGGAACCACAGGTGTGCATCAACATGCCCAGCTAATTTTTTGTATTTTTGATAGAGATGTGGTTTTGCCATATTGTCCAGGCTGGTCTGGAACCCCTGAGCTCAAGCACTCTGCCTGCCTTGGCCTCCCAAAGCACTGGGATTACAGATGTGAGCCACTGCCCCCAGCCTTATTTTTCTTTTTAAGTTATAAAAAATACCACGAGTGAGAAGGTGAGAGGGATCGTCCCATGTTAAATTATGCACTGCTGTACTGTAAATTTTAAATTTAAAAAAGATCAAGTTTTCAAAGGTTTTGCTCTTGGGACTCTTTTATACTCTTGAAAGTGGAGGACCGCTCCCCCCCCAAAAAAAACTTTACGTTGATTAAGTCTATCAATATTTACTGTATTTGCAGTTAAAGCAGAAAACTTTAAAATATTTGTCATTAAAAAAATAATAATAGCTGGGCAGGGTGTCCTACACCTGTAATTCTAACACTTTGGGAGGCCGAGGCAGGCGATCGCTCAAGCCCCCAACTTCAAGACCAGCCTGGGCAACATGGCAAAGCCCATCTCAAAAAATAAATTAATTAATTAAATCCATTACTTGTTAACATACATCTCGTATTTAAAAAATATTTTTAATAAAAATTAGAGGACTATCACAGTTTTACATTTTTGCAAATCTCTTTAACATCTAGCTTAATAAAGACATCCTGATTCTCACATCTACTTTCCCATTCAATCTGTGTATTAGATTATTTTGGTTGAAGAATATAAAGGAAATCTAGCCTTATGAAGCTCTATAGAGTTTGGAAAAAATAAAGAGTATTTTAATTAAAATGGTCTAGCCTTTTCAGATAACTTTTGATATTCTTTGATCCTTCACCGAAACTCAACAAATAGCAGGTTCTTAAAGGCTGCTGCAACACAGGAATCTGAAACCATATCAATGAATATTTCCCACTCTGATAAACTGAAATTCATTGGTCTATCTTCCATTTCCAATGGATCTTTTCATCCAGGCATGATTTTGTAATATCATGCATTGGTTATTTGGAAAATATTAGTTCACTGAGTTATGCAGTTCTTCCAAATGTTGACATATTTCACTATGCAACTTCAACATAACACATTCATTAATATCACATTGATCTTATCAAAAAAGTCAAGTATTGGGAAACTGTCAAGCTCACAGTGGCAAATACGTCTTCCAAAGTTCTATTTTCACTTGAAAGCTTAAATTTTATCATTAGTAACAAATATTGTCAGTTGTTTTCCTTGCAGTGACAGGCGCACTTTATTTATTTTCATGAAAATGTATGCCAAATACCCAAGTCTGCATAACCATACTTTGCCAGCCATTTTTTTTTTCAAGTAAAAATGGTATTCCATTTAAAAAGCTCACAACTCAACTCCAGAAGTTCTTTTCCCTGAGTTAACCATCAGATTTGATATTCAATAAAGTGTTTTGCAGGTACTTTTCATTTCATCATACAAAATATATTTTAAAATGTACTCAAGGACTGAGATACAATAAAATTAGTAAGTTTTATTGTTTCATCAAGGATATAAAGTTTAACTGACATGTTTTTTTTAATTCCAAGTACATAGTAATGAACAACACAACTAGTAGTACGATTTAGTGCCACTGCCTTAATTTGTGCCAAGGTGCTGGCGGTTTTACCCACCAATGATTTTGCAAATGTCAGCACAGCAAATAATGCCTTCCTATTATAAGGAAAATCATTTTGACCTGGAGAACACCCAGAAAAACTTCAGGAACCACCAGGGGCCTGAGAAACAGACTTTGAAAACCTCTGTAATAACCGATGCATTACTTATATAATTTTTAAAAAGATAATTTTTAGTAAACATTCCACTATTACAGAAATATTTAAATAAATACACACACACGTGATAACATACTAAAATCACCAATAACCTGGTACCTCATACACAGCAGATACCCAAAAATATAATAAATAACAGAATGTGATAATTCTTGAATAAATAACAATTACTAAGAATCTACTATAAGCCAGTTTCTGAGCCAGTTTTGTGCCTCTTCAGTCCCCTTCTTGGGTAACTTACAGAAGCCCATAGACCAGAATGATGATTTTAACATATGAGAAAAAATATTTACTCTGAAATCTTTCCAATCTTTAAGATTAGACTTGCATGACTGCAAGAAAAAGTCTTAAAATTCACCATAAAGCACAAGATAGCATGTTAAGTTCTATTTTAAGCACTATGCCATGAGCTTTTTTAAAAACAGGCTTGCTCACATTCAGAAACCCAAATACAAAATGAAATGCTTTGGCTGTGCACTGCCAGAACTGCATAAAGACGCTGCATTCCATTTCTCCTCAAGCTATACAACCCTTACCTGTGATGTTTTCATTCCTATTGTTAAGTGAAACTCCAGCATTAATACTATAGAGGTTACATTAAATGTGGCAACTATTTTTTTAAAAAACCCAGTAGGGTATAGCAAAACCATCAAAACAAGTTCTTAAGAACTTTCAACCATATACATTGATAAATTCAAGCGGTAAATCTCTATAAACATACATATGGAATATTATGCACTGTTAAAAAGAATGAGACCATCTCATTGTTTGGACATGTCATGGAAAGAGCTTCACTATTTATTGTGAAAAAAAAGCAAATTGTAGGATGCTATGTATAGTATGATTTCACTTATGGTTTTAGGAAAGATATTTATGTACATGTACATTCACTTAAGTTCCTTCTGTGTGTCTAGTTTTGTTCTCATCTAGACATACACACACACAATAAATTAAAAATATTACACAGACATACACATTTAAATGCCTATGAAGAGAAAAAAAAAGAATACAAGGCCAGACACAAAAAGCGACATATTTTTATTCCATTTATATTAAATGCCGAAAATAGCCAAATCTACAGAGACTGAAGATAGATTATCAGTTGCCTAGGGCTAAGAGTGAGGTAAGGTTTAGGAAGGAGATTATGCTAAAAGGATGTAGTTGCTTTTTGAGGTGAAAAAATATTCTAGAACTGATTGTGGTTAATGGTTACACAACTTTGTGAATATACCAAAAACCACCTGATTGTGCACTTTAAATAGGTGAACTGTAATGGGATATGTTAATTTTATCTCAATAAAGCTGTTACCTCCACCTGCCCACCCAAATAAGAATACACAGATATACACCAAAGTGATTGCCTCTAAGAAAGAAGATGATGAGGTCTTTCCATTTTTACCCTAATTTCGGTTAGATTATTACAATAAGAATTGTATTCGTTTATTATCTCTATAACGTAAAATAATGTAAAACGTAAATCTAAAACAGTCCTTCATAAATTATTCTGATTTAATGTTATTCAAGTTCATTTAAGCAGCAACAAGAAAAAGGAGCGAAGATATGACCCTAAGAATATTTTCAATTTAGATTGTCTCACAGACAACAGCATCAGGCCCCACTCTCTGACAGAAACAAATCTTGAACATAATTTGTTCATCTGACACATGTATATTAAAAACACCTACCGTGTCCACAGAGTAGGGATGGGAGAATGGAGGGGGGTACAAACAGAACACGAGCCAACAAAAAGACACAAACTAACAGCTCCGGCTTTAAGTTAAGGGCTTTTGCTATATAGCTGAAGAGACAAAACACACAAAGTGGACTGGGGTCAGACTATAGAAAATCTTGAATACTAGACTTAGAACTAAGACTTTATCCAGTTTTCGATGGAAAGCTATTCAAAGTTTTTATAGATAGGAGTGACAGAATGAAAGGAGTGTTTTGGTGAAATTAACCCAGCAACCAAAGGGGGGAAACTGAAAGCAGTGAATAGCAGAAAAGGTAAGAAAGAAATGAAGTTTTCAAAAATAGGAACGTTTTACAACAGTCCTGTGAGAGTTACTGATATCTCCATTACTAGTTAATGTTCAAAGGATTTTAATGTTTGTTTTGTCTGCTTGATCTAAGGAAAAGCTGAAAAAAAAGGTGGTTTCTTCATTTTGATGAATTTTAGAAGTTCATAGCTAAGAACGAAGATTTACCAGAAAACTCTGAAGGAAGGTTTCTAGGGAATTATCTTCTCATGTGACACTACTGAAACCAAGAGTACAGGGAATCAAAAGTAACAGGAGTTGTACAATTTTTAACATGGAAGGGCAAGTATAGTCACAAACATCTAACAAAAAGTGCAGTGGCAATTAGTACTACTTCTGAAATTGATAGTTAATGACAACTAAGTACTTAAAAATTGTCTCTACCGCCTATTTCAAAGAAATTCTAATGATAAAATGTTACATAAATGCAGATTTAGGTGAAGACCAAATTCTAAGGAATCAAATTTAGAGTACGATCAATTTCCTCAAGTTCCCTCCACACGTGCTACTTTTCAGATGTTGCACAAACAGCATCTTAATTCACATATGCATTTACTAATCGGTTTAACTCCTAAAGGTTTTTACTAAAAATAAAAATGCTTTCATTGCCTATGTTACCTTTCTAAAACCAGATCCTGGGCCAGGCGCGGTGGCTCACGCCTATAATCCCGGCACCTTGGGAGGCCAAGGCAGGTGGATCACAAGGTCAAGAGATTGAGACCAACCTGGCGAACACGGTGAAAGGCAGGTGGATCACGAGGTCAAGAGATTGAGACCAACCTGGCCAACATGGTGAAACCCCGTCTCTACTAAAAATACAAAAATTAGCTGGGCGTGGTGGCACCTGCCCATAATCCCAGCTACCTGGGAGGCTGAGGCAGGAGAATTGCTTGAACCTGGGAGGCAGAGGTTGCAGATCCTTGAAACAATGTTACCTCCCAATTTAATACTATGGCAACACTTTGTTTTGAGATTAAAAATATGAGTAAAGCAAAGTCTTACTTCCATTTTCTCTATATTAATGTTCAGTATAGTGTTTGGTTTTTGGGTTTTTTTTTTTTTTTTTGAGACAGAGTCTCACTCTGTCGCCCAGCCTGGAGTACAGGGGCACAATCTCGGCTTTCTGCAACCTCCACCTCCCAGGTTCAAGCAATTCTCCTGCCTCAGCCTCCTGAGTAGCTGAGATTATAGGTGTGCACCACCACGCCCAGCTAATTTTTGTATGTTTAGTAGTGACAGGGTTTTACCATGTTGGTCAGGCTGGTCTCGGACTCCTGACCTCGTGATCCGCCTGCCTTGGCTCCCAAAGTTCTGGGATTACCATGCCTGGCAATATTCAATATAGTTTTAAAATGCCAGTTAAGGCCAGGTGCCGTGGCTCAAGCCTGTAATCCCAACACTTAGGGAGGCCGAGGTGGGCGGATCACGAGGTCAGGAGATGGAGACCATCCTGGCTAACACGGTGAAACCTCGTCTCTACTAAAAATACAAAAACCAGCCAGGCGTGGTGGCAGGCGCCTGTAGTCCCAGCTACTCGGGAGGCTGAGGCAGGAGAATCACTTGACCAAAGGAAGCAGAGATCGCAGTGAGCTGAGATCTCGCCACTGCACTCCAGCCTGGGCGACAGAGCGAGCGAGACTCTGTCTCAAAAAAAAAAAAAAAAAAAAAAAAATGCCAGTTAAAAACTGACAAGCATCGGCTAGGCGTGGTAGCTCACACCTGTAATCCCAGCACTTTGGGAGGCCGAGGCAGGTGGATCACGAAGTCAGGAGATGGAGACTATCCTGGCTAACATGGTGAAACCCCGTCTCTACTAAAAATACAAAAAATTAGCTGGACATGGTAGCTGGTGCCTGTAATCCCAGCTACTCAGGAGGCTGAGGAGAATGGCGTGAACACGGGAGGTGGAGCTTGCAGTGAGCTGAGATTGTGCGACTGCACTCCAGCCTGGGCAACAGAGCAAGATTCCGTCTCAAAAAAAAAAAAAACTGATAAGCATCTAAATAAGGTACAAAAACTTGCAATATTTGATCACTGTGATATAATTTCCAAAATCAAACATACTTGCATACTTGAAATTCTACTATTCATAGAATAGTATGAATAGATTATAAAATACTATTTCATAATCAGTTTCATACTTTATCAAACATTCTGATGCCGAAGTAATGTTTGCTTACATTTTGTAGAACCTGTATCTGCCATCATTTAATAATCTTATCTCACATATTACAGAAACATAAATAATAAAGGTATGACAATGAACAAACCAAGAATGACTAATTTATTTCTCTGAAAACATTTTATCTAACTTGTAGAGTGGGCACAGTGGCACAGTGCGTCACACCTGTAAAAACCATTTGCAGGCTGAGCACAGTGGCAGAGTGCCTCACACCTGTAATCCCAACACTTTGGGAGGCCGAGGCAGCACTGCTTGAGGCCAGGAGTTTGAGATCAGCCTGGGCAACACAGCAAGACCCCTGTCTCTACAAAAATAAAAGAAACATTTGTATTGTTTTTTTTTTTTTTTTTTTTTTTTTTGAGACAGAATCTTGCACTGTCGCCCAGGCTGGAGTCCAGTGGCACAATCTCGCTGCAACCTCTGCCTCCCAGGTTCAAGCAATTCTCCTGCCTCAGCCTCCTGAGTAACTGAGATTACAGGTGCCCGCCACCAGCCCAGTTAATTGTTTGTATTTTTAGTAGAGACAGGGTTTCCCTATGTTGGTCAGGCTGGTCTTGAACTCCTGACCTCGTGATCCACCCACCTTGGCCTCCCAAGGTGTTGGGATTACAGGCTTGAGCTGTGAGCCACGGTGTCCAGCCTGCATTGCTTTCTAAAGCACAAAAAAGATCTGTCATATCAATATATTTAGTTAAAATAAAACATCTGCAAACTTTGGTACAAGGCTGCAAAGACACTGCAAAAAAAAGTAGAATAATCTGGGCCTGGCACAGTGGTTCATGCCTGTAATCCCAGCACTTTGGGATGCCGAGATGGGCGAATCACAAGGTCAGGAGATTAAGACCATCCTGACTAACATGGTGAAACCCCGTCTCTACTAAAAAAATACAAAAAAATTAGCAGGGTGTAGTGGCGGGTGCCTATAGTCCCAGCTACTCCAGAGGTTTAGGCAGGAGAATGGTGTGAACCCGGCAGGTGGAGCTTGCAGTGAGTCAAGATCATGCCACTGCACCCCAGCCTGGGCAACACCGCAAGATTCCGTCTCAAAAAAAAAAAAGAAAAAGTAGACTAATCTGATAGGGACTACTTGAACAAAATACAATATAAGCTTTCAAATGATCATACAGCCCTGTATTTACTAATCTGGATAGACATGAAAATAGCAGATTATAAATAAAAAATAGTGTTACATCTTTCTGTGATGAATATACATATACACATGCTCACAGAGAGAAAGTCTAAATACATAAATACCCAGATGTTAACCATGATATTTCTGAGTGTTGGGATTACAGGTACTGTTTATTTTTCTGCTTACTTTTCAGATTCTCTGAAATTTTCCCAAGCAAAATGATACTTACAAAAATTAATGTGTATGATTCCAACTAACAAACTCCAAACTTTTTGCGAGGAAGCTTGCAAAATGCCCTAGGAATATCCAAAAATCCAAAAATACCCTAGCATAGAGCTTTCCCAAAAGGGAAAGTATCAGCAAAAACATGAGTAGAAATCTTTGTGAACTGGGCACCCTAGAGGACTCCAGGTCTGCTGTAGTACCTTTAAGGAGGCCTACACAAGACCTAGGCTCAAGTCTCTGCCACTTTTATTTCTACGACCTTGCAATAGTCACTTACCCTTTCTGGGCTCACTTTATCTATAAAAAGGATTTAGTTATCACTTGCCTTTCCTACCTCAAAGAACTGCTGGAAAGATCAAAAGAGATAATGCAATATATTATGAACTGCAAAGTACTATATAAATAAGATATTATTATTCAAACATTAAAAAAGCAAGATGCTTCATGCCAGGGTCAAATACTTCAGAAAACACCACAATCAATTCTATGAAGTAATGAATCTGTTTTTGGTCATTGTTTTTAAAGGCTACATCTCATCATAAATACCCAGTTTTTCTGGGACTTGGATACTTTTTCCCAGTTCCCACTACAACCATTGGCCATTTTATTTTCTTATCCCTAGTTACCAGTAAGAAAGGGTACAAATTATACCAAACTTAAAAGCCTCAGCAAGAACCCTGGAGCAGCATGCTGATGGAGTTCACCAGGAGAAACCCAAGGTTAATCAGCTATGGACTCGCCACTAAGCACTACTGCAATCAACAGGGATTACAAGAGACTCTTTGAAGAGAAAGACAATGCAATCGCCCAGGAGAAAACGGTGGATAAAAAGAAGGCGGTATTTCAAAACAATCATATGAAATACTTAGAAACTATACTGTAGTATTTTATAAACTATACTGTAGTGTTTTTTAAATACTGTTCATAAAAATAATGACATAAAACAAAAACCATCTAAATGTGGCACTTGACAAAAGCAAGTTACAGAGATTCAAATCAAATCCATGAATAAACTGTCAGACGTACTTGCCTCTATCTGAAATAAAAGCAGACAAATTACAGCGTAAGGATCAAAATTAATTGGCTATTTCTTGAAAATAAAGAGGCAGAAAAGAAAAATAGAATTCACTGACACACTTATAGGAACTTTTATAATTATGGTTTCTCTTTCCATTTAATTTCATTATTTACTCCACTAAAATGAGGATGAACTTCTTCTCTCCCACTCTTCTTCCTGTAAATTAAAATGGCAATATAATTTGGTTTGAGTTTTACTCCAAAAAAAAAAAACCCATATTTTTTTTAAAGTACTTTAAGAGGAGCTGCATGAAGCTGTCAGTTTATTAACCACCAAGATCATCTGGCCATCACACCCTCCTGCTTCTAAGTTCCTAAAGATGACAAAATACCCTCCACATTATTAAAATGTCATTTATGGGTATTCCCCTAATGAAAAATCAAACCTTTCATAAACAAATGTGCATAGAGAATTCATTTTGATATGTATGACTCACAATCTAATTTTTATTGGCAATATCTTGAAGTGTTGCAGCTTGCGCAATTCCTACAGGGAATAAAGATCTATCCGTTTTTCCCATCTGATCTTTGCAGATTTCTTATAGATTTAAAAGGACTCACTAAAAAAGCTATGAGGAAAATAATTACGAATACAATCCACAGCAAAATGAAGTATGGGGCTGAAACCTAAGATAAAGAAGTCACTGAATGTTATGCAAAGCTTCACAGTTGAAGTACTCTATTCCCATGTAAAATTTCAAAAAAACTAGATTTTCTTCTTCTTACTCTGATTTTTCGTATATTAGGAATGCATATTTACCTCCAAAAAATCACAAACAAAAAACCTTCCGAAAATATCATTTCCAAAAGGAGTATCTGCCAAACCTTACTGCACAGAAAATTATATATACACATTCTTTTTTAACACATTCTCAAATAACTATGGTAGGCGTTCCTGAGATCACCTCCTCCACCCCCCAAAAAAAGAACAGCAAATCTAACCACAATAAAGTATTAACCAAATTTTTTTAATGCAGTTATCACCAGCTAAGCAATTTATCACACAGCTCCTCAAAGTCTCAGACACACACAATGACATACCAACATGTCAAAACAGTTATTATAATTTGAAAAATTTTACAACAGGAACATAAAAGTAGAAAAAAAAAACTTCCTCTGGAAAAACTCAAGTAGATTTGGGAGAGAGCAAAAAACGAGACTAATTTTAGAAAAATAACATTTCTTCAAGTGTTTGGTGTTTATCTGATACTGGTTCATTTTCGTAAAGAGAAACTTTACCTAACAAGACTCACACCAGGGATCTGATCTATCCCCAAAGGCACTTTCTTAAAATGAGAAAGAACAAAGAAGGAAATCTCTCAGCATGTGCTTTCCATACTAGTTTCTTTGGACAGCATCAAGAGTGACAATATAGTCTGCACAAGCTTTTCAGCTTTATTCTGTGGTCCATGTATAACAACTGATTAGCTATCATTCAAAAGAACTCATAACAAAATAAATATTAGAAGGCAAAGATCACAGCAACATGATGACTCTATCTTAAGAGAAAAATCATAGAAAACATATCTTAAAGTTGTGTGCTTTTTTTTTATTTCAAGGGTTAACTATCTCCAAATATTCAAATTCCTAAGGCTTTCTCATTTCAGTCAATAGTTTGAAACTGGAGAAAACCCAAAACCATCCATTCTAAATCTGCTCTCCCTTAAGTAAATTTGTATTTATAAGTACATTTTAAAAGAATGACACTCAAAGCCAATACTTTAATATACAAATCTTGGAGTGTAAACATGGTGAAGTTATTAGGAGAAAAGATCTTTCGGTGAGGATATTCCACAGGAAAAACTCTACAGAATCAAATCTGGCATTTGGTTGTTCTAGAAGTTGTGGTTTCATGATAACGGAGAAAAAAATTAAATAATTTGTATTAATTATAAAAAGAAGACTCTCCTCAAAGATTTACAATTGTATATCCCAATCTCCACTCTGACAGAGATGTCAATTCTCTGGGTCGAGACATAACCAGCTGCTGGGTTCACATACACAGGAAGCCACAGAGAAGATCGCGTTCAGAGCCTCGAAATAATATGCGTTAGTTAAGAACTGCCTGCTACTAAACCAAAATTATTCAAGCGGAGCCCCATTTGTCACAATCCAATCATAAGGGTTCCACCCCCCCTCCCCCAACTGCTTGTGTAGTGGTATATCTGCTTCGGTAAAGAAGCCATCATCAGGTAAAGATTGGGGTGGGAGAAAAGCGGGGAAAAGGGGGCACCCTTTCATCTAATTTCGTGAGGCGTGAGTAATTGGTACAGTTAAGAGGAACGTTCTATTTATCGGGGGTTAGAGTAGCATGAGGGGAGAATTTCGTTCAAATCAACATGGCCAGCAAGATGTCCCTACAAACAAAAGGCAATGGGGGGATATAAACACGAACCATTCACCTCCATCAGCTACAGCATCGCCATCATGGTGTGTGCAAAGACCCCCAAAGGCTCCTCTCACCCTCCACACCAGCCAAGGCAAGAGAAGGGAGAGAGGTAGCTACATCCCCCCCTCCCAACACTGCTTCCAAAGACACACACTCTTCGAGGGGGTTTCTCCCCTCGACTGCCCGGAATCAGAGAGAAAGAGTAACGTCCCGCCCAGGCTGACTCCCCCCGCTACCTCTCAGCCGAACCCCAATGCCGGCCCGGAGCTCTCTAAACTTTACCAGAGCTTCTCCCCCAGATCCCCACCCTATCGCCCCGGGATCGCGCTTCCCTCAAGCGGGGCACCCCAGGCGCTTCCTGACAAGCGAGCAGCCGTGGAGAGCCGAGTCCGGGGCGGGGGCGACAGGGATCCACGGAGGGGCGGGGCGGCCGGAGCCAAGTTCCCGGGGGTCTGAGAAGAGCGCCTGACAGGAGCCCGGGACTGCAAAGGAGGAAGAGGAAGCGGCCACGGGGAGCTTTCCCAATCCCCCCTACAAGAGCACCCTGCCCCCAGCCCCAGCTCCCCATGGGGGGCGGGGAGGCTAACTGGAAGGTGAAACAGCCAAGCCCAGAAGACAGCTGCAGCCCCTACCTCCCGACTCCCTATCTCTTCCCCCGCCACCCCCGCCAGAGGCGCCCACAACAATAACACGCCGGGGACGACCCGTCAGCGCCCCCGAGGCACCCGGGGCCCGCGGCCCGCCGCAGGCGGGCCCCCTCTGCTGAGACCGGGCGCGCCTCTCTCCCTACAACTCCAGGCCCGGGTGGAGTCAGGCCCGAGCGGCCCCCCAGGGTCGGACCCATCCCCCCCGGCACCAGCGGCGCCGTCTCCGCGGCCGAATATTAGAAGTGAATTCGAGCTGCGCTTTACCTTTAGTTCCGCACTGTCCGCCATCTTGCGTCTGTCAGCGCAAGCGCAGTGAACCTCGCCGGGGGCCGCCGCTAGACCCGCCCTTCTAGCCGGCCTGGCCCCGCCCCGGCCCGCCCCTCCACCTTCCCAGCCCGCCTCTGGCCTCCGCCCCGCTTAGGGCGCTCGAAGCCCCGCCCCGGACACGTACAACTGCGAGACAGGCACGTTCCATTTAAATAATGGCGCCAAGCGGCGAGGTTTGACAGTTACTGCCCCCTCGGCCTCCCAGCCCCCCATCCTCGCTCGGCCAGCGCCTCCCGGGAAGGGCCGGAGCGAGAGGGATGCTGGCCTGAGCTCCATCTCTCCGCGGTCCGTGGAACGCTTCTGCATAGCTTCGACGCCTACGGTCACAGAAACAATGCTGTCCCCCAACCCCTAATAAGCAATTCTTTTTCAGCACCTGCTACTTGCGAGACTACCAGTGGGCTAAAAATAGAAATCCGTTACATTTAAGGGGCCCTTAATGAAGCATTTCTAGCGTTATTGGCTCAGATCCTCCTCTTGATAACGCGGTGAGGTAGGCAAGGAAGAGATAATTCCCAGGGTATAGATTCAGAAATGAAAGCTCAGAGAGGAAAAGTGACTTGCACAAACAAGACTTTTAACGAGGTGGCGTAAGACAAAATTTTGAAGGTGTTCATTAACATTTTTGTTTAAAAAAATGTATTTAATGACTATCTGTTGGCTTTGTGCTAACGGCTAAATATACATTGGGGAGTCAAAGTCCCTGCCCTTCTGTAGTTCTCTAATGGGGAATCAGACAAGTGAACGAACAAAGATACAATTTCAAACGTTATTTTTTGAGTACCAGAAGGGAGCAAACGGTCCATTGAGAAAGAAAAAGGGTTTGGGAGATGTACTTAATTCTGGGAGAGTTTTATCCACTAAATTGACATTTAAGTAGACTTGATGGAAGGATTATTTCATTCTTTTTTGTCTCTGCTAAAAGCCTTCTGGGCCCGGCGCGGTGGCTCAAGCACTTTGGGAGGCCGAGACGGGCGGATCACGAGGTCAGGAGATCGAGACCATCTTGGCTAACACGGTGAAACCCTGTTTCTACTAAAAAATACAAAAAACTAGCCAGGCGAGGTGGCGGGCGTCTATAGTCCCAGCTACTCAGGAGGCTGAGGCAGGAGAATGGCGTATACCCGGGAGGCGGAGCTTGCAGTGAGCTGAGATCTGGCCACTGCACTCCAGCCTGGGCGACAGAGCGAGACTCCGTCTCAAAAAAAAAAAAAAATGCCTTCTATATACCTCCTCCCCAACCCCCACTTTTTACTAATCAACTTTGCCTCATACCTCATGGAAAAAATGAAGGATATCAGAAATAAACTCCCTTATCTTCTCACCATCAAAACTACCCTTATCTGCATAGAACATTTCGGTTACTATGAATAAAGTGTCCCTGCGCCTAGGAAGGCCAGTCCCTTTACCAGTGACCTGGATTTTTTTCACGCACATTCCTAAGGATTTTGCTCCTACAATTACCTACCCTCCAGCATCATTAGTTTTTCCCCTCTCAATTGAATTTCTCCTATCAGCATATCAATATATTGAAATTTCTCCCATCTAAAATAAACTTCCTTTGACTCCAAAATCGCCTCTAGGAACTGCCCTATTTTTCTGCTATCTTCATAAATTCTCAGAAAGGTTTTTCAAGATCTCTCCAATAGTGCTCGTTCCTACCTCTCACTTCACATTCACTTCTCAGTCTACCCTGATCCAGCTTTGACTTCCATCATCAGTATCACTTATCAAGATTACTAATGATCTTGTTTCCAAAGGCAATTGCCAATTCTCTATCCATATCTAAATTGACCTTTCTGTAGAATCGTGAATAATTGACATGGTTCCTTTGATTTGAAACACTTTTCTCCCTGAACTTACCTACATATCACAGATAGTCCTGTTCCCTCACTGGGCCTCCTTTTTGATATGCTGATTTCTCCTCTTTGGCTCAATCTTTGAATGTTGTACTGCTCCAGGACTCGGTCCTTGCATTCTTCTCTGTTTTATCACCGGGTGATCTCATCTAATGGGTTGACTTGAAGTCTATATGCTCATGACTTTGAAAATGCTCTCTAAGGCCGGGCGCGGTGGCTCAAGCCTGTAATCCCAGCACTTTGGGAGGCCGAGACGGGCGGATCACAAGGTCAGGAGATCGAGACCATCCTGGCTAACACGGTGAAACCCCGTCTCTACTAAAATACAAAAAATTAGCCGGGCGTGTTGGCGGGCGCCTGTAGTCCCAGCTACTCGGGAGGCTGAGGCAGGAGAATGGCGTGAACCCAGGAGGCGGAGCTTGCAGTGAGCTGAGATCCGGCCACTGCACTCCAGCCTGGGCGACAGAGCGAGACTCCGTCTCAAAAAAAAAAAAAGAGGTGAAAATGCTCTCTAGCCTAAACCTCTCCATTGTCAAGAAACAAAACTAAAATAAATTGAGATTAAATATCTCATTGGCTTTATTGCAATCCTAGAATTGGACAACACTTCATTCCACAAAATAGAATAAATGTTGCAATGAATCAAGCAGAGGATGTTAGCTTTAGAGACAGAAAATAGACTGAAGAAGGCAGAAACAACAAAAAGCAGATTGGTCATGTCAAAGTTACTTTTCTTTCAGGTGGAGACATGGAGACAGAACAATAGAAAGAAAACAGATTGGTTAACATTGGGTTACTTCAGATATTCTATTTTAAGGATTAAAACAGGAAATTTCATTATCATGGCTGTTAAAGATTAAAACTGTTCTGTTTGGAAAATTGGCGCTCTCTCTCATGATTTTTTGTAAAACCAGATAACTCAGTTTTGTTTTGGTGAACATGGGTGACACCATTTTGATTTTTAGTCTGGTCTGGAGGCCTGATGCAGGAATGTGGTTCAAAACAATGGCATCCTGTGATTTTTAAACAATTAACCTAGGTGAAATTGTGACACTAAGACTGAGGGCATTAGCACTACCCTCACTTAACATCATTCTGGTTTTCTAGTCTCAACACATCATTTATAGATTACAGTGTCCTCACGATTATGCATTTCTGTCATTGCAGGTGAAGAGAGACCATTTGACATTCAGCAGTTGGCTGTATACAAACATTTAAAACTTTTTGAGAGAACATAGTTGAGAATTATGACTATCAGGTGGACAATGCCAAGAGTTCAGAGTATGCTTCTTAGCTAGGGTTGCCATAAACCAAACCAACTAAAATCATATAGATCAAAGAATGAGCCAGATGAGAAATCTACCTGTTTTAACCAAGTAGCCTGCTAACTTTTTGAAACTGAGTCTCTACAATACCAGATTATTTATGTACAACAACAAGTGTCAGCAACAGCAAACAGATTTCCCCCTGTTTGGTTAGTAGGTAGCAATTCTGTCATCTAGCATCCCAGGAATTGGTTAAATTGAAGCAAAGAGTGCTAACTCTACAAAGGAGGCCACTAGTAAAATTTGAACAAACAGTTGCATTAGGGATGTTGCTAAAGTTACCCACTAGGTGGAATAAAAGCTCTCTTGGGTCCTGTAAAGGTTTGGGTTTGACATGTTACACTTTATCAACTTACCCACAAAAATGACTGATTGTGAAATTTTAACTACAGCATTATCCTGCCAAGTGGAACAGGTGGGCAAAAGCAAGAAAAAATTAAGAAAAAGAGTCTTATTCTGGTAGCGAGTCTTATTCTGACAGTCTTGGAAAACACTGTCCACAACATGATGTCAGCAATTTCTCGTCCTGGTTTGCAGTTTAAATGTCTCTGGCTGTGGCATCTGGTGTTCTGCTGAACTCTCTGTGTGGCTCCCTCATCAAGCATGGGACTTGTCCCTTGAAATTTATATCGAGTTGTTCGGCTTAGCAGTTTTTGTTCATGGTTGGAGAACTGTAGTCAGATATTGAAGGCAATGAGAACTCAGGATCCAGTCTAGTCTATAGATACATGATAAAAACTCAAAAACAATGAACAAAGCTGTAATCTAATAACAGGTATATTATAGTTTTCATCAGAAACATAATTTTTCTCTCTACAGTCATTCCCGTTTCCACCAAAGATAATCATGGTAAGACCAATTTGTTTTTAAAATTATTTTAGTTTCAAACTTGACCTGATTATTTACATAAGTGCAGCAAGAATAACCACATAAGCTTCTTTTAAATTTATCTTGCTGGAAATGGTGACAACGAGTCTCAGATTGGACTTTTAAAAACCTCTTGATGTTAGGAAGTCAAACCAAGGCAGACATCAGACTTTGCCTGCAATATCTAATATCTTGAGGTTTCTGGGCCTGCCTGGAAGTGACAACTGTTGCTCACTATAAGGGTGAGAACCCTTGAAAATTGGCATTCTATGATTCTATGCACATTTTAAAATATGACATTGCTATATATATGAATATATATATATATATGAATGATATGGTTTGGCTCTGTGTCCCCAACCAAATGTCACCTTGAATTGTAATGAATGAATGAACAGCACTGGTGGCGGAGGGAGGGGATTCCCCCATGCTATGCTTGTGATAGTGAGTTCTCAAGAGATCTTATGGTTTTATAAGGGGCTTCCCCCTTTGCTCAGCAACCATTCTCTCTCCTGCCACCCTGTGAAGAGGTACCTTCCACCATGATTGTAAGTTTCCTGAGGCATTCCCAGCCATGCAGAACTGAGTCAATTAAACCTCTTTTCTTTATAAAGTACCCAGTCCCACGTATGTCTTCGTAGCAGCATGAGAACAGACTAATACAATATGACACTGCAATCAAAGCTTTGGTAATGTAACCAATATTTCCAGTTGTATTTTGTTGAAGAGAAGAGCTTCTTATTGAACTTATGCAAATAACTATATTGTCATAAAAATAAGAATCTTCATGATTAGTTTACAAATGTTGGAGGAATTAAGTAGGAAGGAAAAGCAAATGTTTGAATTTTTGTTTGCAAAAGTATGCCTTACCAAATTGCTGTAAGCTATCAGTAGCTTAAAAGAAAAAAAAAGTTTTCTTAAATATTGAAAAAGAAAACCTATTAAAAGAGAGCCAGCAAGCTTTCAAATTTTATTTATTTTTCTTTCTTTTTTTTTTTTTTTGAGACAGAGTCTTGCTCTTTTACCCAGGCTGGAGTACAGTGGCACAATATTGGCTGACTGCAACCTCCGCTTCCAGGATTCAAGTGATTCTCTTGCCTCGGCCTCCTGAGTAGCTGGGATTACTGGTGCCCAGCACCATGCCTGGCTAATTTTTGTATATTTTGTAGAGACAGGGTTTCGTCATGTTGCCCAGGCTGGTCTTGAATTCCCGAACTCAAGCGGTCCACCCACCTTGGCCTCCCAAAGTGCAGGGATTACAGGTGTGAGCCACCATACCTGACCTCAAATTTTAAAAGCTGTAAAAACATCCTGATTTCTCTCTTTCATTCACCTCCCAAATGAATCCATCAGCCGGTCCAACTGACTCTAAATCAAAGCCCAAGCTAGTTCATTTCACTGCATCTCCACTGCCATCATCCATTGATGCTTATTTTTGGACCCATTCCAAGCTGCCATAGTCTCAAAACTGCTGGTAAAACTACCTAACTCAAAGGGCCACGTTATGACTTCCATGGCCCTAGGCACTTTTGCTTTCTTGGTTTCTGTGCTACAGTAGAAATATATACAGTTGACACTTGAACAACACGAGTTTGAACTGCGCAGATGCACTCATATATGTGGACTTTTTTCCTGCCTGTGACACCTCTGAAATGGCAAGACCAACCCCTGGTCTTTCTCCTCTATCTCAGCCTACTCAAGGATGAAGATCTTTATAATGATCCACGTCTGCTTAATGAACAGTCTTCCTTATGACTTTTGTAATAACATTTTCTTTTCTCTAGGTTAGTCTATTATAAGAATACAATACATAATACATCTAATATACAATGTGTGTGCTAATTGACTGTTTATGTTATTAGTAAGGCTTCTTGTCAGCAGTAAGCTATTAATAGTTAAGTTTTTGGGGAGTGAAAGTTATATGTAAGTTTTCTACTGTGTGAAGAATTTTCTACTGTGTCAGCTCCCCAGTCCCCTGGTTGTGCAAAGATCAACTGTATTTGGGCTTTGTCCCTCGTTCCTGAGACAGAGCTCCTAAAACACATGGAATTTTCTAACAGAAGTATCTTTTGCTTTTCATAACAAGCCTCCTTCAATCATACCTAATGAGACGACATGGAGTGGGGCCCCTAGATGGCTTCAAAATTAGAAGGTGGGGCTGGGTATGGTGGTTCACACCTGTAATCCCAGTACTTTAGGAGGCCAAGGTGGGAGGATCGCTTGAGCACAGCAAGTCAAGGCTGCAGTAAGCTGTGTTCGCACCATTGAGCACCAGGCTGGGTGACAGAGAGAGACTTCCTCCTTCTACCCCCAAAATAATTGAAAAGTGGGAACTTTCAGCTTCATCCCATCCCCTACCTCCAGGGAAAAGAAGGGGCTGGTGATTGAGCTATAAATTCTTCAACAAGAAATAGAAGAGGTTCTGCACTGGCAAACACATGACAGTACTGTGGGGAAGGGCAACAAGGCATGGAAGCTCTGCATATTCCCCCATTACATTGCCCTGTGCATCTCTTCCATTCAGCTGTTTGAGTGGCATCCTTCATAATAAACTAGTAAATGTAAGTAACATGTTTTCCTCAGTTCTGTGAGTCATTTTAGTGAATTACTCATGCTGAGGAAGGAATTGTAGGAAGCCTTGACTTTACAGCTGGTCAGTCAGAGTGCAGATGGTCTAAGGAACTTGTGACTGGTGTCTAAATGAGAGTATCCTTGTGGGACTGAGCCATTAATTTGTGGGGGTCTGAACTAACTCCTGGAGTTGACATCAGAATTGAAATGACTTGTAGGTCACCCAGTTGCTGACAGAGAATTGAAGAATTGGTGTGGAAAGTCACCATGTATTTAGTATCAGAAAGAACATCAGAGGTACATTCTTCTATAAAAAAAATTAATTATGTTTCCTTTTTGTTTGTTTCTTTGTTTTTTGTCGAGACAGAGTCTCACTCTGTCGTTCAGGCTGGAGTGCGATGGCACCATATCGGCTCACTGCAGCCTGCACCCCTTGGGTTGAAGCAATTCTCCTGCATCAGCCTCCCTAGTAGCTGTGATTATACGTGTGCACTACCATCCCCGGCTAATTTTTGTATTTTTAGTAGAGACAGGGTCTTGCCATCCCCGTCCCAACCTTCTAATTTTATGGGGACCAGCACCCATCCTAAAACCATTTAGGGGTCCCACTCCATGTCACCTCATTAGGTGTGATTGAAAGAGGCTTGTTATGAAAAGAGGCTTCTTATGTCTCAAACTCCTGACCTCAAGTGATCTGCCCACCTTGGCCTCCCTAAGTGCTGGGATTACAGGAGTGAGCCACCACACCCTGCCAAAATATATATATATATATTTCTTTTTTTCTTTTGAGACAGTTTCACACTTGCTGCCCAAGCTGGAGTGCAATGGTGCAATCTCGGCTCAGGCTCACTGCAACCTCTGCCTCCCGGGTTCAAGCGATTCTTCTGCCCCAGCCTCCCGAGTAGCTGGGATTACAAGCACGCGCCACCATGCCTGGCTAATTTTTTGTATTTTTAGTAGAAATAGGGTTTCACCATGTTAGCCAGGCTGGTCTCAAACTCCTGACCTCAGGTGATCCGCTCGCCTCAGCCTCCCAAAGTGCTGAGATTACAGGCATAAGCCACTGTGCCTGTCCTAATATTTCATCTTTTTTTTTAAAGACGGGGTCTCCATATGTTGCCCAGGCTGGTCTAGACCTCCTGACCTCAAGTAATCCTCCCACCTCAGCTTCCCAATAGCTGGGATTATAGGCACAGGCCACTAAGCCCCAAAAATTATGTTTTAAAACTGTGTTGCTATAAATACAAATATAATCCCAGCTAATTATGTTAGTGGATCTTCAGGTGTTGCTTTTCTGGCTGGAAACCTCTGTGGCCACTGGAGCCTCTGTCCAAGTTTTGCTCGGGCCTGCTGGGCTCACTTTGCCCACTTGGCCTGGCAGGCTGAGCTAGGCTCACACTACCAACCAGGATCCCACTCCTGCCAAGGGAGACTGCATGAAGTGGTGAGGGGTGTGTGAGTGAGCATGGAGTCCAACTGTGCAGTCAGACATGCCAGCTGCCACAGTGGGTTGAACAACTCCAGGTGCCAGCTTGCATGCTGGTTCTCTGCAAGGCTGCAGCTGGACCAGGCACACACAAGCAGCTTCCATGCCTGGCACCAGGGAACATGGTGGTGCATGAAAGCATGGAGACACCAGGAACATAAGGGCTCCAAAGAGGGAGTCACAGCCCTGGCTTGAAGAGCTCTCCGATCTGAGGTCCCCGAAGGGCCACAGCTCTTCTTTCCTTCTCTTTGCCTGGAGGGTGGCGAGAAGAGGGTAGCTTCTCTCTGCTAATCAAGTCATCCCAACAAGTGTTGAGTTCTAGAAGCAAAGAGGGTAGCTCCTTCTGCAGCTAGTCATCCTGACAAGAGTTTAACTATCAGCTGAGAGGGTATCTCCCCTCTGCAGCTGGTCGTCTCATTGTCTGCAGTGCTCTGGCTGAGCCCAGGGCTTTTATGGGCCTCAGATGGGAGGAAGTGCTGCCAATTGATCCATGGATAGCCATGGGAGGGCCAGGAAAAGGCACCGCAAGTTCCCACTCCAGTCAGCAGGACTAGCAGCCTGGCCTTCAGCCTTCAGGCCCTCCCAGGCCTGAAGGTGGGGCTTCACCGGTAACATGCCCTCTTCCACCCAGGAGCCAGTCTGCCACCTTCCATGGAGCCCCAGGTTGACCTTGCCAAAGGGCACCTGTAGTCCAGTACTGAGTTGTCCTCAGACCCCCCTCGGCTTCCCCCCAGAGCTCCTTGGGGCCCAAATTCTGGAAAAGTCCAAGACAGCAGGGGGCTGGTGTGTCAGTGCTGGCCCAAGTGTGCACACACCTGGCCAGACTGTAACAGTGCCTGAGCTCAACCCCAACACTGCTCTGAGATTGGAGCAGGCACCAGGAGCAGGGAGAGGCTAGGCACCAGGAGCAGACACCCCCAAGCCTGAGGGGGGAGGGGGATTTTCCCAGGACCCCAAGGGTGCAGACTGCAGAGATGCCCAGGTCCTGTGCCTGGGAGGGTAGGACTCCTGCCTGCCTACTCTGTGGAGCAGCATGCAGGCAGCCCTGGTCATGCCTCCTTGCAGCTCCAGGTCCTCAATGGGCCCCTCTCTGCCCACCCCTCTGTGCCCAACCACGCTGCTCCCTGCTGGCAGGTGGCTCAGCCTGGCCCCATTGCAGTGGCACCCAAGGTGGCAGGCTTGGTGGGGGGGCTCTCACTTGTCCCTGACTCCTGCTGGTTTTGTGGAGCACAGCACTACTCCAGCCCAGCTCTGCTCCTCCTGGCACCCTCCCCACAGCAGCTGACCTGATGACAGCGGCCACCACGGACAGCCAGCTGCTGCCATCAGTTGCGCTTAGTTTGTTCTTATTATTTGAAAATATTTAAAGCATTTCCCTGGGACCCTAAGATTATTGTGGCCTTTGCCCAATAAAAAAAAAAAAAAAAAAAAAACTCAAAATGAATCATGGACCTGAATTTAAAAATTAAAGTTAAAAAAGTCTTAGAAGACAATCCCTATGTTATTGAGTTAGACATAGCCTTCTTAGATATGGAACACACACTTAGATATGAATACCAACATACATGTTCATAGGAAAGGTACAACCACTGTGGAAAATAGTTTGGTACTTCCTTTGAAAATAAAATGTACTTACTATACAACTCAGCAATTGCACCCTTAAGCAGAGAAATGACATTTTCATACAGAAGTTTGTAGAAGAATGTTCATAGCAGCTGTATTTATGAGTTCAAAACTGGAAACTACCCAAATCTCCTTCAGTGAATAAATGGCTAAAACTGCGATACATACATACCATGGACTACTAGTAAGCAATGAAAAAACAATACAACACCTTGGATAAATCTCTAGGAAATTATGCTGGCTTAAGAAAAAAAGAATTTCAAAAGAATACATAGTACATTATTGCATTTATGTAACAATCATGTAATAACATAATTATAGACATAGGCCAGTCTTGGTGGCTCACACCCATAATCCCTGCACTTTGGGAGGCTGAGTCAGGTGGATCTCTTGAGCCCAGGAGTTCAAGACCAGCCTGGGCAACATAGCAAGGCCCCTGTGTCTAAAAATAATGATAATAATAACATAATTATTGAGATAGAGAACAGGCTAGTAGTTCTCTGGGGATTAGGGAAGGGTAGAAAGGATGGGTGATGTTGATGCCAATTTTTTCGTTGTGATATTGTATTATAGTTGCATAGGATGTTAACATTGCAGGAGACTGAGGAAAGGTACATGTGACTTCCCTGTACATTTATCTTACAGGTAACTTTACAATTATTTCAAAATAAAAAGTAGGTGTATATAGACTATCCCCAGCTTACACTGGTTTGATCTACAATTTTAAAACTTTACCACAGTGCAAAAGCAATACACATTCGACCAGGTGTAGTGGCTGTGGCTCATGCCTGTAATCCTAGCACTTTGGGAGGCCAAGGCGGGTGGATCACCTGAGATCAGGAGTTCAAGACCAGCCTAGGCAACACGGTGAAACCCCATGTCTACTAAAAATACAAAACTCAGCTGGGCGCGGTGGCATGTGCCTGTAATCCCAGCTACTGTGGAGCCGAGGCAGGAGAATTGCTTGAATTCCAGGAGGTGGAGGTTGCACTGAGTTGAGATCACGCCACTGCACTCCAGCCTGGGCAACAGAGCGAGACTCCATCTCAAAAAACAAACAAACAAAAAAAGCAATACACAGTCAGTAGAAACCATACTTCAAGTACCTATACAACCATTCTGTTTTCACTTTCAAAAACTATCCAATAAATTATTAATACATAAGATATTAAACACTTTATGATAAAATAGGCTTGTGTTAGGCAATTTGGCCCAATTATAAGCTAATGTAAGTGTTCTGAGCACATTTAAAGTAGGCTAGGGTAGGCTATGATGTTTGGTAGGTTAGGTAGATTAAATACATTTTCAATTTGAGATAGTTTCAGTTTATGATGGGTTTCTCTGAATGTAATCCCATCTTAAGCTGAAGAACATCTGTATGTGTATATATGTGAAAAGTGTACATATGTGCCTGTGTTGGTGTGTGTATACATATATAGTATTTGTGTATGTATGTATGTATATACATATATATTGCATATATTAAAACATTGACATCGATAACCCCCATCTTCTCTACCCATCCCTAATTCCCAGAGAACTACTAGCCTGTTCTCCATCTCCATAATTATGCTATTATTACTTTTTTAGATGTGTGTGTGTATGTGAATAATGAAGATGCAATATGTCAAAATTTGTGGAGAGAGGGACATCAGCAAAATGGAGAAGTAGGCAGCTACAACTTTTCACACTGCCACAGAAATATTGAACAAATAACCAGAAACTGTCAGAGCAACTTTATCAGAACTTTGGGAAATAGTTAAAGATTTACAGCAACCAAGCAAATGTTCATTTAAAAAATTTTATTTATTACTTTATTACTTTATTACTTTATTACTTTATTACTTTATTTATTTATTTATTTATTTATTTATTTATTTATTTATTTATTTTTAGAGACAAGGTTTCATTACATTGCCCAGTCTGGTCTCGAATTCCTGGGCTCAAGTGATCCTCCTGCATTAGCCTCCCAAAGTGCTCAGATTATAGGGTAAGCCAACATGCCCAGCCAATTTTTTTTTAAGGCAACTTGAAAATGGAAAGAAAACTTTATGAACCCTTTCCCTGACTCAATAGCAGTCTTACAGATGGCAGCCCACCTTCCCAGGGTGGGACTCCGTTTATAGAGAGCTTGGGACTCCGTTTATAGGGACTTGTTTACAGAAGCAGAGCCAACTTTATATACAATTATTATGTATATCCATTCTAACCTGTCTGGGTGTTATCTGAAAAACTGATGCAAAGTGCTCATTTTTGTTTTCACACTGTAACCCACTGTAGAAAAGCAGCAGGCATTGTTTAAACATTGTAAGGCAAACGAACAAACTGCAACTGCCTGGGGCCGAAGAGTACAGTTGTTACATATATTAACCCTCCTAAGACCAGGGAGTAAAAGCCAGGGAGAGATAATTGTTGGGAAGTTAGGGCATTCAAATTCAAAAGTGCTGTGTATACAGGACAACTTAGAAAGCAACACACATGTCTGGGACAGGATGCATGTTCAGAGAACTGAGAACAGCCTAAGATTCCACCACTGATTGACATATAGACTCAGTGCAACCAGGAAATGAATGCTGAAGAAGAATTTCAAATGGCCTTATTAAGTGTTAAAGGGGTGCTCCTGCAAAAAGTCAGATCTCAAAGATTGGAAAAAGTTTTGTTTGTTTGTTTGTTTGTTTTTTAAGTTCCTAGGGTTCAGGGAAATTTCAGTAAAAACTCTGGCTGTACAAAAGTTAAGCCATCAACAATCAAAAACAGCAAACTCTAGGGAATGTAAATAATCTGTTTTCCAGAGATAACACATTATAATATTCAAATGTCCAGTTTTCAACAACAACAACAAAAAAAAAACCACAAAGCATACAAAGAAGTAGGAAAGCAGTGGGAAAAATAAATTGACAGAAACCATTGCTGAGGCAGCACAGACATCAGACTTACTAGACACAGACTTTAAAGTAACTGGTTTTTTTCTTTTTGAGACAGAGGGCATTTTTATGTCTTCTTTTGAGAAGTGGCTCTTCATGTCCTTTGCCCACTTTTTATTTTTTATTTTATTTTATTTTTTTGAGACACAGTCTTGCTCTGTTGCCCAGGCTGGAGTGCAGTGGTGCAATCTCGGCTTATTGCAGCCTCTGCCTCCTGGGTTCAATCGATTCTCCTGCCTCGGCCTCCTGAGTAGCTGGGACTACAGGTGCGTGCCATCACACCCAGCTAATTTTTTGTATATTCTGTAGAGGTGGGGTTTCACTGTGTTAGTCAGGATGGTCTCAATCTCCTGGCCTCGTGATCCACCAGCCTCGGCCTCCCAAAGTACTGGGATTACAGGCATGAGCCACTGCACCCAGCCTATGCCCACTTTTTAATGGGATTGTTATTTGAGTTCCTTGTATATTCTGGATATTAGTCCCTTGACAAATGAATAGTTTGCAAATATTTTTTCCCTTATAACAGGCTGTTTCTTCACTCTGTTGATAGTTTCCTTTGCTGTGTAGAAGCTTTTTAATTTAATACAGTCCCATTTGTCTATTTTTCTTTTTGTTGCCTGTGCTTTCAAGGTCTTAGCCATGAAATCTTAGCCTAGACCAGGGTCCTGAAGTGTTTTCTCTATATTTTTTCTAGTATTTTAATAGTTTCAGATCTTACCTTTAAGTCTTTAATCTATTTTAAGTTGATTTTTCTATATGGTGAGAGACGGGGGTCCAGTTTCATTCTTCTGCATATGAATTTACAATTTTACTAGCACACTTTGTTGGAGAGACTGACCTTTCCCCAATGTATGCTCTTGGTGCCGTTGTTGAAAATCAGTTGTCTGTAAACATGCAAATTTATTTCTGGATTCTCTATTCTGTTGCATTGGTCTATGTGTTTGTTTTTATACTGATACCATCCTGTTTTATATCATCTGCCTCTAACTTTGCTCTTTTTGCTCATAATTGCTTTGGCTATTCAGGCTTTTTTTTTTTTTTTTCCCTGGTTCTATACAAATTTTAGAATTGCTTTGTCTAATTGTGTGAAAAAATGATGTTGATATTTTAATAGAGATTGCATTGCATTTGTAGATTGCTTTAAACAGTGTGGTCATTTTAATGATACTAATTCTTCCAATCATGGGCATGGGATGTCTTTCCATTTGGTTGTGTACTCTTCAATTTCTTTTAACAGTACTTTGTAGTTTTCCTTGTACAGATCTTTCACCTCCTTGGTTAAATTACTCCTAGGTATATTTTTTTGTCACTATTGTAAATGGAATTACCTTTCTTATTTCTCTCTCGGCTAGTTTATTACTAATAACACTACTGATTTTTGTATGTTAATTTTTTATCCTGTAACGTTACTGAATTATTTTCTCAATAAAGAGTGTTTTTGGTGGAGTCTTTAGGTTTTTCTAGATATAAGATCATAGATCATATCATTAGCAAAGAGGGACAGTTTGACTTCCTCTTTTCCAATTTGGATGTCATATATTTCTTTCTCTTGCCCACTTGCTCTGGCTATGATTTCCAGTATTATGTTGAATAAGAGTGGCAAAAGTGGGCATCTTTATCTTGTTCCAGTTCTTAGAGGAAAGGCTTTCAGCTTTTCCCCATTCAGTATGGTGTTAGCTGTGGGTATGTCATACATGTCCTTTATTATGGTGAGGTATGCCTTCTCTGCCTAGTTTGTTGAGAGTTTTTATCATGAAGGGATGTTGAGTTTTATTAAACACTTTTTCTGCATGAGCTGAGAGATCATATGGTTTTGGTCCTCCATTCTGTTGATGTGATGTATGCTGTGTACTGATTTGCATACATCAAACCATCCTTGCATCCCTGGGATGAATCCCACTTGATCATGGTGTATTATCTTTGTGGTATGCTGTTGGATTTGATTTGCCAGTATTTTTGAGGATTTTTGTGTCTATGTTCATCAGGTATATTGGTCTACAGTTTTCTTTTTTGTTGCATCTTTGTCTGGTTTTGGCAACTGGGTAATGCTGGCCTCATAGAATTAGTTAGGGAGAATCTCCTCCTCTTCAATTTTTTGGAAAAGTTTGTAGACAGTTGGTGTTAGCTCTTCTTTGAAAGTTAGGTGAATTCAGTAGTGAAGCCATCTAGGCCTGGATTTTTCTTTGTTGGGAGACTTTTATTACTTCTTTGATCTCCTTACTTGTTCATGGACTGTTTAGGTTTTCTATCTCTTCCTGGTTCAATCTTGGTAGGTTATATATATTGAATTTTTCCATTTTCTCTAGATTTTCCAGTTTATTGGTGTATAGTTGTTTATATAAGTATCTGATGATCTTGTGTATTTCTGAGTATCAATTATAATGTCTCCTTTTTCATTTCTGATTTTATTTGGATCTTTTTTTGCTTAGTCTAGCAAGTGGTTTATCAATTTTGTTTGTCTTTTCAAAAAGCCAACTCTTCATGTTATTGATCGTCTGTATTTTTTTTATTATTTATTTATTTATTTATTTTGAGATGGAGTCTCACTCTGTTGCCCAGGCTGGAGAGCAGTGGCACAGTTTCGGCTCACTGCAACCTTCACTTCCCAGGTTCAAGTGATTCTCCTGCCTCAGCCTCCCGAGTAGCTGGGATTACAGGCACATGCCACCACGCCCGGCTATTATTTTGTATTTTTAGTAGAGATGAGATTTCACCATGTTAGCCAGGATTGTCTCAATCTCCTGACCTTGTGATCTGCCCACCTTGGCCTTCCAAAGTGCTGGGATTATAGGAGTGAGCCTCTGCGCCTGGCTGATCCTTTGTATTTTTTTTTTTAGTGTCAATTTCATTTAGCTCTGCCTCGATGTTTATTATTTCCTTCCTTCTACTAATTTTGGTTTTGGCTTGATCTTGCTTTTCAAGTTCCTTGAAGTGCATTATTAGATTATTTACTTTAAATCTTTCTATTGTTTTGATGTAGGCACTTATTTCTATAAACTTCCCTCTCAGCACTGCTTTTGTTGTATCCCATAGATTTTAGAGTGTTATGTTTTGATTTTCATTTGTTTCAATAAATGTTTATTTCTTCCTTAATTTCTTCCTTGACCCAGTGGTCATTCAGGAGCATGTTGTTTAATTTTCATGTATTTGTACAGTTTCCACAGTTCCTCTTGTTATTAACTTGGTTTTTGGTGGTTTGATAAAATTGTGATATATCAATTTTCAAAAACTTGTTGAGAGACATGTTTTGTGTCCCAATATATGGTCTATCCTGGAGAATGTTGTGTGTGCTGATGAGAAGAATGTATGTTCTGTAGCTGTTGGCTGAAATGTTCTATAAATGTCTGTCAGACCCATTTGGTCTAATGTGCAGTTTATATCCATTGTTTGTCAATTTTCTGTCTAGATGATCTGTCTCATGCTGAGAGTGGGCTATTGAAGCCCCCCACTATTATTTTATTGGAATCTGTCTCTCCCTTTAAATCTAATAAAATTTGCTTTATATATCTGAGTGCTCCAGTGTTGGGTGCATATGTATTTACAGTTGTTATATCCTCTTGCTAAATTGATCCCTTTACCATTATACAATGACCTTCTGTGATGGTTAATACTGAGTATAAACTTGATTGAATTGAAGGATGCAAAGTATTTATCCTGGTTGTGTCTGTGAGGGTGTTGCTAAAGGAGATTAACATTTGAGTCAGTGGACTGGGAAAGGCAGACCCACCTTTAATCTGGGTTGGCACCATCTAATCAGCTGCCAGCACAGCTAGAATACAAAGTAGGCAGGAAAAAAAAAAGTGTGAAAAGACTAGACTGGCCTAGCCTCCCACCTACGTCTTTCTCCCACGCTGGATGCTTCCTGCCCTTGAACATCAGACTCCAAGTTCTTCAGTTTTGGGACTCATGCTGGCTCTCCTTGCTCCTCAGCTTGCAGATGGCCTATTGTGGGACCTTGTGATCTTGTGAGTTAATACTCAATGAACTCCCCTTTATATATGCTATTAGTTCTGTCCCTGTAGAGAATGCTGACTAATATACCTTGTCTCTTTTTATTGTTTTTTACTTCAAGTTTATGTTATCTAAGTGTAGCTACTCCTGCTCACTTTTGATTTGTTTGCTTAGAATATCTTTTTCCATCTTTTTACTTTCAGTCTATATGTGTCTTTCTACAGGATGTCTGTTTCTTATAGGCAGTAAATAATTGGGTCTTTTAAAAAATCCATTCAGCCAGTCTACATCTTTTAAGTGGAAAGTTTAATTCATTCACATGCAAAGTTATTATTGATACGTGATAGCTTATTCTTATCATTTTAGTAAATTATTTCTGGGTGTTTTGTAAGTCCTTTAGTCATTTCTTTCTTTATTATGATTTAACATTGTGGTTTGATAGTTTCTGTAGTGATAACATTTGAGTCTTTTCTCTTCCTTGTTTGTGCATTTGCTCTACCAGTGGTTCTTACATTCTTATGTGTTTCATAATGGCAAATAACATTCTTTCTTTGGCAAATTTCTCATTCATATCTTGAATTGTTTTTCTGGTTTGTTATTTCACGTCCATTTGTAGGACTCCCTCAAGCATTTCTTGCAGGGAGCATAGGGGAGAGGAGGACTTCATCCTGAATATGTGTCTACGGTGTTGGTTGCATAGGATGTGTTGGCTTTGATTCTGGGTGGTGATGAATTTCCTCAGTTTTTGCTTGTCTGGGAAAGACTTTATTTCTCCTTCATTTATAAAGGATGATCTTGCTGGGTATAGTATCCTTAATCAGCAGTTTTTTTCTTTCAGCACTTTGCATATACTCTCCATTCTGTCCTGGCCCTGTAAAGTTTCTGAAGAGAAGTCCACTATTAGTCTGATGGGGGTCCCTTTATAGGGAACCAGATGCTTTTCTCTTGCTGTCGTTAGAATTCTCTCTGTTTTTGACAGTTTGACTATAATGTGTCATGGAGAAGAACTTTGCATTATATCCATTGGGGGATTTCTAAGCCTCTTGCATCTGGGTGTCTAAATCTCTTGCCAGACTTGGGAAGTTTTTATCTGTTATTTCATTAAATAGGTTTTCTAACTCTTTTGTTTTCTCTTTGCCTTCTAGGACTCCAAAAGTTTGCATATTTGGTTGCTTTATGGTGTGTCATGTGTCAAGTTAGGGTTTGCTCATTCTTTTTCTTTTTTCTTTATTTTTGTCTCACTGGGCTTTTTTTGAGACAGAGTCTTGCTCTGTCACCCAGGCTGGAGTGCAGTGGCTGGATCTTAGCTCACTGCAAGCTCCGCCTCCCGGGTTCACGCCATTCTCCTGCCTCAGCCTCCCGTGTAGCTGGGACTACAGGAGCCCGCCACCTCACCCAGCTCGTTTTTTGTATTTTTTTAGTAGAGACACCTCACCCGGCTCGTTTTTTGTATTTTTTTAGTAGAGACGGAGTTTCGCCGTGTTAGCCAGCATGGTCTCAATCTCCTGACCTCGTAATCCGCCCGTCTCGGCCTCCCAAAGTGCTGGGATTACAGGCTTGAGCCACCGCATCACTGGGCTATTTCAAAAGACTGTTCTTCAAGTTCTGAGATTCTTTCTTCTCCTTGATCTACCTTATTGTTGAAGCTTTCAAATGTAGTTTGTATTTTATCCAAAAATAAACAGTGTACACTGGCGTTGGTGGTAGCTGTGATGGGCTGTGTGAGCTAGTCTCCAGGCCTGCAGGTGACATGCACAGGTAATTGTCAGCTGTTGTGGTAGTGGCAGGGTGGGTAGGCCCCTGGGAGGAGTGGTCAGGTGTCAGTGGTGGTGGACTGGACAATCTTCAGTGCCCTGAACTCCATGCTCTGGCAATGGTGAGGTGAAGCTGGTGCCATGTGAATTTGTCCTCAGGGCTCCCCAGTGGTGTGTGCAGAGATGGGGCAACTTCCAGGCCTCTGGTGGAATGCTTAGGTTAGGAGTGGCAGTGACCATGCATTGGCCCTGCCACTGGGGAGGGCATGGTTGCTTTTAGTGATGGCAGCCTAGGCTGACAGATGGGGAATGCATGACTTGCTTGTACCTCAGCCCTGGTGGCAGTGGCCCATGCCTCACTTGTGCCTCAGCCCCAGCAACAACAGCCTGCTCCTTGCTTATGCCTCAGACCTGGTACCACTGGGCCCCAGGATAGTGCGCAGTCTGTTGTGGCTGGGATCTCAAAATGGCACTTTCCTGTAGCTGCCTAGGACTCAGGAGGAGTGTGTGACCCAGAGCAACCTCCCTCCCTGGATCAATACCATCACGGGGTCTCCAGGCACGTCATGTGTTAGTTTCTGGGCCCTCAAGGCTCTGGGGCTCTCACGAGGCTAGGATTGCAGAAGTACACAGTGGAAATTTGGTCTGCTGGGGGGTCTCTAAGCCACCTTTCCCTGCACTCTGTCTTGCTTCTCTTTCCTTCCTTGTTTAAGCGTTGCATGTCATGTTTCTGTAAAATTTCAGTGTTCTCTTTTGGATTGGATGATCTATTTGAAGTGTAATTACCTACTCACTATTTTCGTTCTTCCTAGGGGAGGAGGCGACTACAAGATGCTTCTAGTCAGCCATCTTGAAACCTCTCACCATCTTCACTTTAATGTTTAACTAGGCATATTTCCTAGGCAGGGCATTTTAAACCAATGATTAAGAAACCACCATTTAGTAAGCCTAGATTGAAGATAGGATCTATTTTCAGCATGAAAGCTTAACTTTTTAGTCATTAAAAAGCAGTTCAATTTTCTTTCTCACTAACATTCTTGGTATTATAACTTTAAGAATATTCATATCCAGGCACAATGGCTAATGCTTGGATAATAATCCCAATGCTTTGGGAGGCTGAGACAGGAGGATCACTTGAGGTCAGGAGTTCAAAGCAAGCCTGGGCAACACAATGAGACCCTGTGTCTACAAAAAAAAAAAAAAAAAAAAAAAGCCAAATGTAATGGTGCACAGCTGTAGTCCTAGCTACTTGGGAGACTGAGGTGGGAGGATTGCTTGAGCCCAGGAGGCTGGGGCTGCAGTGAGCCACAATCATGCCACTACACTCTAGTCTGGGCAATAAAATGAGACCCTATCTCAAAAAAAAAACCCACAAATGAGTAACTTTTAAAAATTAAAAAACTCCACATTATTAACTGTAGTTTTCAGTCTTCAGTAGAATAGTAGAATGAAATATGCCTGGGATTACAGGCATGAGCATGGTGGCTCATGCCTGTAATCCCAGCACTTTGGGAGACAGAGGAGGGAGGATCAGTTCAGCCCAGCCAGCCTGGGCAACATAGGGAGATCCAGTCTCCACAAAAAAATAAAAACATGGTAGCTGAACATGGTGGCTCGCAACTGTAATCCCAGCTCCTTGGGAGGCTGAGGTAGGAGGATCTGCTTGAGCCTGGGAAAGCAAGGCAGTGAACTGAGATGGTGCCATTGCCCTCCAGCTTGGGTGACAAAGTGAGACACTGTCTCAAAAAAGAAGAAAGAAAGAAAGAAAGAAAGAAAGAGAAAAAGAGAAAGAGAAAGGGAGAGAGAGGGAGGGAAGAAGGAAAGGGAGGAAGGGAGGAAGAGAGAGACAGAAAGAGAGAGAGGAAGAAAGGAAGGAAAGAAGGAAGGAAGGAGGGAAGGAAGGGAGAAAGAAAGAAAGAAAGAGAGAGAGAAAGAAAGAAAGAGAAAGAAAAAGAAAGGAAAGAAGAGAGAAAGAAAAAGAAAGACGGAAGGAAGGAAAGAAAGAAAGAGAAATAGAAAGAAAGAAACAAAGGAAAAGAAAAGAAATAAGAAACATTAGGTAATGAAGGAGGAGAGAATAAGGAAATATTCCAATTGTATGTTATTGTGAGTGAGTGTGGCTTAGTGGAAGGAACGCAATCTCAAGGATTAGATTTTTTTATTCAGTTTTAAAGCAACATTAAATTTCAATTAATGGACTCAAAATATTGTGGTCTACTCTCAGGACCATAAAATCAGGGTAGCAGAAGCCCTGCTTGGCGTTAAAAATAGATCCTGGGCTATGGATAATCAAAGGTTGTTATTGTTGTTACCTTCATTCTATTTCACTGCAATATATCCTCAAAACAAAAATGCCTGTGATAGTCACTGTTTGTTCTCAAATATCCAGGTTCTCTTTTCTGTGAATCTGATAAGATGACACTTTCCCACACTTTTGAAGTTAGGCATATCCACTGGTTTTGCTTTAAATAAGAAAGTGTTAGCAGCGGAAGATGTGTCACTTCTAGGCAGAGCTATGGATTTGTGCCATGTCCGTCCTCTTCCTGCTGTGATAACTGGGGAAGCGTATGTTGAAGTACAGCTTTCATCACCAAGATTCCTGAGTGACTATAACAAGCAGATGCCCTTGCTGATGCACACTGGGCATGTAATATAGGCAAGAAATGAACTGATATATTTTTTAGTCATTGAGACTTTGGAGTTTGTTATTACAGCATAATCTACCTTATCTTGACCAATCTCTAATATGGGATGCTGCCAGAACAAAAACCTAAAAAACTGGCATTGGCTTAGTGGTCAGGTGGTGCTGACAAGGATGGTGAGTTATGTTACACAATAGTGAGACATTTGGTAAAGCTGTTGGGTAAAGTTACTTGGAAGGTAGATGATGTGCCTAGTAAACTTGTAGCTCTAGAAGAAGCAACTAGAAAACATAATGGCGTAGATAGCCAATGTATTTGACAATAAACAAGAGTTCAGGGGAGGGCTAGCTAGTTTGCAAGTAGGAGTGAAAGGAAAAGATAGACCAGAAATTCAGAGACTCGCAGGGTTGGGAGGCAGGTTTCTTCTCAATACAGATTAAAGATAAAACAATAAAGACTCAGCTTCACAGCAAGGATCTAATCAAGGCTCTTGCCATCACATTCATGGTCAAAATCTCTGAACAGGCTGAGGTGTTCTCAGAATAAAGGTCCAACCAGAATGGGACTTTCGGGTTGACTCCCTTAGGAAGGGGTGGGTGAGGGTATTTTGAGTGTGGGGAAGATGTTTGGTGACTAAAAGTGTGGATTACAGTAGTCCTTATGTGTGTATTTTTTCTCTCCTAAGCACATGGTGAAATTGTGCTTCCTTATTCCATTTGAAATTAATCCTGATCATGTGATTGAATTTGGTCAATAAAATGTGAAAGGAAATTATGTATGTCACTTTGGGGCAGAAGCTTTAAGAGCCAGTGCTCACTCATCATTTCCTTTTTCTCCTCTTCCCCCTGTCTGGGTGACGATAGAAACACATCTTGAAGTGGAGTCCCCATCAACCTGGGTCCCTCAGTGACTATGGCCAGTAGAGTGTTCTGCCACCCCTAACCTATCTAGTGACTAATATGTTTAATATTTGTAGAGTAAGACATTATTTTTGTTTTGTAGAGTAAAACATTAGGCAGGGAAAAAATGTACAAACCATAAAGTAAAAAATGTTACATCAGATTACATACAAATTTTAATTTTTGTAAAGTAAAACACACTTAAAACAAATTATATGCTGGGCAAAACATTTTTAACACATATACATGCAAAGGGTTAACACTGACTCGATACAAAGACCATCAATAAATTGACAACAAATATTTAATAACCCAGTAAAACAATGGGCAGAGAATATGAGGAACTTGTAGTGGACATTGGTTGTTTGCTTCTCTACCATTATTTTTCCTTCTCCTGCCAAAAGCACCTAGGTTTCCCATAGGGGAACGCCCTTCTCACATTCTCAGGCATGTGATTTGTGTAGGTTTGACCACACTCTCAGCTCTATGGGGTGCCCAGACTGGATTAAGTCACATGCCAAGCCCTGAACCAATCACTGGGACTGATGTTAAAGAAAAAAAAAATTATTCAGTAACATGTGTTAAAGCATAGTAAAGAAAACTTTATTTATTTATTTATTTATTTATTTATTTATTTATTTATTTATTTAT